>NC_091829.1:12145152-12455305 GCF_038994185.2 Dermacentor albipictus
GTCAACGTTATGTCTAACATGCTCAAGCTTCTTTGCAGCCCCTAAGACTCTGTCCCATACGTTACTATCGGTAAAATGAAATCATTTTGCACTTTTCAATTATAGCTGTAAGCTGGCAGTCATATAACGTGCTAATGTCTGCCGCATGCGGTCCAACCAATTTTTCGCTATTACGCAAGTTACCCTTTCGTGATCAGATCAGCCAGCGCGGCGGGTGTCATACTGCACTTATCATAACAACACTTCTTATTGATCAGATGGAATTCGTGATTGGTAAGAAGAACGAAATAACGCAGCGTGTAACATTCGGCGTCTGCGTTTGAGTTAAAGCGTTTATTGTTTAATCGTCTATTAAATTGTGTATACTTTTAGCAAGAACATGATAATTCTTCGAGAGAGCGAAATGCTTATAGTGGTTCTAACCCACGAGACTGCGAATAGGTCAGGAAACCGGTAAAGTGAGAGGTGCCTGCTGAGTACTACATTCTTCTGTCCTTCCTTCTTTTCTTTTTCAAGGGAGCATCCTTTAATCAATACAGCAAAGAAACAAAGCCGATGTCCAACGTTCTCGCATTGCAGCGAAGAGACCGTGGGAAGCAACGCGTTCAGGCTTCTCGAATGGCGCGAGGCGGGAAAGAAAGCAAAACGTCAGCGAGCAAGCAAGCAGTGACTGCATCGCCGTGCGAAGAAATCGCTTCTACTTGATGCGACAGCGTGGCGTGTGAGCTCTTTGTCGATCAAGTGAAAAGAGAGAGCAAGAAAAACAAAAAGGAAATAAAATTAAATAATAAAATGGGATAAACGAAACCTTCGCACGGCATCAGCTCATTTCAGGGCCGTGTGGTCAGTAAAAAAAGAAAATAATGAAGAGGAAGAATAAAGTCTAAAATGTGCAGTTAGAAAAGAAACCCGATCAAGACTGCTTACGTATTATAACATTTTGACATATTTTACACTTTACTATATAACCTACCCGATTCTTGGCCTATTCCCCAGAGTGCGTAACGGGCCAGTAGATCACAAGGATCTATATCTGCATCTACAAGACTCCACGCCACTGTGTTGTACACTGTGCAGTACACTGCAGCAGCGTTGTTTGCACCTTGTATAGTCCGTCTGGGGAAGCTGCCCGCGTGGTTCAGGGTAAGTCATGAACTTCCCCGACAGTGCGTCCCCACCGTTTTACGAGTGGGGTGTGTGTCGTAATGCGGGTTAGTGGCAAGTGCAGTGATTATATGTTGAATTTGTTACTTGGAACTGCACAGCTAGAGCTCAGTGGAGCTGTAAACGCCGTTGTTAATACTTGAGGCATGTTTGTTTGTTTTGCTTGCTTGCTCTATGGCGCACTGTCATATATCAACCGAAACCACAGACAACGGCACAATTCTCGTGGCGTTTTCGACTTGCGATTTCGTGATCGTATAGTGATTTAAAATGCAGCTATGCAAGATGTACTCACGTGCATGTTGGAAACACGTACCTTTCCTGAAATCCCGCATCTGTAACGGCCGGACGTCGACTTCTGTTGCTGCACAGCGCGCCGCTCGGGAGCTGCATGCACAGCTGTGCCGGGTTTCTGTACAGGGCCCGCCTGCTCCGCGGATGCCTGTATAGCCTCGCCGAGCGCTCGCAATCTCTGTGAAATTTGCATAGGCATGGGGAGAATAAGCGGACACTCACTCGCCCATATTCGTCCGTTCTTTATTCACACTCATCGGCTATTCGCGCTCAATGGCTACTCACACTCATCGGCTACTCACACTCATTGGCTATTCACACTAGTTGGCACTCGCCAACACATACACTCACTCACTTTCACTCATACCCACCAGCGCTCACGCACATTCGTACGTGGTAAGTACGCTCGCCCTCGCCGACAGTCGCTCCTCAGGTCCGCTAAAGCTCACCGGCATAGCCTCACTGTGACCACTCAAACTCACCGGCACTGGTTCACACTCCGCCGCACGTCTGTGAGACGAGTAGGCGTGACTGTGCCGACCTGTGGAAATTTGAGACGCGCTTCGCGTTTCCGTGCGCGACGGTCAATAAAGCGCGGAGGGCGTGCGCTTTTCGCTGGGGAAACAGAACTGATATATAGCTTGCCACTATCCCTCAAGAGAAAAGTATATAATAGCTGTGTCTTACCAGTACTCACCTACGGGGCAGAAACCTGGAGGCTTACGAAAAGGGTGATACTCAAATTGAGGACGACGCAACGAGCTATGGAAAGAAGAATGATAGGTGTAACGTTAAGGGATAAGAAAAGAGCAGATTGGGTGAGGGAACAAACGCGAGTTAATGACATCTTAGTTGAAATCAAGAAAACGAAATGGGCATGGGCAGGACACGTAATGAGGAGGGAAGATAACCGATGGTCATTAAGGGTTGCGGACTGGATTCCAAGGGAAGGGAAGCGTAGCAGGGGACGGCAGAAAGTTAGGTGGGCGGATGAGATTAAGAAATTTGCAGGGACGGCATGGCCACAATTAGTACATGACCGGGGTTGTTGGAGAAATATGGGAGAGGCCTTTGCCCTGCAGTGGGCGTAACCAGGCTGATGATGATGATGATGATGATGATGATGATGATATAGCTTGCGCTTGCTTCACAAACACTGACACGACGAATGAACGAATCAACCAATCAATCGATTTGTTGTGATTGATTGAGCAAGCAGGCAAAAACAGTAAACGCTCACCTCTCACTTTCGCGCACGCGCGCGCGCACGCACGTGTGTTTACTTTTGTTCGTTTATTTATTTATTTATTTATTTATTTATTTATTTATCTATCTTGATTTCGACCTTGTCTCCGTCTTGGTGAGGCTTGACTAGCCCGATAGGGACGCCGTAACTCAGAAGCCTATTAGCATGCGGGCTTGCTTGCTCAAGGGTCCGCAAAGCTTCATTTACACGAGCGTTTGGAATGCATGAAGTTACCTGTACCGAGAAGTTTAATTCCATTTGGCGGGGAAAGAGGTTTATAACTGCCTACAAGACGCGCAAATATGGCGGTGACGCCTGTCTTTCGTTTGTGCAGTCCCGAGCGGAAATCTGGCGACCACAGATATGCCGCGTTTTTTTTTCTTTTCTTTTTTCCAGTCTACAGGCATGCAGCTTGAAATCAGGCGGCATATACCCTATGTGCACCTGTTTGGCCAATGCGTAATGCGTCGCGAATTCCACGTTGCACGGCTGTTCCAGGAGAAAATTAATATTTTTGCCTTCGCATGCTGCGGTCGTTGGTCTTTCACTGCCGGCTCGATACGTCATCTCTGGCTCGCAAAGCATCTTCTCGCGGTTAGGACGGCCGTCTTGCCAAGGCAGAAACGTGGTTAACTAGTGCACAGCTTAACCTGATGTTCATCTTTAGCGCCCGCTTAGGCGGCCACGTAATCGAACGGCATTTCTCCCTCTGCGACGGCGAAACTCTGGCTTCGTGCGTTATAATAAGTGCTTGCACATTCGTGCGCCAATTTTTCAAGTTTCCGCGTTGCTCCATTATCTGCGTGCCGCGCGCCAGCGTTCGGATTAGGTAACGAGATGCGTCCCATTGTGTAACGCCGCTCGTCTGCCGAGAGCCCTTGTCTCACTAAATGCTTCCCCTATCGCCAGCCTGTTTGCACAGCTGCGCTGATGCCTCATCGCTATCGCCGAACGCGCCAGCGCGCCTCTGTCCGCGGCACCTCACTGTTGCCGCGCTATCGCGTCTGATAACAGCGCGGACTCGCTCCGTATATAGAGCGCTGTGCTCATGAAATTGTACTAAAGTAAACAAACAAACACGTGTGGGGTTTTTATACGTGCCGAAACCACGATCTGATTATGAGGTACGCCATGTAGTGGGCGACTCCGGATTAATTGTGACCACTCGCGGTTCTCATACGTGGCCCTAAATATAAGCACACGGGATTCTTTTTTTTTTTGCGAAATTTAGCACAAGCCTGCTGTTCACACCATTTTGACCTATTTTGACGCTGATTCATTCAGTCAGTCACGCAATTTGTGGACGGTAGTGGTAGGGGAGAGGATGGCAAAAACAAGGCAACTAAATGCTTGACTTATGCGTCCTAAGCAGCATAATAATAGATGAATTGAGAATTGATTGATTTATTGATTGAGTGATTGATTTTGCTTAACGTTCAAAGCGAAACATGGGCTACGAGAGACGCCATACTGTATCCGGGTTAAATATCGGCCACCCACATGCACGGTGCACGAGGGTTTCTTTTGCACTCCGCCCCCATCGGAATGCGGCCGCCGCGGCCTGGATCGTGTGTGTGTATATATATGTATAATACACACACACGTCGAAAGCTGCGTTACAGCCTCGTGCGGATATTCCACATTATTAGAGGTCTTAGGGCTGGATAACCGAAACGCAGGTCTGTATACGTGTTGCCCTGTGCTCACTTTGGGCCTGTGTGCACAGAAAAAAAACAAAAAAAAACGAATTAAGCTTCCACGTTGGACAGCGGCCCTCCGAGGACCCTGATTACAAGTCGTCTCCATATGGAGCTCGCTGTTTTAGCTACTGAAGCTATTGTTCGTAGAAATCCGCCTCGTGCCACGTATGTTCTCTTCATGAGAAGCACATTCCAGATGCACGGCAGCCCGACAGAGTGACGGTGTAAAACGATTCGCTTTGTCCGCAGTTAGATTGCTCGCAGCAGATAGCTTCCGCGTTAGAAATAATATATATATATGAAGATAGTAAGAACGCATCGAATAGCTTCCGCGAGAAACACAAAATTAAAAAGAAAAAGCTACATAAAACAGAACAAGCGCTTGACAGCTGTCGTCCGAGGGTATAGTTTAATTTTATCATTTTCTTTTTTTTTCTTCTCCACCTGTGAAAGGCGTTTTCGGGAAACACGGGTGGAATGTATCTTTCCGACAGGTCGTGACGGCGCGATTCACGTGTCTGTGACAAAATGGCGAATACCAGTGACGTCAACAAATTTTCCGTCGCGCGAACAAGCCCTGCAGGGTTCCTCTAAAGCGTGTACCTTTGGGACTCGCTTTACTTTAACAGTTATTAACGTTTTGTTCGAGGAGCTCTCCCGGAGTTGTTTATCACAGCTCATGCAGAGCGAAACAAATTAAGAACAGGAGAAAGAAGAGCGGTTGACGTCGCTCGCTTCGCGCGGCCAAAAGGTCACGATCCTCTTTTTGCAAGAAAACGTGCTTTTTCGTGGATTGCGGCACCACCACCAACGACATAATTTATTAATTGGTGTTTAAGACCCAGCATACCTTAGAGTGAGCTGCAAGGGCCGCCGTAATTGTTGGTTAGCAATTTAATCTTGACCAACTCGGGTTTCTTTAGCATGCACGAAGCGTTTGCGTGTTCCGCTGCCGTCGGAATGCGGCCACCGCGGCGGGGATTTGCACCCGCGACCTGTGTGTTTTACCCTTCGAAAGTAATTTAACAACACTAATACTTTCTTCGCCTATTACTCATGACGCTCAACTTTGAAACAAGTTGTAATGGACTCATGTTCAACCGATATCAGATAGAAATGTCAGTATTAGCATGAGCGTTTATAGACAGCGATATATGTCAGGATTACAGGTATTATAGGATTATTTCCTTTAGGTTGTGTCTCGCCATGTATGGATTGATGAAAGAACTGCGGTAGTTTTGTTCTATTCAGCACTATTAGCGTGTCTATATTTAGCTTGTGCCCGACTCTCTGAAACAGATTGCAGTTCAGAGCCTTTGGTAATATTTGGTGAACCCTTGAACGTAACCGATTTCGAGCTGTATTTTTTTTTTCTATTCCTTTGAATTCCATTCCAGCGAGGAAGACTATCGGGCCGTTCTGGTGCGTGCGTACCTGCGCTTTCGTGAATCGTTCGTTCTTGTATTTTTCTCTGCTCTTTCAACCTTTGAGCTACAGGTGTGCGGAACAATCTTTACTCACGAACCGCGTGCGAGCGTCATAAAGTCATACGTACGCAGTAACATTTTTGTTGTTTTACTTTCCCTATTCTATTCTTTTCATTTTGTTAATGCTTTGGTATATAGCCGACCCTTTAGTGAAGGCACATATCGCAGCCGATAACCGACACAATCAAATAGATGTATTTTGGACGTAGATACACTTAGCGGAGTATTGCGAAGCTGGTGCATATTTTCCCTACGAGTAAAATGCCGTAGCTGGATGCGTACTTCTCCCAACCTATCCACGTGGACTCCGTTTAACACTGCCTTCAAAGCTTACCAAAGCTGCACTTCGTACTTCATATAGCCAAGCCCTTATAATGTCGCTCACCGGAAGTGATTCGCCGCGCAATCTTTTTTTTTCCCCTCTGTCTGTTTCTCTCTCTATCTCTCTCTCTCCAAAATGGCGGTGTTGGGGAGGTTTCGTTAGTTTGCTCATTGCACGATAACAGAAAGAAACTGAAGTTTCGTTACGGCAAAGATCACCACTGCAGCCTGCCGCCTTCAATGTAGGTGGCAGGTTGAGCCGAGCTTTCTTCGACTTGTCAGGCGAAATCCTCGTGCTTTGATTACAGCGATGAACTCTCCGCAGACGGCTCCATTTCAATAGCCACATTTCTGCTCTCCTGCTGACGAGTTCCTTTTACCCTCGCACACGCGTTTAGAGCAAGCGCGCTCCATATCGAACCCAGTCGCCATCTGTCGGCCCTGCCGCCCGCGTAGGGGATGCGGGATTGTGACGTAGCTGACGACGTCGGCAAGCAGGCGATTCGCCAAAGCCCTGTAGGTACACGCACCGACGCCTTTGTCGTCGACGCGTGTCAAGTCGCCTCGGCGGTTTCGCGTGCATTGTCCATGTCTGCATGCGCTGCAAGTTCCGGGTACAACCCCCCCCCCCCCCTTTGTGCTTGAAGGCGTGTCAATTAGCTAACCTTTCGAAATGCACGCTGTGCTGTAGCCACTACAAATACGAGTAAGATGGCATGTCAGCTCACAGAATTTATGTAATCTACAGAAAAAAAAGAAGCTGTAACATTAAAAGATGCCTTGACGCGTCTTATAATGAGCATCCGGGAACTCTAGCACGGAGTCCTCAGAGAACTTGTTCCGCATCGTGGGGCAGCCGTGGCTTCAGGGAAGCGTGCTCTCGCACCCCGGAGGCTCGGGTGCGATTCCCACACGGACCGAAATGTACGAAATTTCCTTGTCGATGCCACAAATTCACTTTGTTTATAGGAACCTCCCTGAGAAATGTGACGTCAATCGGAACGTTTTTTTTTTACTTGTTCTTACTCTTCGCGGCGTCGGCCGCTTTTCGTCATGCCGCAGTTTCGCCTAGGTCAACCACCAACATGGACACCTAAGGCCTTTCGTCTTAGTAAGTAGTTCAGTCTACGCTTCAGGACTGCGCGCCGGTTTCCATCGTAATGTAACGCTGTTTGTTTACGCGCTCGAACGCCGATGTGGATTAGATAGCCAGAAAAAAAATGCCTTCTTTTACTCCGACGACAATATCATGCATGTGCCGTGTTGTCTCTGTAGTTCCTTTGCTGTATTGCCTTGCTCTGGTTTCACTTTAGCTCATTATTTCCTGTGTAATGTTGCTGTGTAAGGTTATACTCTTGAACCTACACTGCTATCACTGCTAGGTAACATAAAAGAGTAGAGCTCGAAGACAGATGTAAGGTTATCACTTTTGCGCACGGGGTACCCTTAGAAGACTTGTGAATGCGTCGTGACCCCCCCCCCCCCCTTGTATGCGAGCTTTTTTTCATCTGGCGTCGGGCTGCCCCGTTCACGGTTTCCATGCTAAGCCGCCGGGCTTCTCTTTGCACTGCGCCACGACGCCGCAACAAAGACGCCTTGTGCAGTGCGCTCTTGGTTTCGCGTCAAAGTACCGCACGTCCTCCTCTCCGGAAAGGGCATCGATGAGTCATCCCTGTTTTCGTGTCCACCGCCCAAGCCTCCAAGTGGGCTCACGGACCCGAACAAGAGCATCGAGCAAAGCCGCGGGGGGCCAACTTTTATGGTTCCGAGAAGAAAAAAAGGAGCCCTCCCCCACCGCACACTTTCTCCTCTACCCCATATGCGAGCTTCCTTGTTTTTCCCGAAATCCCGGGCGGCCCCTCGGTTGTCGATCTCAAAGCAGGTGGCTTGTGACCTCACCCTTCCTCCTCTCCCAAGCGTCCACTCCCGTTCTTCCTTTTCCAGCTTTTTTGTTTTCCGTTCACTTCACCTTTGCGTCCCCCTCTACTGTTCAACTGCTCATCTGGCTGCTTGCCGTCCCCGCTGTCGTCTTTGTGCGAACTCTTTTTCTTTGTGTTGTGCTTTCTTTGCGGGACCCAGCCGCGCTAGAGCCGTGGTACGGTCAAGGTACGGTTCCTGCCTCATCCCCGCCCTCTCCGCTTTTTTGTCCGCGCTCTCCCTCTTCTTTAACCGAAAGAGGAAGAGGTAGAACGCTACGAAGACGAGCCGCCTGGCGGGCCTTCCTCAGCAGGAGGGCCCCCAGGGCGACGGAAGCAGCACCGCGGCCGAGCGGTTCGTGTGCCGCTAAAACGGTGCATCGTCGCGGAAGCCCAGAGGAGGCGGTTACTGCGCAGGCTGGAAGCAATGTCGTCGGCCGGCCTTCGCGTCAGGTGATGTTTGAAACGCTTGGGTCGAGTCTCTCGTTACGTCAGTGTTTGCGTCGTACAAGTTTGTGTTGGTCGCGTCTTCTGTTAGTTGAAACTGCGCCTCGGTGTCGTCCGCTTTCACATCTCGCGTCTACAACGCTCTACCCTGGTGCAATGGCTCTACTCCCTAGGGAGAACAGGCGTTCACACTGCAGCGAGGGAACACCCGTAGTTTTGCGATGCCTTGATTGGCCGATTTCGATTGCAGCTCCGGGATGTGCTGTACGGTTTTTAGCAAGCGCACATTGGGGAAGGGAGGCCAAACGAGGAGTGTTTTTGTCGCTTTTCTTTTTTCTTGCCTCTCTCTCTCGCGAACGAAATATTGTGCGCTCGTTGTCTGCTGTGTTGACGGTGTTGTCGTCCACGGACGCTCTAGCTGTCGCCGGTTTCTGCATGTAACGTTAGTACGTGTAGACCACGAGGCCCGCTCCCCTCGCACCGAAACACGCACCCTTGCCCGTCGGCTACGACGGCGGAGTTCTCTGTTGCCGCCGTTCCGGCGACAGTCTTTGTTGCGGTGTTCGGCGCGGACGGAGTTCGACGACGTTCGGCGCGCAAGGCGGCTTCCTCCCTTATCGGCGCGAGTCCGGTTGCTCTGAGAGGACGTGTTCGCGGCGCCAAGAGTGTCTGGTGCTGTGATGCGATATGTGGTCCAACGGGCTCAGCTGCAGGAAGTGCAAGTGCAAACTTCACAGCATCGTAAGCAGGTCAGCTACAACCTTTCTTTTTTTTCTCTGTAAGTCAGTCCGAATCGCCGCGACCGAGCGTGCTTGGAATGGATGTGTGGGATGAGCCGTAGAAGGCGCGATGACACTGCCAGTGTCATATGCGAATCGGGAACTTTATGGTCTTGTACGCTTTTGCGTGAACGCATCCGAGTGAAATTTTCGCTGAGCGACATGATGTGTAGTTCGTTTATACACTTTCTGCGTCGCTCCTGGGACTACGGAAAAGTGGTACTGGTTGGTACGCTTTCCTGTACTTTTTTTTTCTTCCTTTTTTATTTAGAAGAAATTATTATTGGCCTCTATTTTAGGCCGAAAATCTTCGCGGCCGCTTCACCGCGTCCTGCTAGGTGTCGCCACCGATTGCCTCTGTACATTTTGTTGTTGTTGTTAAGCGCTAGGTACTTCACTTGACGCAGGATTGTAGGATTGGCGCATGCCGTACCACGGCCGTGGTACGGCATGGAGCCATCGAAACTAATGGAAAATGCATACAAGTTGATTGATTGGTTGATGTGGCCAGCCGTTTACGCCTCAGAAAGGAAACGTCAGCGCCCTTGTGCCGATGTCGGCGATAGCGGGGGCGTCCGAGGCGCATCGAAGGCAGTGACGGAGGGGCGAAAATGATTAAAAATGAAACGGAGCATCACAAAATACTTGACCTGGTCTGTAATCATAGACCGTATACTGAAAATCGGAGCTTCAATCACCTGAAGGGGAGGAGGGCGGTGGCTAACAGGCACACTAATTATTTATTTACTTACTTATTTCACACTACTAGAGGGACACTAAGAAAAAATAAATTATTTCTACAATAGCAAAGAAGTCACTCTTACCATGTATGCTTTGGGACTCCTTTCTATATAAATGTGCTTATGTATTAAGTTACATATCAATAAAATTAAATTGAAAATTGAAATAGTGTTCTACCATAGGAGGCTTGGCAAGCAAGGAGAGACGCGAAAACGATCACGCAGGTGGCGACGCGTCATTGAAGTTTCTGCACCAGCTCGCAGTGACGTCATGTATTTTGACGGCGTCGACTTAGGTAGCCACGGCAGCCTGGGCCCAGCTAACTAAATTTCTTTCATTGCGAAAGCAATACTGCTCGCACTTTTAGCCCATCGGTGGTCGTGGCGCCTCCTTACACAGCTGCGCGTCACGTGACTGTGTGACGTCACGCCAGACCGAGAGACGGGGCCCCAGCTCACGGCATCGATGGTGGAGGCGAAGCCTTGTGCGCCGTCGCTGCGGCGCTACCGAGAGAGGGCGCTCGCTGGTGTGACGTCACGCTAGGAGGATAAATGGGGCTACAGCTCGGCTCCTCGCAGTGGTCGGCGCGCTGCCTTGCGCTATGTCGGATGATGTATAGCCATAAGTGTAACAAAGGGCAACCATGTCCACACCATCAGCCGAACCAAGGCGCAGCCAAGGGTATTGCTTTCGCAATCTTCCAGGCTTAACCAAGCTAAGCCTTCAGCCAATTTTTTTCATCCGCGAAGATGGACTCTTGAAGTTTGGACTACTCAAATTAGAAAAGAAAGAACAGAAAGTGAACTTATGAAGTGTCAGGAACTATTATGGAGCCACAACTTCCCGAACTACGAAAAAGAAAAGAAAAAAACTGAAGTCTGTCATGGCTATTGATGCACCGGTGCAAAATTCAAAAACTATAATGAAGCTTCGCATGCGAAGCTCCCACAGTGAGCAGTACTTAGCCCCTTCCTCTTACCCTGTTCCCCAAATAAGCCTACAGCCATTATTTAAATAATGGTTTCTCTCTCTCTCTTTCTCTCAAAAACTAAAACCTTGACATTCATTTCCTCTTATGATAATCAACCTATTAACATGACATTAACAAAAACTCCATCAATCTAACTGATTAAGTACTTTATCTTTAGCGTCTTTTCAAGCAAGAATGGGCATAAACTGCCCAAAAAATTGGTGAAAACGGAACTGAAACATAAATCGTCCTGATAGCACAGTGAGCACAAAACAAAATACAACTGCATTTTCAATGCAGCTGTATAAAGATGACTACGTCCAATCCCTCAATGCATTTCAAGATGGCTTGACTATTGAGCATTTTACAATTTCAGCTGATAAATGATTTAACTCACGAATTTTCATAGCGGAAAAGGAGTTTTTGGAGGTATCAGTGTGATTCATGAAGTGTACAACCTTTTTTAGAATGACATCAGCACATGAGAGATTTGGAGGCTCGCTTAGTGTACAGCGTTTCATTATCGTGATAATGCAAGTAAGTAACAAATTTAGGTGCGCATGCACTTTTGCGTTCCGCTTCCGTGGGAATGCAGCTGAAGTGAGCGAGAATTGAAGTTGCAGCCTTGAACTCAGCAGCATAATGTCGTAGCCACAGCAAAGATAAATAAATTAGTCGCTCTAAGTTGTAGACTCTAAAAATGTAGGTATGGCTCACTAACGACCTTGACTGGACTGAACACATTGATCAGGCGATAATCAATGCAAACCTTTTTTTGTTAGGCGGGCAGTAAAGCACTCCGCATGCTGAGTCTGGCTCTTAGCTTACAAATTGGTTGTTCTAATATTAGATTATGCGGTGACAATTTGGGATCCATCTACTAAAACAAACATTAATAAAATTGAAAAAGTACAAAATAAGGCAGTTAGTTTTGTTTATGATAGCTATATATGCACATCAGTAAGTGATCCACTAAATGGGGCTGGTTCGACGTCTATAAATGAAATAAATTTTGTTTTCCGACTTATTTCCTTATACCAATTAATCTAAGGTCATTTTAAGATTAACCTTGATGGACTAATACCTTTCTCTTCAGCTTACATTACAAGAAAACGTCATAATCTCACAATCGCACCTGTTCGCCAGCGTAATAACTGCTTTAAATATTCATTTTTTTCTAAGAACAGGAATGGAATGGGCATACTAGAAACCAAGTACTACTGGAATCTCTGAGGCCATTCACCAGAAGCCTCAGTGTCCATTAGTATCTAATTTTCTGTTGTATTCATTTTGATCCGTGCTTGTATCTTTATACCCACCCTGCGAAAATCCTGTCCTGGAAGTGCAGTACCAATAAATAAATAAATGTAAGTGAAGCTGTTTGGCATAATGGCATGGTGTCCACATCCCACTATACTATAACATAAATCACAAAGCAATTTGCAGACATTTTGCTAAGTTTTTAACTCCACAACATTGCAGCTAAGTGCTGAATGGCAGTTTTCCTTCTCTAGGGTAGCAGTCACCATGGCAACAATTATTTATGGCCTTCAAGATTGCAGTGCACACTTCTGTGCACAACACAATCGTGTAGGCAACAGTTCTTGGTCATAGTGCACAGCATACGGTGGTTGTCATCATTTGTCATCATTTGTCATACAGGGTGCATAAGCTGAAATTTATCACAAGCCCATCCATTACAAAACATTTTTAATCCATGTAGTATGCGTTTGTGGGTAGACTAACAGCTAATACTCAAACTGGCTGCAAATTGTAAATGTCTTGGGCTCTCTTATTTATTCATTTGTTTGTTTGTTTGTTTATTTATTTATTTTGTGTATACTGCAGGCCAAAAATATGGCCCAAACAGGAATGAGCACAAGAAGCATGCGTACAGTTAATGACATTTCATACAAGCAGAAGAAGAAGAGAGATACTACTAAAGAAATGTCACTGTACAAGGAAGCTTCTGCTTTCAAAGTAATGATTGGTCTGTTAAATACTTCATTTATGATGCAAGCATTGGGTAATAGGGCATATGTTTGGCTTATGCGACATATAAGTGTTTATCGAAGGGCAGCAAGTAAACATTGGAGACAAAGTAAGATTGCGTGCTTCAACAAGGGCCATAGTTTTTAATGATCCATTTCATTTGTGTTTTTCTTTACTTATCACCCACTGCGCTAAGTGGATCATGCTGGCAATAATAGTGACACAATGACATCCAAGCCAATGACAAAAGGCAAAGAAAATGGAAAATTAAACAGAGCACTGAAGATAAGACCCCAGGGAAGAGATGCATAAATGCATCAAAATGTTCATGCTTCTTCTGTGCACACTATTTTGCACCGACAAAAACATATCTTTGAGAAAAATGTGAAAGTGCTACTTTACTTTATTTTAGTTTATGTTTTTTAATCAGTAAATTGGCCACCAGTGGTGATTGTTGCTGGATGTATATGCATGTGATGTAAGCCTCTGTGATGTGACCAGTAATTTGAAAAAAAGATCAAATGTGAGAGAAGAAACAGTGTACTCTGCAGAAGTGTGACGAGATTAAATGGGCCTGACACGCTGGTGCAGCTGCTTCAAATGAAGCACAAATGGGCGGCGTGGCCTTGTAGAAGACGAGGCTAAAACAATTTCAGCAAAGGACCTGTTCAAGCGAAGCCACTTAAAAGGAAGAAAAAATAAATTTATATAGTATTGTAACAAAGATCCAAGGACACCTAAGCACTTATGAGTTGTGAATGCAAAAGCATTAATAATCAACTGTGTGCCGCTGAACAGTCCTTGTCGCGGGCAAGCAAGTGCATTAAGATGCTAGGCACAATTTGTTTTGACCTTACCTAGGTGCAGCGAGAATGTGGGCTAGAGCTTGCGCGGACAAGATATATGCGCAGATAACGCAGGCTTCTGAGAGTGAGGGTGACGTACCGTCACAACGATGCCCTCTCCCCTCGTGCAACCCCCGGCGCGCTAATGCTGCAGCAGGTGTGCCCTTTCGTCCACTCTGCTGCCTCAAGGCTTGCTCGTTCTGTGGCATGGCAGCCTGTGGGAATTTAGGTGCTGCTACAGATGCTGGACACTGACTTTTTCACTCGATGAGCCATTTGCCCCTTTCGCATCAATACATTATTTTGCCTTTTGCCGGTGACCATGTTGAGTTGAGATTTTGACATCCGATGACTGTGCTTACCACTATCATTTTGTTTTGAGTTTTGCCTGTATTTAAGTTTGCCCAGTAAAGAGTTTTGCCGGTGTTTGCTGCTTCGGCATCACTACAATGTGACAGTACATATTGTCAAGTGCCTTTCAGGCCTTGTGGCTGTGCGCCTTGAATGACAGCTGTTATCGCATTGAAGCTCTTGCAAGAAGCCACCGCGATCTCAGCTTCATACTTTCGATGGGCCCACCATATCAGACAGGGCGATAGTTCTGTACATATTCCTTGGCAGCCTTTAAACACTGGCCACATGTAAGCAGTGTCTCTGTTCAATGACTGCTGCCCATGCTTACCCATGCTGCTGTGGCTGAGCTAGTTGTTTTTGGTTATGCAGTGCACAATATCTTTAATACAGTATATCTCAATGCGCATCTTAAATGAATGAGTTCATGAAAGACTAAAAAAATATATCTTAATTGTTCAGCATCATCATTGATTACAGCACTACATTGAAGCAAGCATTGATCGTGATTGGACACCTATGGATCAATTCAATTGAAAGGGTGCAAAAATGGTAACAGGCAGAGAGCTCGAATTTGAAGCTATGTACCTAAGATCTGGAAAAACAAATTACAAAAATATTTTTTAATCCAGTGTCACATAAACTTCTGTGGCTGACTGTACCAGTACAAAACGTGTCAAATTCTGGTTAAACGAAAATACCATAAAGATCAGAAGGTACATCAAATAGTCATTTCTTTGAACAAAAAAAAGGTTTGCCAAGAAGACCGAGAAACCTCAATAAGCGACTGGAGGAGTCAACAAACCAAACCCGCTTACAAGCGAAAGTGGTCAACCGCTACACATATAAGCACCGGCATCTGCTGTTCACAGTGCCCAGCATTTCTTTTTCGCATTTGCCTGCTAAAAACTGCAGCGATTGAGAGCCCATGGTCAATGCATGTACATACATACACGCACGTACACACACATGGGGGAAAATGCATGCAGCTGTAGCGGCAGCCATTTTGAAAGCCAAGTTGCTGCGCACGCAACGCACAGCGTGCATGATGGATGACACTTCCGTTGCTGTGACACGTCGCACCTGGCGGCAGGCTGTCTGCGAGGCATGCAGCCGTGTTGGGGAACAGCACTATTGGCTTAGGAGCACATGTGCGCAGCTTGCGTCGATGCAAGCCACGCTGCTGAGGACGCAAGGCCGAAACACAAACCATAGATGGGCACATTCGTTGGCGCTCGTTGTAAAATAGCAAAATCCCTATTTGCTTCTTTTGTGTGTGTGTTTATATCTTTTGTTTGCCTCTCAAACGAGTGGGATGTGTGGAATGTATGGCCATGAGCCATTGGAAAAGGGGGTTCGGTATCTTGAGAGAATTAAAGGACTATGCATGTTTGCCTTTACCAGTATGGCCATTTTAAGTAACCTATTACGTACTGCAACTGATAGCTGTTACCAGCCATTTCTGAACTACTACCATTGCGTCACATTGTAGTGATGGTGAAGGAAAATAAATTCGAAGTGTGTAGGTCAAGAATTTAACTTTTTATTCAGTGAACTGGTGCTTTGAAATACAGGCAACAGTCAGAACACTATGATAGCAGTGAGCACAGTCTGTGCTTCACCGAAACCTGATCCATACATTCTGAAAGGAATTCTAGAGCTGGGGCTCACATACATTTGTGAATGTAAAACACTATTTGCCATGCGTGTGCAATCTGATTAGACTGGACTCTTCCTCTACAGAATCAGCGACAGCATTCGATTAGTTTCATTTACAGTAGACACATCTTACAACAAGCGATGATTGGATAATATTGACAACTTAGGGGGAAGATGTCACAGGCAAAGAGCAAAACAGTGCAAGTATGGCAATACCTTTCTTTTAAAGCATCATCCCGATGCCGCAAACAGAACATGAAAGTAAATAATGTACTCGTGATGAAAGTCACAGTCTGACAAGATTTGGTAAAGGGCCTACCATTCAAAATTATACTGAATGGCACGTTTGTCACCTATTGATTGGCAAATACGTCCAGTCATCTGTTTCATCTAAAATATTAATTCTGCTAAAAGCTCCTTGCAAACTTGCTTGTACAGCATAATTATGATAAGTGAAGCCCTTTTCTAAAATGGAAAAGTTTTTGTAAAGCTATGACCTATCTTCTACACAAATGTATTAACAGTGGGTAGGAGCAGGAACGTAGGCAGCACAAGCTTGTGGATTTCATTTCCAACCACTGCAGCCTCATTTCATTCAGGGAAAAATGCAAAGGAACTACTTGACTTGGGTACAAGTTTAATCCCCGTCAAAATTAATTTGTAGCCCTTTTCTATAGTGACTCTCATAGACCATGTGTTGTTATTGTTGCTTTGGACTTTAACCCAAATCAGTCAGGTCAGGTCTAACAGACATGGGTCAGTGTTTATTAATATGCTGCGTTGACGTTTCACTCTTGTGTAGCAAAATGCCTTTCATAATTAGTGTGTTTGCTTAGATTGCTCTTGGTTTTGTTTTGAAATGTGCTAAAAACTGTGTCCTTTCTATAGGCAAGCACTGAAGTGCTTGTCGTGGCAGGAAATGTTGCGGCAGTTTGTCGTGGCAGGAAATGCAGCACACGTCTGGAATTCTCGCTCTGCTCGACACTTCTGTTTCATGTTTTTTTTCACAAATACGGATGAACTTACCTTCTGTCACACAATAAAAGAAACAGCCTAATTGTCACTTCTTTGTGCACGAACAAGAAAGTTGAGTCCGCAGTAGCTGTGTTTGCAGCAAGGGGATATATCTGCAGTATTGGCAGCTCTGACAGATGTAATGTATTCTTTACCTTTTTTGTTTTTCTTCAACGCCTTCCGTACGTTACCCCTCCACCAAAGATTATAACCAAAAAGAAAAGAAAAAAATGTTTTTTTCTTACTCTCGAATTTTTAATGGCAATAGCATTGAGAACGTCATAAAGCAGCAGAATTGCTGTTTACTGAAGAAATATGAAAAAGAGCCCCTTGTACATGCACAGTCTGCACGTAATGCCTCTGCTTTGTTGACAAGAAGACCTTTCGCCAAATTTCTTGCCACAGTACTGCTGACACTCCCAACCCGCTCTGAAAGCTACCCTGCGCTACATCTTCAGTGTCACATGCCTACGGCTTTTCTCTCTCATGTTGGAGCATGCATCACACCCAGCTTGAATGACAGTGTATTTTCCAGTTTTGGTATCTAAAACATCTATTTTTGCATACGTTGGCCAAAATTGTGTTGCGCTTAACCTATAAGTTTAGTTCCAAGTAACTTTATCAGCACAGCAGGGTGCTGACGTCCACAATCAATGCATCAAACACATATGGTGAGCCCTACGTGTGTGAATATCTCAGAAGCAGGTATGGCCATAATGGATGAGCTGTACTTGCCCAGAACAGTTGTGTGCAAAATAACAAGGACAAGCTGAGGTCGTTGTAAACACAGAAGGGTTAAGAAGTTCGCCATGAAGACAAAACCTTTAGTCCTTCGAACTTACATCTGCATGCTTTCCTAGGACGATACTACGTCCTAGGTGAAAGCGTAACTGACCATTCGAACTGGATGATTTGTCAGTTCCCTGCTCATCGCAGTTGGTTTCTGGTTTGTGATAACTTTAGCTCATTACCAATGGACATGTATTACCATGAATAAACAGCCTCTATCGTTGCTAAAGAAAACAATCATTGCACATAATGTCTACTGTGCATGTCATAAAGAAAACGAACAGCCCTCTCTCAGATATCTATTAAAAGAAAAACATATATTATCACTGTTGCTTATGTACATTTCGTTTCGTGATCAAGGCACCTTTATGAGCACCGAAACATCAATGTATGTTTTATTTTGAATTGGCAAGTGCGCATTTTCTTCTTTTCATAGAGCAACAGTTAAGTTAAACCAAGAGGCTTTGGTTAAAGGCATTATACGGAGGGATTCTGCTGTAAGACCTAGTAAAATGATACACTTAAAGCTACCAATGCAACAATTAAGTCTTGCATCTCGGAGCTCCAAGGTTGAGTCAAGCTTGGCCTGAAGTTATCCTCTTTCTAATGGCTACCCTACCAACCAATATCATTTTCTTTTTTAACAGCATTTCCATGGACATGCCATCATTCACTGTAAATGAGCCCCTGTTGCATGCCTAACCTAAAGACAGGCAATTCTCCCGGAGTACAATTACCAAAAGGGGGTCATTGTTCAGTGTCAAAAATGCACATCAATGTTTCAGTATCTGTACAGATTCCCAAAATTGGCGACCAGCACATGAGTTTTCAGTTTTCGAAGTCAACACCATCTCTCATCAGCCAGGTATTCTTAAAGGAGCACTAAAGAAAGAAATTAAGTTGTGCTATATTAGTTAAGTATCCTTCTACAATGTGAAAAATGTGAAGGCAAAAAAGGTGCAAGAACAAGAAAGGTGGTACTGCCATGTTGAAGTTTCCACACTGCCTCACCGTGACGATGTGGGTTTTAACGGCGTCTGCTCAGGCCTGGTTAATTTGTTACTGATAAAGATGCAGTGCAAGTTCCAGGAACATTTACGGAGCCACAATGGTCCAAATACAAAAAAATACTTTGAAATTCACGACGTCACACTGACCTACTGGCGCTTAGGTTTTGGTGAGAAAATACAAATATGGAAGTTTGGCCATGAATCTCTCTTATAATAATCCAGTGAAAACACTTCGTGCGTAGAACATCCAATCATGTCCCAATGTCTGTGCACAATTTCGGAGACAAATAGAACATCCACTGAATGTCCAGTTTTCGAATATCCTACCACAGATGTCCCAAGGATATCGCACTTGGACCTTTCTCAGCATACATGCGAATATTTGTCTTCCAAAGGCTTTTTCCTTGAGCTAAATCGAAGCAGAATTACATTTTTTTTTGCATGTTCGAATTACAATCAGAAGCTATCATGTCTGCAGCTCACGTGTTCATCGCAGTTTGCAAATTTTCTGACACTACTTCGAGAACTTCAGTTAGTTCACTTGCGCGTGGTACAAGTGACTTGTTGAAAAAAATAGCGAAATATATTGTGTATTATTTATTTATGCGTCAAAATTACAAGGCAAAATCGTGATGTCTTAGCTGTAAACAAGTCCTTTTTATCATGCTTAATTATAGCTACTGCTCCAGCTAGCCTAAAAGACGGATAAAGTGTTTTTCATTTGGCACGTAACTGTGCACTACATCTTGCACAAGCTGATGTTCGAGAATAGCAATGGCAGAGGGTAAACTACAAGACGACAGGAGGAAGGGGATGCAGATTCTTCCTGACTGGCCATTGACAGCTGCATGGAGTAAACAGAGCCAGGAAACTCCACGTCAATGTTTATTCCATTCTCAGTTCTGTGCGGTGTGCTGTGCAGTTGAGTGCAGCATCTCTGGTTAGGAGAAAGTGGACATTCAGCTTTTCTATTTTTCTGACTTCTTGCACAACCTTTCTTCTGGTAGCCGATGTCAGAACGTGACATGTATGCTGGACACTTGACAGGGTTAAAGAAACCATTCTACAGGCATTGCGCTTATGTAGTCAAAAGGTTTATTAATTTCTTCACTGCAGCTATGGACAGTTATAGGTTCATCATGTGGCTGGAGAACAACTAGAGAAGTGCAACGGCCTACGAGTTATTGCCTGTGAAGTCAGGTTTCGGACAAATGTGGCAAACAGATTTCTGGTTCCTGGGGGGATGTACCAGTGTTGCACCATATTAGTGTGCAATGTAAGCAGCCTACACGTGCCATTCAGACCAACAGCTTAACTTAGCAATGTGAAGCATTGGCCAGGAAATGGGCCTAAAGGACCACAACTACGCAGAACTACGAGTGCACTGCCCTTGCCTTGAGGTGGCTCATCTTCTCAGGTCGCATCGTGCCTTGTTGTCGTCTCAAAAGTTTGACGACCTGTTCAGTTGAGGCTGTGGCACTGTGGGACAGCAGGCTGCCTGGAAAGGAGGAGACCGCCTTGTTTTGGCTAGCTGGGAAAGGTCGGCAACCTCTTGCTACTTTCTGCACACAATAAAACACCTGACGTCGTTTTGAGTGTGCCCCTTGAAGGCCACCGAACACATACTGCGTTGTGCCAAAAAATGTAAAGGTGTGAGCACGTGTGCTTCTATTGTTTGTTGCATAAAGGAGAAAGACAAAATTGTAAACTGAACCATAGTGCTGCCTGGACGCTTTGCATCGCAGAAAGTTTAATTAAAGCACAATGACGTAGGTAAAATTGCCGCGACCTTATAAAGCTTGAGCACGTCGAACAGTCTGCTGCCTTCTTCATGTGACCTTACAAGCTATGCCATTTAATTCAGACGATACAGCAAATATCTTTCATATTTGAAGTTCCGGATGTATAAGATGATTTTATTCTTTGATTCGAGAAGGTGTGCAGTCAACATCCTCTAGCATGCCTCAGAAAGTGAATCACTGTTATGTTTTGTTAAACCTTAAGCCATACAGCAGGCATTACCAAATAATGACCAGCAGCTTATCACTATCTCTGAAAACAAGAGCGTACAATTATTGAATTCTACTGCTATTTACATATGGGGCAGGAGCTCGGAAGTTAACAAAGAAGCTTGAGAAGAAGTTAAGGACCATGCAACAAGCAATGGTACATAATGTATTAGCCGTAAAATTAAGAGACTGGAAAACAGCAGTGTGAATTAGAGAGTTAATGGGGATAGCCAACATTCTAGTTGACATTAAGAGGGAAAATGGAGCTGGGCAGGCCATGTGATGCTTAGGGCAGATAACCATTGGCGTATTAAAATCAAAGAATGGGTGCCAGCATAAGGTAAGTGCTATTGATGACACCAGAGAATTGGGTGGTGTGATGACATTAGGGAATTTGCAGGCATAAATTGGCATCTGCTAGCCCAAATTGGGGTAATTAGAGATGGCTGGGGGAGGCCTTCGTCTTGCAATGGACGTACGAATTCGTTGTTGTTGTTGTTGTTGTTGTTGTTGTTGTTGTTGTTGATGATGATGATGGTGGTGGTGATGATGATGATGATGATGATGATGATGCCAAACTGAACGTTGGCTACCATATCCTGGAAAGTAGGCAGTTGGTGGCAGCCTTAGTGCTTCATATAGTTGACCCCTGGCATATCAAATTCAAGTGTGCCTGATTTCACCTTGTGTTAAATGTGTGTGATAAAGAGGACAAGAGACTAAGCAATGCCAAAGCGGGAATACAATTTTATACAATGTAGACACCTCGGCTTTAAAAGTGGGCTTCTTCCAAGAATTGTTGGCAAAAGCCTACCGTACACACAAATACAATGACTGTTTGCTGTGATGTGACAACTGAGGTGAGCAGTGCTTTGTAACCAGTTTGCCTTTTTCTTTTTGCCGACCAATTGCTGCTCAGAAACGGCACTGTCACAGTTGCTCAGTTCAGTCTTCATGCATGCCTTCACCGATCCCTTTGAAAATAACTGATAACTGAAATCGCTAATTCACCAACACAGCCTACTAGTTGAATCCTAAATTCAGATATGCGAAGTTTTCAGACATAGGTATCAGTCTTTTCGGTATTTTATTGAGTACCCCGAGGTTTGACTCTGTACCAATGAATTTTAGTGATAGACCATATTTTGCGACAAACAGGTATGAATCAGGACAGTATTGCTCATGGTATGCTATGTTGCCATAATTAGACACAGCAAGTCTCTAGCGATCACTCATATTGAAGTACCATATAGTAAAATAGAACTGCGGCTATAAACTGAAAAGGAATCACTGCTATAAACTGAAAAGGAATCGGTGCTGTAGGAGAGCACACAGCTGCACTGGTTGTTTGAGCATAAATGTTCTGAATTACGGCGCTCATTAAATGACCACCGGACCATTTTGTCTGTCTGTGAGCCTACAGCCAGCACTGTTTATTTTAAATGGTGGATCAGGGCTGTCTTTAAATTGCATATAATTCTTCCCAAATTAAATTATGGTTTTGACTTTGATATTTGCAGTAAACGGTGCCAAAGCTACTATTTCATTAACAGTAAGAACAGCAGTACAATAACACATTGGCTGCTCCTCATAACAGCTGCACTAAACAATCGATCATTTACACCCTTCCAGCTTTGCTCAACAGTTTTTCAAGTCTGTAAATGTCTCGCAGAGAAACGATGTGAGATTACTTTCTGTCACTTATGTTCTACGTGTTAACCTCCGCTGTGCTCCCTTGTACTTGAAAAATGCTTATGCTTCCTGTGAATTCATTCTCTGTAAAAGCAGTTACGTGTGCAAAGAGCATTTGTACACTGTTGCTGCTATGCAAAGGGGCAGCCACAATATTAATCTGCTGATGTCAGAAGACGTTTATGGCTACTCTGTTCTTTTAGGCCTTGTTCAAGGGGAATAAATTCAATTCACAGTGAAGTTGTGACTTTGGTGGGGACAAATTCCAGGCTGCATTTACCTTGCCAAAAGTCATCGGAGTACCAAAATGGAACAAGGCCTTTATGTCTCGCACAGGAGCCATCCAGGAGACATGGCTACCCAGTTGGAACGACTGCAGCAGGTGCACCCGGTGTCAGTGCGAGACATCAAGGAGAAATTGCAGGCTCTGCGCAAGCACACCAGTGCAGGTGCGCTCAGCACCTCGCACGCCAGGCGGGCGCCTGTCTGCGTGAAACACTTCAACGACACCACTGTAAGTGATGCCTGGGGCCTTGAAATGCATGCTTTATTCACGCATATAGCATCACAAGATAATCTTGAAGAAATATCTGCAGTGCAGTAAAACAGTAGAACCTTGTGTATAGTAATTCTGAGGAAAATTAAGATGCTGTTTATAGCAATCGAAAGCACCTAGCCCCATGATTTCATATGCATTCAGTTTCACCTTAATGGGCATTCTCTTTCACACAAATATGACTGTTAAATACAGTGGTATAATGTTCATTCAAAACAGAGATAAAACTAACAAAAAATTGAAGAATGCAAGGATAGGAGGCATTTAAAGCTGCTAGAACAGCACCTTGATGGGATACATGCCGCAGTTCTTCTGGCGCAGTTTCCGCAAATAG
Organism: Dermacentor albipictus; assembly: GCF_038994185.2. Taxonomy (NCBI): domain Eukaryota; kingdom Metazoa; phylum Arthropoda; class Arachnida; order Ixodida; family Ixodidae; genus Dermacentor; species Dermacentor albipictus. The sequence continues at coordinate 12,168,469 of NC_091829.1, forward strand.
TGCAAAAAAAAGTACATACACATATCAACTAAAAAAATAAGGAAGAGAGAGAGAAAATATTACATGTATAAACATATAATATACGCACGAAAGCATTGAAGAGTATACGCACAATTTCTTTAGGGAAGAAATTGAAACAATGCCATTCGTAAATGGTACAAAACCACAATGAATTTGAAATATAAGTTCATTGAACTCCTATTAGTAGACACCACTGGCTTTGGCAGTGCTGGTTCTAGATGTTAACTTTTAGCTCCTTGAATGACCATGGAGCTGAAATCCAAGAATTGTGTGCTGGCTTACGTAAGGTACCGTTCCCTGACAAAACAACCCTGTTCAGCTATTGTTCCAGTTAAGTTTATTTGCAGCATTATCTTTTTTGTTCATGTTGTTGCTGTGACTTCAACCGCGACAGTATGAAAAGTTTGTCAAGTTTCACATTTCGCCCATTAGATTGCTTTAACGCTGGCACATATAGGAAGTCTGATAAATGAGATGGAGGACAAACTGATGAGGCAGCAAATTTCTGGTGAATATGGAGCATTAGTAGCAGTGACTTGGGTAGGTGGCGGCTGCTTCAATTGATCATGACTGGCTTTTCTGCACTACGCCACCTCCAGATAGGTAATGCTAAACCTTTTCTCCCGTGGATTATTTTGTTAGCTAAAATATCAATTAGAAGTGACTCTTGGTTTTTCTGAAGCTCCTGATATAGCAGACCACTTCCTCCAGTGGGCCCATATGGTTTACTGTAGCAGGGCTCAACTGCATTAAATGACTGCACTTCATACAATTAAACTGCACAGCTTTTGGAAGCTCTGTAAGCATGCTGCAGCTGCGCAGCAGAATGTAATGCTGTATTTTGACACTGCTTGCTTTGTTTAAAACATTTAACAGTGCATCTCATTGATGCTCTGAGGCAGCGCAATGTCACGCTTCAAGTTTACAAATTTTGTCTCCTTAGGATCTGGCTTTCATAGTGCCACAGAGTTTCTGCTGAATTTCTGTGCAATTGGGTTGAATTCGATTATTAGTCCATTATCACCACACAATTGTCATTCCATGCAGCATCTGTGTTCTAACTGGTTACAGGTTGGGATGGGCCTGTAATCCAGCTATGGAGAAGCAGGTTCCACTTAAACATTGTCTTGCTACTGCGAAGTGAACCGCAGGCTTCCAACATGAAGCACTTGCTGTAGCGAAACTTGTAACCAAATGCATCATTTTAGTGAAAAGAGTCGATGACAGTGCACTGACCTCATGACGTGTTGTCTAGCCAACGCATTTCTGGCGCTCAGTAACATAGAAGTGGGTGAACCTGTCTACGAGGTGCATTTCTTTTTATCTGCAGACTGATAAAGCTCCGAGCTTGATCACAGGTTTGCAAGTTGGCTGTCTTTATGTAAATTGGTCTTTCAGTGCATGTGTCTTCTGGGCTCTCCGAAGCAGGTCGCAGCTGAAGTCAGCGCCTGTGCTGTTCTGTTTGTGTCCTGCCCCGTGTTTGCGGCATTTCTCCCAGCCAAGATTCAAATTGACTGCTCTGCTTCTGAAACACAGGCTGATGGGAAACTGGCTGAAAGTAGGAACATCTTCCAAACCGAGGGCACGGGGGCCTCTTTTGCCACCAAGAGGCCCAGCCGCAAGCCCTCACCACCGCCGACCCCTGTTCGGCCCCCCGAAGCTCCGGATCCTCCCCATGTGGCTGAGGAACCCGAGATGACGACTCGAGCTACGACTCCGCGAAACCGATCGACCACCCCCAATACCCGCCGCTCCGTGAGTGCACCGTTTGGTTACCTGTGTGCAATTTCTATCAGGTGTACAAAGTTTGCCAATTGTTTGACCGTGGTAAACATGCCTTCCGTGATAACCAGGCACTAACAAGTCATGACAAGCAGCTAACCATTATTCTTGAAACAAAAAAACTGCACAATCATCACATTCTAGCAATACTGACCTATGGGGTGAAAACTTGGAGCTTAACAAAGGAGCTTTAGAAGAAGCTAAGGACAGCAATGAACAATAAAAAAAAAACTGTAGGCTTAGGGAGTAATATGGATTAGAGAGCAAATGACTTTAGCTGATATTCTGGTTGAGATTACGAGAAAAAAATGAAGTTGGGCAGGCCATGTATTGATAAGCATAGCAGATAACTTGTGGTCTCTTGTGGAAACAGAATGGGTACTAAGAGAACAAAGACTCAATTTAGGATGGCAGAAGAATAGGTGGTAGGATGAAAAAAAATGGCTGTGGCTTAGGTAAGGTTAAGCCCAGGATGCGAAGCATACTAGCCTTTATTTTAGTTGTTGAACCACTGTTTAGCCTGGTGAACTGCTGTTGCTTGGCTATATTTGGTTCGGCTAGACGAAGAAACAACTCATGCATTACTTCTTCGCCTTCAAGAGTGGAACGCGACAGCGTTCCCGTCGACCCGCCAAGGGGTGTAAGACAATGGGCTACAGGGCAGCGACTACGCGTCCCGCATTGGACGCGGTGAGCGTCGAGCAAAGCAGCGTTCGGCGCGGCAACGAAATGTGCGCCTGAGCAAGAGACGCACGCCTTAGAAACAGCGCGTTTCTAAGGCAACACCGCATTCACTAGAGGCGCTTTTGTACCGCTTTGAAGCGTTGTACTCGTGGCTCAGTGGTAGCGTCTCCGTCCCACACTCCGGAGACCCTGGTTCGATTCCCACCCAGCCCGTCTTGCAAGAGTTGAGCCAAAGCCACTTCTCCTCTGTCGTGACGTCACGGTGTCACGTGATTTCATGGTCACCGCCGCGCCTGAGGAGCTGGGTTGAGCCCTCGTAATATGCTTCGCATAATAAGGAAATTTACGGGCGAAGGACGGAGCTAGCTGGCATAACATGGGTAGCTGGAGATCAGTGGGAGAGGCTTCTGTCCGGCGGTGGACATGAATCAAGAAGATGATGATAAGACCTTTCCAAATAATGCAATGAGAAGTAAGACAGCCCACGCACCGAAAGAAGCAAGGCTGGAGATAACACATAATGCCTGCATCGTCTGATTTGTTTGTGCTCTTCAACAGAGACGCTGATTTGGTAACGGTGACACTAAGTTCGGTAAGCGCTTTCAGATAGAGAAAATTGTGATGGTGAAAAGTGAAGATTTGTCTTTGCACTATGCAACTCACTGAGACTTTTTCTCTCTGACAGTGATGGGGCAGTGTGTGTGTTGCATCATAACAAGTGCATATTCTCGCGTTTCTAAGATGGAACACCTTTTATTTAAAAAGCATCCAATTAAAACTGCACCATCTCAGAGGTGCACTTGCACTTCTAACGCCTACAAATCCTGATTAAACTTTGCATGTCAAAATGTGTAGCAACAATTCGAAATGCTTTCTTTCTGCCCCAACCTCCTAAGTCACAAATTATAATGGACGGTTGATAAATTCGTCAATGTTGCATAATTTTGAGGTGCTGCACATTCACTTGAAAGAGAGTCAAGGTGGTAGGGTGATGCTTTGCGCATCTTCTACTGAGTCTTCATAAGTACAGAGCTTATTATTCAGCCAGACGCATTGCATTTTTTCATAAGAAAAATTAACCACCAACTCAAAGCACATGCACAAGTTAAATATTGACTGCAGGCATTATGAGAAAGAAAAACTATTCCTTTACCATTGCTGCCTGAACACGACACACCAAACCTCGCGTCAAAGATGGTAGTGCCTTCAGAAAGCTGTTCATGGGTACCAATATACTCAGTACATTAAAGTGAAATTGAGCAACATTGAATATGCTGGAGGTTTGGTTTACCTAAAGCTCAATGTCCAATATTTTTCTTTCTTTTTTTTTTCTTGTCATTGCTGGACAGAAATTGCAGAAACAAGTGGTACAGAAAAGTGTGTACACTGTGAATACAGGAATTAAGCAAGGTTCTTGTGTACAAAGAAAGATGCATAGTAGAAAGAGTAAAGTAGAGGGAAAAGAAAAGATGTGTATGCATTAATAATAATTTAAATTGTCTAATGATAAGGGTTTCTTCACACAACCTAAAGAGTACAACGGAAATTTCTTATTATTGCCCGTCTCCTCAGAACTGCTTCGACGACATTTAATGTAGTGTATACTTAAGGGTGAAAGGTGAATGGCCGTGCCGAATGCACTTCGTGCCATTGCCATTTGACTGTCTGGCTGACTTTTTCCGTGCTAGGGCTTACTCTCGTCTCTTTCGGATCGACGACTGCTCGCACACTTGTTTTCAAAACATGGCGTAAGGCTCGTTGCCAGGAGGTCAGTGACTCCTGCGACAGCACACCTGTCTCTTTAGAGCGTTCACTGTCATGCTACCCATTGTGATAGAGCGAGGGCTACGCATTCCTCAGGGCTGCGACTACTGCTTCGTCAGACAACACGGAAAACAGTTTGCTTGCCTCAGTTGTTCCTGTGTCAGTGTATGGTAAGTACACTTTTGACAGTGCCGCTGTCTTCACTCGCAAGGACTTCACTGAGACATTCAAGGTTTGCTTGAATCTGCTAAATACTTTTATTTAACAGCTCTTTTGCAGAGTTTAGTCTTGCCTAGCAATGGCGGCTTAAAATTTATGCAGGAATGTGTTGGTAAAGGCATTAGGGAGTTTTAGATTTTGCAGACTAAAAGTTAGGGGCTGCTGACCGCCAGGCTTACAAAAGAATGTAGAGAGAGTACAAAAGAACTCTAAGGGCCTTCAGGGGAGCTTGGGCTTTTGTGTACGCAAAGTTGTTTAAGTATGGTAATTCTAAAACTCCCGGCCATCTAATCTCCAAGTTGCATTTATATTGTATTTGTAACATTTTATGAGCATGCCCTTTGCTTCATGTTTAGTGTGGTTCGAATGTTTGTTCGTGTCTCATTCAAATCTACTGTATATTATAAGCAAAAGCTATTTGTCTTAATCATATTTTAAGTGTTCTGATGCTCATAAATGTAGTATGCAATAACTTTGTGCTTTCACCACATGATTAAGAAGTTGAAGCTGATCTTTTTGTGCTGCATTCCTGTATGGCTTAGCTGCAGTGTTTTCCAAGTCCTCTTACAGTCATGTTGAACTTTAGACTGATTCATTCATTGTAATAAAACCAATGTTTTCTTTTTCTTTTCTTTTTTCCCAATAGATTATTTACTATGAAACCTAGTATGCACATTCCTTACATGTCAATGTGTGTAAAGAACTGGGGTAAAGCAGGCAATGACTGCACTAAATAAAATCACTGACTTTCAATAATGTAACCTTTGGTTTCATAGGATGGCAGTGCAAAGGGTTTTTCACTTCCAAAGATACAGCTTCATTTAAACGATCGGGCCATTGATACCTATTGGATAATATGTAGTCACCGCCTTTGGCTAATGTCAGGATAAATGTACGAGGTGGTGAGGAGAAGTAGCGTTCTGAAGAATGACTGTGTACGAGGAACTGTCATAGTTGTGGTTGTTGCAACAACAGTTTAAGATGAACTGGGGTCATTTGGCCATGTTAATGGTGGTGATATGAAAGCTGTATAGGTGAGATGGCTGTGGTTATTGATTTACTCTGGTGAGAAATGGAGATAAAATGGGTCTTATAAGACAATCCGTTACAGGGGAACATCATCAAGAAGTCTGGGAAAAGTTGGCAGATTGTGTAAAGGTGTAAGAAAGTAACCAAAAACAGTGATTTCATGCAGAAATTGACCATGCTTAATTAAGAAACTGCTCACGACACCCAATCACATACCACCGAAACAGTGGTTGAAAAACTTAACAAATGGAAATGGTAAAGCACTAAGTACTATGCACAGCTTTGTATCTACCCCACTACATTGTATGTCAAGATTATTGTAGTCACTTGCCAGAATTTAACAGTTCTTTAATGTGGACCACTTGTTTTATAATTGAACATCTAGTGAAGTAAAGGTGCATCGTAATGATGAATGCCAGTGTCCCGTTTTAAAATGTTTCGTAGTATCTCTCCTTGTTACCTAGCCAGATCTGTTACTTGAGTATCGCTTCAGAAGCAGCACACCCTCTATACTCATTCATATGCAAGACAAAGAAAAATAGTGATAGAGAACAAGAAATAAAAAGAGCCCTAGACCATCCATTTCAACACAGTGGTTTGAACGAACTGAACTGCATCTATAAACTTGAAATTTTAAGGACGTTTCAGAGATGTAATTTTTTCTTACTAGAACAAATTGAAATCTTGCAACATTTTGCACATCTTCCCCACAGTGCGGTACTTCACCACCCCGCCGACGCAGCCCTTCTCCCAGCCAGCATAGCTCGACAGCACTGGATTGCCCACCTGAGCTAGCCGAGGCAATCCGTAGACGGGTGCTGCAGGTACGCCGTGGTGTGCGGCTGTACTTGCTCTACCAGCCAGGACCGCGCTCTTTCCTCATAGCTGCTGACCAGCCTGACCATCGATTCAAGGTGGTCCTTGGGCCACAGGTAAGGATGCACTCGATTCACTGGAAAAGTGAATTTTGTGCAGAGCTGTTAGGGAGAAATTGAATTGTATAACTTCATTGCAAACAGATATGCATGGAGAGCGTATTGTTGTGCTTCGCTCCACAGGGCACTAAAGAAATTGTGCGCGCATGCACATGGCCAGTACAAAACAGGTTTATGCGATTGGACTTTGTTATAACAATGTCGCATAGGAAACAAAAATGCCTTCGCTAGATTCGACATTTTGTTTTAACCACACATTCAACAGTTCACACCGCTAATGACGAGAAACATCTTAGATTACTTTGTTACATGTGATAATTTGTTCATTATACCTGTGTTTTTCGTCTTAAGGTTCAGCCGCAGTACAGTCACGTATATAGTATAACGTTTGGTCAGCCTCCCGCTTTTTAAGTCAGTAAAAGTTTTCTGTGCGAGTACCCACACGGTTACCTGACAGCTACCATATCCACGTACACATAGCTAAACACCTGGTTGCTTGCTTTCATTTCAGACCTGCAGCTGTGGCAAGGGCCCCCACTGTGTGCACCTGCTGTTTGTAATGCTCAGGGTTCTGCGCTTGACCGACACGGATGCTCGACTGTTCAGCAAGACCCTCAAGGAGTTCGAGGTAATGGCTGCCATGCGAGATTGTTGTGCATGTGTTTGTATGTGCATGCTTGTTTGTGTTTAGCTAAATGTGTTGCTGGGTCAATTGGCAAGTGTTTGGAAGGTAAAAACAGGCAAGAGTTTAGGTGGATGAGGAAAGGCACACGAAACAGGTGCTCAGCTTATTAGAAGGTGGCCTTTATTGGAAAAACCTCACATCAATACATGTGCCCCTGACTCCCAATACATGCTCAGAGGCTTTAGGCTCTGTCAAGCCGCCTTGAGGCAGCTTTTACTCCGGCCTCCTGCCATCATGTACACTTTGATGGCAAAATAAAACAATCCAATTCAGTCCAAAAGAATGAAGGAATGGCGACATCAGCCACACTTTACTTCTGCTCAGTAACGGCAAAATCGATGTGATTGACGCATACAATCAATTGCGTTTGGTGTCTTCACTGTGTGCATGTCACAATCCAAGGTGTACTTTTCTTTATTTCACTTGGGTTGCCACGTGGCATAACATCATAATGTAGGTAAATGCAAGCATGCCGGCCCGTTTTGTAGAAATACTGCAACAGTGACTTATAAAATGTGTTGTGATGCACCTTTGCTGTACCCTTTATTATTTGCTCTTTATTAATTTGTTCCCATTTCACCTCTACAAAATATGTGTGTTCATGTGCACACATGCTTATTCCTTGGGCAGCCCTAACATTACACTAAAATGTCTTGTAGTTCAGGGAAGCTGTTGCACTGACTTTATGGCAGCACTGAATGGTGCAGTTAAGCAATACACGGGACGGTTGATCGTTTTTAGATGTTGATTTTTCAGATTTCCATTTATTCCCTCATTTATGTGCACAATTTTGAAATCTGCATCGCCTCTACTAACCATGTTTGCTAATAACTGCTCCTATAATGCATTTTTTAAATGATGTAATGAAAACGTTTTTGTATAGCTTTATCCTATGCAAGCAAAGATTAAAGCATGCCAAATCAGCCAATACGTTGCTCACTTGTTTTGCAACAGGTGGATGAGCTGCTGCGTGGATTCTCCATATCCCGGCGGAGGACCTCCCAGCAGTCTGAAGGCCCGTTGACTGATGACAAGTCACCCGACTGCCCTGCCAAGAATCTAGAGGATGCTATTGACAGCACATCAAAAACAGGCAGTCATGATGTGTAAGATGTCCTCAAATGCTGCCTTCTTCTCCTTCTTCGGTTAGGAGTTTCTGTAATAACGACAAAAGCAAATAGAAAGTTTCAGCATGGCCTAGACAGACTAACATGAACGTATTCAATAAGACTTAGGTGCAGGTGACGATGATGATTTGTTGATAGTGCTACGACACAATATGTGCGATCACGAAAGGCCAGCAGTGTGAAGACGACGACGACGATTAGATGCTAGCGCGGGCTGTTGCCTCTTGGCCTAGCGCAGCGTATTTTCCTTGTAAATATATTTGTACATAGCTTTTCGTCTGTGTCATCCTACGTAACATATCTGGTGTGCAGACGTCAACAGAGCCCTATGTCACGTACATTCAGGACGTCTTGGCTCTGTGCCGCAAAGTTGACACCCACATGACTGAGTCAGACAAGGTTTCCCACATCCTCAAAGGCATTGCCGATGACGCCTTCAACTTGCTCGTTTGCAACAACGTAGCCACGGTGGATGCTGTTATAAAAGAGTGCCGCCGCCTGGAACTCGCCAAAAGCCGACGTATTGACCAGCAGTTTGCCCGTCTGCCCAACACCCCAGCGACATCTTCCTGTGCCGACGCTCCTCGTCCCAACAACACTGCCGATGTTACCAGGATCGTCCGGCGTGAGATCGAGGCCGCCTATCCGGCTGCCTTCAACTCCAGTCCCTCCAACGCGTCTGCAGTCACGGTCTCATTGATCCAGGCAGTTGTCCGCCAGGAGTTTGAAAACATGGGTCTTCACACCATCTGCTCGGCCCATCGCCCTGCTACCCGCCCGGCCCATCGCCCTGATACCCACCCGGCTTCTTCGATTTCGCCCCGTCCCGCATCTTCTTACCCACCACGTTTCCGCAACCCATCTGAGTGGCGCACTGCTGACGACAAGCCTATTTGTTTCCACTGCCATCGAATCGGGCACATTTCTCGGCACTGTCGTAGTCGCTGGAGTTCCCCGATCCGGTCTACTTATACTGCCTACTCTCACCCCTCAGGTGGCCCTTCTCGACCCTATGCCGCACGCTCCGATAATGCCGCCACTGATTCTCCTGCAACGAACCGCCCCTATTCTCGTTCGCCTTCGCCCCAACGACGCCAATCTCGCTCTCCCCAGCCCCGTCGCTCCTATTCGCCGACTCCCTTCGGGCGCCGCTCCCAGCCGGAAAACTAGACGATGCAGCGCCTCGAGGTGACGCTGCATTGCTCCCTACACCGCCAAATCCTCTACTGACTTTGCCCACTCATCTGAACCTTCTTGACGTGCACGTCGACGGTGTTTCCGTGTCTGCTCTCATAGACACTGGGGCGCATTTGTCCGTAATGAGCGCTGACCTTCGTAACCGGCTCAAGAAAATTATCACGCCCGCCACGACGCCTGTTGTCCGTGTCGCCGATGGCGGAACAGCCCCCGTAATTGGTATGTGTACCCCCCGCGTCTCCTTCGCCGATCGCTCAACAATCGTGCTATTCACAGTCATCGCCCACTGTCCCCACGACATCATCCTCGGCTTAGACCTCCTCTCCGCACATTCTGCTCTCATCGACTGTTCCGCCAGTACTCTCCGCCTTGACCTGCCTGTTCTGGATCCTACTGAACCACACCCCAGTCGCCTCAGTTCCGCCGACTTCGTTCGCTTGCCACCTAAGGCACTGACCTACGTTGACCTAGTGTCATCCCCACCAGTCCCCGACGGTCACTACATCGCGGCTCCTATGCAAGACGCCCTCCTTACACACGGGATCACAGTACCCCATACAGTTTTATCTATTACGGCGAATTGCGTCTGCCTGCCAGTGGTCAACTTTGGCTTGACGACACAAGTGCTGCCACGTGGGATGTCTTTGGCCCAGCTTTGTTCGTTCGAGGATCACTCAGTAGCATCCGTTGCAGTAGACGACACTTCATCCGATACTTCTCTACCATCGCAGTCGACTAATTGTTCCATCGCTGACTTACGGAAAATGATTGCACCCGACTTGCCCTCCGAGCACGCTCGTGAACTCTACCGCGTTCTGTTTTCTTACCACGATATTTTTGACTTTAACGATCGTCCTTTAGCCCAAACTACAGCTGTCAAACATCGCATTAATACCGGCGATGCCCCTCCTATTCATCGCCGCCCGTATCGAGTGTCACCAGCTGAGCGTCAAGTTATTCACGCAGAAGTTCGCAAAATGCTTGCCAAGAACATTATTGAACCGTCATGTAGTCCTTGGGCGTCACCGGTTGTGCTGGTAAAAAAGAAGGATGGCTCATGGCGCTTTTGCGTGGATTATCGGCACCTTAACAGGGTTACCAAAAAAGACGTGTACCCCCTACCTCGGATTGATGACGCCCTTGACTGCCTCTACGGTGCTCGCTATTTCTCCTCTATTGACCTTCGCTCCGGCTATTGGCAGATTGCCGTGGACGATCTCGACCGCGAGAAGACTGCCTTTGTGACACCCGACGGTCTTTATCAATTCAAGGTGATGCCGTTCGGCCTATGTAACGCTCCTGCCACTTTTGAACGCATGATGGACTCCCTTCTTCACGGTTTCAAATGGTCCACGTGCTTGTGCTACTTGGACGACGTTATCGTATTCTCCCCAACGTTCGCTACGCACCTCGAGCGCCTCTCAGCAGTCCTGGACGTTTTTCGGCGAGCCGGTCTGCAACTCAACGCATCGAAGTGCCAATTCGGCCGTCGCCAGATTACCGTCCTTGGACATCTCGTTGACGCGAACGGAGTGCAACCGGACCCAGGCAAGATTCATGCTGTTACGCACTTCCCTGTTCCGACGTGTGTCAAGGATGTGCGCAGCTTCATCGGCCTTTGTTCGTACTTCCGCCGTTTCGTGAGGAATTTCGCCGCCATAGCACGACCACTAACCGACCTTTTGAAAAAAGACTCTCCTTTCCAGTGGGGCGATAACGAGGCCTCTGCATTCTCTCATCTAATCGACATTCTCACAACGCCTCCCATTCTGGCCCATTTCGATCCTTCTGCGCCTACCGAAGTCCGTACTGATGCCAGCGGTCACGGAATTGGAGCAGTACTAGCACAACGCCAGCGTGGCCACGACCGTGTTATCGCTTACGCCAGCAGGCTCCTCTCACCCGCGGAGCGCAACTATTCCATCACTGAGCGTGAGTGTCTGGCCCTAGTTTGGGCGGTTGCGAAATTCCGCCCATACTTATATGGCCGATCCTTTTTCGTTGTCACAGACCATCACGCGCTTTGTTGGTTATGCTCATTGAAAGACCCTTCCGGAAGACTTGGTCGCTGGGCCTTACGCCTCCAAGAATATTCGTTCTCTGTCACCTACAAATCTGGCCGACTACACAAGGACGCTGACTGCCTGTCTCGCTACCCGGTAGACGAGCCTGACGACGCCGACAGTAGTACCGCCGACGGCATTTTCTCTGTGTCTGCCTTCGCTAACATCGCCGATGAGCAGTACCGAGACCTATCGCTGCGAGTACTCATCGAGCGTCTGCGCTCTACACCTACCGACGCATCCGTTCGCCGATATGTCCTCCAGGGCGGCATTCTGTACCGAAGGAGCTTTCTCCCTGATGGCCCTGATCTTCTTCTTGTCGTGCCAAAACATCTACGACAGGCTGTGCTCTTTGAGATGCATGACGCACCCACTGCAGGACATCTTGGGGTAACCCGCACGTACGACCGCGTCCGCCGCCGCTTCTATTGGCCTGGTCTCGCTCGCTCCGTTCGACGCTATGTTGCTGCCTGTGATCCCTGCCAGCGTCGGAAGACACCTCAGGTGCTACCTGCCGGTCATCTCCAGCCGATCACCGTCCCTGTGGAACCGTTCTTTCGTGTTGGATTAGACCTGCTCGGTCCCTTTCCCACGTCATCCTCTGGGAACAAATGGGTAGCCGTCGCGACTGATTACGCCACCCGATACGCTATCACTCGGGCTCTCCCTACCAGCTGCGCCACTGACGTCGCGGACTTTCTCTTGCGTGACATTATCTTGCTTCATGGCGCCCCGCGACAACTGCTTACTGACCGTGGTCGAAACTTCCTCTCGAAAGTTATCGCTGACATTGTGCGTTCCTGCTCCATTCAACATAAACTGACTACTTCATACCATCCTCAAACCAATGGCCTGACAGAGCGGTTAAACCGTACTCTTACCGATATGCTGGCCAAGTACGTTTCCAAGGACCACCACGACTGGGACATTGCCCTTCCTTACGTAACATTTGCGTACAATTCTTCCCGGCACGACACAGCCGGATTTTCTCCCTTTTATCTCCTGTACGGTCGCGAACCTACCTTGCCCCTAGACACGGCACTTCCTCCTGCTGCGGTCTCAACAAGCGAGTATGCGCGCGACGCCATCGCCCTCGCCGACCATGCACGCCAGCTTGCCCGTGCTCGACTTACGGCCTCCCAGACCACTCAGCAGTGTCAGTACAACGCCCGCCATCGTGACGTACAGTTTTCACCTGGTGCGCTCGTGCTCCTGTGGTCGCCCTCTCGTCACGTCGGACTTTCAGAGAAACTTCTTTCGCGATACACATAGCCCTACCGCGTGCTGCGCCAGGTGACGCCTGTGACTTACGAAATTGCTCCTGTGGGCTCAACCTCGTCCTCTTCTGTGGCATCTAGTGATGTCGTACACGTCAGTAGGCTCAAGGCCTACTACACTGCTTCCGAGTCCGATCTTTAGTCGCTCCGGGACGGCGCTTTTGCAGCCGGGGGTAGTGCTACGGCACAATATGTGCGATCACGAAAGGCCAGCAGTGTGAAGACGACGACGACGATTAGATGCTAGCGCGGGCTGTTGCCTCTTGGCCTAGCGCAGCGTATTTTCCTTGTAAATATATTTGTACATAGCTTTTCGTCTGCGTCATCCTACGTAACAATATTCCCTTTGAAACGGGGCATTGACGTGCAGTAACCTAGCCTGCTTGAGTCAGTCAGGTATGCCATACAAGCTTTTCCTTCTAGCATTTTTCTGTACATCCCCTTGATCTTCTTTCTCTTCGTCAAAACTTCTCTATCTACCTTGTGCCGTTACCTACGCCTGTAACGGATTCAGTCGTATCAATCTCGTCCCTGCTTCTTTTCCACCAATACTCCAAACATCTCTTCCTTATCTCAACTGCTGACCAGTTGATGCTTCCGTCCGCTTTATATCCAAGCACTTTAAATTACTTTTAAATGCAAGGTTACCTCTAAATCCAAGGTAACTGCTCTGGTGGCGACACCTTGTGATGGTGTATTCTTATAAAATGCAGAAATAGGAGTGACCAACTGTTCCAATTTCACATTTCAGGTGTGCAGTTCACATTCATAGATGGTCTGAAACACACTGCAATTTCAGCTTTTAATCTCGTATAAGCTTTATTTTTTAACAATGAACACAAAAGAAATGTGTAGAAACTTCGATGTGAGAGTGTGATTTTGGTGCCTGAAGGGAGATAATCCCAATGCCACACGCATGCCTACACAAATATGGTAGTGTAAGGACACACAATCTTTCACTCTTGCTCCAAGTTGTGCTGACAAATGCACATCGCTACTGCACGTCAGCTCTGTGCCCCCTGTACATGTCAGTTGCAAGTTATCTGTCTTGAGAAGAACAAACTGTCTTGCAACTCGCAGGGAAGGTGACGACGCCAGCACCTGCCCAATCTGCCTGCTGGAGATGTTCGAAGGAGAGTCAGTGATCACCTGCGACAAGGGCTGTGGAAATCAACTGCATCATCACTGTGCCTCAATATGTAAGTGCAGCATCCATCATCATCATATCCTGTCCTTCAATGACATGTTTCGTGAAGTTATCTAATCATCTTGAAAAGGAGGGGAGCAGCTCACAAAAACACAACCCAAGAAAGAGAGTGGGCACAAACTTGCAAATTTTCTCTCCCTCTCTCCGCTTACTTTCTTTCTTCTTCTATGCCTATGCCTTCTATGCCTATGTAAGACATAGTCTTACATAGGCATACCAGCGCACCCCCGTGTGACAATATAAACAAAGGAAAGAATATTGCGCAACGCTATTGAATCCAAACAATTCGGTCCAACATGTGATCATCACGTCAGAGCTCATCTTAGGTTTTTAGTGCTCCTGCTCTGCCGGCAGAGCTATGGCAGGGTAGCCGAACAACTGCACATCGATGGGACAAGCGCGCAAAAAGCGAAGGAAATGGCTTCACGGAGAGTTTGCTTGCCAAGGCTGGCTGCACGATGTAACACTCTCTCCTAGTTTATTTCCTGAAAAAGTAACACAGTAACATGGAAACAAAGAGAGAGAGAAAATCATATACAAGCATATTCCTCTAATACATACTTGTCTGGGTTCCGTTTATTTATGTACTGCCCCCCTCCTTTTCAAGAAGTGCCGTGTTTTTCATCCCCAGAAAGCGTAACGTTAATGCAATTGTGGCGTGTTAAGTTAGAAAGCTCAACATCGTGATTTAAACACAGAGAACTTATTGCTAATTCACAGTAGCACTTCTAAAACTCTAGAGCAAAGCTTCAGTTGTTGATAGCTCAGGAAACCATTGACTAAGCAATTGATTACTATGCTAATTTATAACTCAAATAACATTTATTTTTCTTATTTTTTATGTGATTGTAATCTTCACAGCCCAAAATAAAGGTGAACAAGTTGTTTTCATTTACCTTGCTGTAGAATGTTGTTTGAGGCTTTGTGGAGTTAGATAAAAAACAAAGTGCTTGCTGTTGCTTTTACTTTTCTTTTCTTTATTTTGCGATTTTACATTAGATTAGTCGGTGCCAACAGACGATAGTGAAGAGAGAGGGTAAAAAGATATATTTATATATAATACAGGGGTTATTGAAAGGGACGCAATTGATTGTGCAACGCTAACTTAATGTGCAAGGTCTTAGCTGTAGCTAAACGTTTTCCAAGAATAAATTTTCTGTCAAATTGCCTTTGATGTGGCCTTGCTTGTGCACTCTGGCATGAAACTATGTCCAATACCAAGCGAGCAACTTTCAGTCACTAGCAAGGGTGAACTTGTACATTTGAGTGTTGTTCTTTTGAGCCTCGTGTCTCTCTATCTTTGCCCTCACAGGGGTGCTGCAATGCAGCCGCAATGGAGAGCCCGTTGTCTGTCCCCTGTGTCGATGCCACTGGAAAGATGACCGATCGTCACCCCCGCCCATTACAAAGTGAGACCATCTGCTGGCTTTAATTGCATTATGAACCCATAAGCAGCAACATGCCATATTTTCATTTTAGAATGACTGAAAACTGTGCTAGTTGCTAAGGATTCATTATGCAAAAAGGTGAGGCATGCAGACAGGACACAAAAGAAGAGAGATGGCGTTCATGTTGTCCACTACTCTTGTGTCCTGTCTGCACGCCTCACCTTCTTTCATAAAATATTTTCATGCCTGTAGCCTGTTGCTGCACACACTAGCACCCAATTTCAGATATGGAAAAAAAGGCAGTTTTTATGACCTGCTCAAGCAACTGCACAAAGCAATGCTCAAACATATATATAACCAGTTACCAGTTTCACACAATTACAATCAAGCTTTGATATAACGAGCAAGGATATAACTAAGTAAATATAAATTTTTTCTTGCCTGTACCTGTATATAATGATATACGCTTATAACAAATATAACGAAGATAATATTGTGTCGGATGCAACTCTGCTGTGCTATAACGAGGCTTGACCCATACGGTTACTATTTATCAAAACATCATTACACGAGTGGACATCAGAAATTGTGTAATGGCTACTGGCAAATAGCTCCTTCGTTAACTACAGTAGCTGTTACATTTCCAGAGCACATATTGGACACTAACTTGATCAGCTATGCAAACATTTGCTAATGTTCATGACAAATTGCTGGCATTGAGACTCTGCTAGCAGGACAATGGTTTATTTTATTTTCTGTTATCTTTTTCATAAACTTTCAGGAAGCCAGTGCCGCCTGAAGACGATGATGAAATGCTTGCACCACCATGCCCACTGCACTGCCTTCTACGTCGCGCATCGGACGTGAGCCCCTTGCCAAGGCCCGTAGGAACACCTTCCTGTTCAGTGTCAAATGCACCACCTCTGGTGATGCACTTCTTCGGTACAGAGGTAGCTCAATGCCTCATGTCAAGCGTCTGGTCCGAGCGAGAAGCTGCGGTCGTGGAGGTTGAGGCACAGGTATGTCGCTTCTTGATTTTTAATTTTTTTTCATTGCACCGTATAGGCAGAGAATACTTTCCCTTAATCATTGTCATACTGGATGTTGGTGAAGAGGAAAGATCACCTCGAGCCTCTTGACACAATACACAGGAGAAAGCGAACACTGAACAGAAAATAATTGCTTTGAATCAGGGAAATTGTCACCTACTGTGATCGTGGCAAAGCTAGCAGTCTGCCAGAAGGGAGCAAAGGTTTCAGATGTGAACAAAAGCATAGTGAAGTTATAACTGGGGAAAGCATAATGTAAGTGTGGCTTACTTGCAGTTCATTACATGATTCACTGCTCCCAATGAACACCAGGGGTACCACTTTTTACCTACACCAGCCGAACTTTTCCTGTTTTGTGTTCGCATTTGAATTGGGTTGTTAGCATGTATATTGTTGCGGGACGGAGACAAGCTTTACATAACTCATAACTTTACATAACATACATCACTATGCCAAGATGAAACTAAAAGGCCAGTTGCACACTCACATCTTCTCAGGTGACCCATGCCCTCCGACTGGCCACGTCGAAGCCCATGTGTCTGGAGCCGTGGGGAGGCATAGAAGCCGTGCAGGCCGCCTGCTGCCGAGTGATCTCGCATGCCATTGCCGACCCCGTCTACCGTGTGTATGTCACTGCCCTGGTGAGTAGGATTCCAAGTTTCTCACTTACTTACCTCTTCTGTCACATTTTTTTTTCTAGGGATGTTGGAATGGTGAAATCTTCAAATGATTCTTCTTTGTCTGCCAACAGCGTTGCTTCAAGTCCATGCTGGTGCACAGTCCATGCGCCGTCTTGGAAGACCTGCATAGCCTGCAGAATCGTGTGCGGAACATAGTGCGAGCTGTGCTCATAAAGTGTGCTCACGGCGGGAACAAGTGAGCACTTTTCTCCTTGTGCAAGCACTCCTACGTGCAGTTAATTTATTTGTTTACCTATTCATAATACCTCCCAGGTTTTAGTGTTAGAGTAACGCATGAGGGGGGTACAATGCATAGATGCATAATGAAACGTTCGGTGTGTGTGGGTATACAGAACATTTAAAAAATGGGAACAAGCTATAACAGTGATTAGGCAAGACCACAACAAAAACCGAGAACACGAATGTAAAAACGCAACTGAGTAGCACAGTGATTAGGCAAAACTGCAATAGCAGAAATATGGGATTAAAAAATTTATTAAGCACAACTAAATACAGCTAATAAGCTAACAACTAAACTAATTCAACTGTTTTTCTTCAGGAGAAAAACTTCATGCAATAAGATATTAAACACGGGTTGGCTGATGACTTACAAAAGTTTAACAGAAGAACTTTTCATGTTGAGCAATGCGTGTTTCGTTTTGCTTTTTATAAAGTCGTTGCAATTGCTGCAAACATTTCTCTGCACCTTCGCTTTTCAGATGTATAAGTAACTGTGCATTGTGTGCTACCTGAAATGCAATGCTATTTCTGAATCATAACTTTTCTAACTAGAGAGGCCTAATTATGCATTGCATTGTCATCATACCTCATTCTAAACCTTTTGGTAGGTGAAAATTCTGTTTCCTGGACTCCCTTTCAGCCCTGTAAATAACACTTTTGTGGCTGTCACAAAATAATGTAGCTAATCAATTTAGCGCCAGAATTACGTGCAGTTTAACTGATGGGTTTTGCCGTACGGAGTGTAATTTAGGAAGTGGCAATGTAAGCAGTTGCAACAGCTGGTCACATTTGCTAGAGTATAATAGTTGTCTGCATACTGCTGCGTTCATTGTTAAAGGATGTGCATATTGAGAAGTCGTGTAAGTGGCTTGGGTACCTTTTCATTTTCAATGCTTATTAAAAGTACGGCAGTATTTCCCATTTATTCTCTACTGTATTAATTCCCATAATTTAAGGTCAATGAGGGATGTCACTAAATATTGAGACATATGCTGTTTTGCAGTCTTCCTGTGTGTCATGCCAATGCTAAGTTTTTTAAACAATGCCAGTCACATAACCTATAGATAAAATGTGTTTTAGGAGATAAGCGAACTTGGTATGTAATTTAAGGCATCAGCACAATCATTGCTATTGTATCGTGAATACACTCGGAAAACTTATGTCAGAACTCGTGTAGTAGTTGAGTCCACATTCATGTTCAATCTGTCTTTCAAGAAAATGTGGTTATGATGTTCTTTTCCCATGTGTGGGTTTTTCTTGAAATGGCATTGTGTGCTTTCAGGAGAAGCCGTCAGCTGAGCCTGGCAACCCTTGCAGAGCTAGCACGCGGACAGGCAGGAGCACTGTCTGTTGGGAGCCTCACACAATACCCAGGTGAGCTCCCATGTTCATTTCTCATCTGTGACAACTTTCACTAGAGCACGCATTCATTGTCGTCTCCTACGCTTGCACCTAAGTGGCAAATTTGTTATGACATGATCATGCTACAGTAAACGACCAATTTTTCGGACTCCCTAGGTGCCGGCCGTGGAAGCATCGGAAAGATCAGGCAGTTCGAAAAAATGAATGCCTGCCTTTTACTGCCCCCAGAGGCTCAAATCACCACAGGCACTTCCGAAATAGCTCTAAAGGCCTGCCAGTACACTTTTCAGGCGTATCAGTGCTTGTATTATGACAAGAGACAGCAGATGCACGCATATATAATTAAGAAACACATACTATGTCTCGTGACTGTGGCTCCGTTCCACTTTTGGTATGCTTGACTGCGTAACACAGCTGTAGCGTGGCAGAACTAACGTTTTAGAACCGGCACTATGCAGCACTTAGCCCTAGCCATGTTTTCCGCGCTTCAAAGCCATTAGCGGAGATGATAAAGCCAGATTTGGCGCTGTTTCCGACAGCGGCGAATTCTTTCAATGAAAAAACACAGCACTAGACAGCAGGATGCATTGCAGTAGAAAAGTTGAAGCTGCTAGGCCGGGTGGCGTTGCCTTGGTGGCTTCGACCAGTACTGCTTTTGGCAGCAACAAGAAGTCCTGAAAATCGGGCAATTCAGTGTTGAAAATTTTAGATGTCCTTATACATTGGCTCTACACACAAAGGCATCCGAATAATTGGACAGGTCTGAAAATTCGGTTGCTGACTGCACATCAAGGCACTCATATAGACATCTAAAAATGCTTACAATTGCTTGCATTAGTGTTGTGCAGAGAAAGTCCCCAATATTTTTCTACACTACGAAGCACGTCGTGACAACTACTTTAATATATTACTGACTGCACATCAAGACAACCAAGAGACTTAGATTGGCTAGTTGGTTGCTGGCTTGATGGAACAGGGTCATAACGGCGCCTGTGAGGACGGGCACAGAAAGAATGCACGAAGGGCAATTGCTGAACTCCAGCCATGTCCCATCAAGATACAAGTTGTTGCAGCTCCACTGTAATAGGCAATCACAAAGTGCAAGCATTCAAAGTGTCAAGATGATTCCATGCTGTGCCTTCACCTCTCATCACTGCTCTAGCAGCGAGAATCAACAAATGATCTCGGCAACACTGCCAAGTTGTTGCGAATATTGGGTTGAAACACTGCAGTACACATGTGAAGCAAGTACGAGCATTTGATGGGGATGAGGGAATGGAACAGCACAGTAACAACGACTTGATTGGATTCAAGCTGGTTGTGTTTACCGACTCCTTGACCAAGAACCATACTAGCGAAAAGAGACAGACTGGTGAATGGACGACAACCAGACATGCACTAGACTTCCATCTGCCCATGTGTTCTTCCACTAGTACACTCGAGCCTTGTTCCAAGGCAGTAACCTGTGATAATGGTATACCTTCATTGTATCAGACATGAACTATAAATGTACCTGCTCATATCCACAAAAATCAGTTTTGCAATTAGGTTTATGTGAAAGAAATACTAGTGTAATGCTTCTGACTGGTTAATTTTGATGGCCTGTCTGCACCTTGCAATGCAGATATATGAGCACGAACATGCCATTGTGTGGTCGTGTGGGCGAGCCAAACCAAGGCTCACACATGTGTCCAGGATTTGCCGTTTTAAGTTGCTTTTGCTAGTAAACATTCTTGCTAACAGAATACATATTTAGAGGTCCAAGTGAACAAATATTTATTTGACTGTAACCAATATTGTCTGAGATCATGCACTTTCAAGGTTATTACAGCAGTAGGATATTCATTAAACAAAGCATTGAAATAAAGCATAAACATTTACTTCGTTATACCTGATAATTTGTTAAATTCGTGTTCAGTATACTGAAGTTTGATCATACAAAGTTTAGCCGACAAGACGAGCTTTTTACTCCCTCACATTTCTTTGGTTTCTCTTGCCCCACCTGTGTTTGCATTGCAGCTCCGAATGGCCTGGGCGCCGACTTCCTGCTGGATGTTGTGTTGTCGGAAGGAAAGCTGACCCCATCATGGCAGGGTCTTCTCAGCCAGCTTTTGGTGCTGGGGCGGCTGGTCGAGGAGTTCCCACACTTGCTCACCTCACCCATCGCTATCACGGGCACAGTCAATGCAGAGTCGCTTGTGGCCGTCGACCTAGCCGTTCGTGCGGTGCGTCTCTCTCTCTCTTTATATATATTTTTTTCATTGAATATAGATACTTTTGCCCCAAGCTCGACTATCTTGTTACACTGAAATGAAAAAGTATTACCCCATGGGGCTAAAATTTGAAGGATAACAATGGCGCCTGATAAGAAAATAAGGATGCACACCAAATTCTGTGGAACAGAAAATGATAGGTGAAGTGTTGAAGATGCCGGATGACAGCGATTGGATAGAGAGCAAACAGGTGCAGCTAACTTTCTATTGAAGATTAAGAGCAAGAAGTGGAATCAGCCAGATTACCCAATGTTTAGAGTAATAACCGGTGAACTTCTAAAGTAACACAACGAATGGTAAGAGACAGGCAGTGAGGATGGCAGAGGTGTAGCTAGTGTGACGAGATTAGGAAATCTCCAGGCATAAAATGGAGTCTGTTGCATAAGAAAAGAGCAGTTGGAGATATTTGGAAGAAAGCTATCTCCTACAGTGGATTTAAAGTAAAGCTGACGGTGCTTAAATTGGCTGTTTGGTAAAATCTGCTACTGGTATCTTCTGGTAAAATCTGTAAAATCTACCTCACAATATCTGTTTTTACCTCATGGTACAACAATGACTTCCTACTTCTAACAATTCATAATTAAGTTAAATGAGAGCCTCTGGTTACTAAGAGTTCGAACTAAGGCAAGCTGGCTGTGTAAACTCAACACTACAGGTGGGGCACAGTCACGTGAACGTGGTTCGCCAGGGGCGTCACCTGCTGGTAGGCCTGGCGCGTCTGTGTGGTCGCTGCCTCACGTCTGTGGCCCGTATCTGGAACGGTGTCTCGGCACTCCAGGGACCACAGCGTGCCCAGCTGGTGCGACTAGTGGGTGCAGCGCTGCAGGAGGCTCGCAGAAGCCGTCTCTTCCTGCGCACCACCCGCTCACCGTCCATCGAGAGGCAGCAGGTGTGTTGATAAGTCGCCATTCCGATAAGGTAAACCGATCGTGGTTCAAACCTTGTTTTTGAAATACAAATATTTATGTTCCGTTCACCTGAATGAAGAAACAGAAAAATGAGAAAGTTCCTCAGGAATTTTTTTGCAATACATCAAGCCTGCTAAAAAAACTCAGCAAAAAAAAAATTTAGTTTTTTATCAGGCTTCTGCCACCCGTTGCATTGTAGTGACAGACGGCTTTTTGATATTACGTAAAACTTCATGGGCAATGTTCTTCTCATTTTTCTTTTTTTTTTTCCTTTATTGAGGTGAGCAAAACTTAAGTTTACATATTTATAATAAACAAAACATACTATGCTGTGAGCAAATATAGAAGGAAAGAACACAGGTATATTCTTAAGAGATAGAATGAGAGCAGTTTGGATAAGGGATCAAACAAATTTGAGTAGCTGATAATAAAATTGATGTCAAGAGGAATATTCAGAGCTGGAGAAGGTCATGTAAATGCATAGCACAGATAATCGGCAATCTATTAAAGTAACAGAATGGGTATCAAGGGGAGAGAGAAATTAAGTGGAGAAATTAGAAAATTTGCTGCTATGGGAGGTGCCTCAATCCCTTACTGGGTCTTTATCAGGCTAATGATGACGATCAATGATGATTGTAAATCACAGGAGGAGCACCTTGTCCGCGAACAGCTGCTCCACACCAAGAAGAACTGGGTGGGCAAGGATGACGAGGAAGAAGAATGCTGTAACGGCCAGAGACCAGCGCCACTGGCCAACAGCCCGTCGCGTTCTGCCGCCACCTTCCAACTGCCACCTCCCACCATCGACCCTGCTCTGTTTGGCCAACTGGTTCAAGTAGATACACCAACGTCCAGCAGTGAGGTACATGGCAGGGCCCTAGATTGCTCCCTTTAGCCAGAACAATCCATAGAGATAATAGCATTCTTGCATTTCACACACATTTCAATCCAAGCTGCAACTTTCTTATTGGTAAAAGTACTTGTTCTTAATGAAGACAGAATAAGTCTAGTATGATAGAAAACATATCCTCACACTAGAGAGACAGTTACAAGCATCAGACATCCCCATTTCTTCCTAAACTTTATTTTTTCCAACAAGAATCTCTCTACCGCCACTACTACTAGCCTGCAATTCAGCTGTAGTTTAATTCTATATTTTGCTGATCACGAGGATTTTCTCTGTACCACTCACTCAACAGGACAGGTTGCCGGACAGGTTGCTGACTAGCGAATAATTTGATGCCTTGCTAGGCTTGTTATTTGATCATGCGGGATGGTTATTGCATCTTGCGCAGACCAAGGCCATTGACAAGCCCTTACTGGAAGAGAAATGCAATGCATCCGAGCCAGAGAAGAAGCTTCCCGACAGCCAGCACTCGTCAGGTCGGTCGTCCTGGTCTTCCGCCACGTCTTCCTCGGAGAACAAGGCTGTCGTCACAACCGAGACACCCACGGGCCCTGTTGTGCCACCCCAACGTGCCCCACGGAGCAGACCCAACTTCCTTCCCCTCCGCCGGTTGGCCTGTTCGCTGACGTCCCTCGGCCAGGGACAGCTGTCCTCAGCACAGACGACACCTGGGAGTGCAGTGACATCGCCGGTGTCTTTCAGCCGAGAAATTGCAGCACTGCCAGCAGCCAGAGCCTCGTCAAAGAAGGGGGTGGTCATCAACCAAGGTGAGCCTCATGTGCAATTTGTTATTCAACCTACTTACTTACATATGTGGACATTAATTTAAAGGATCTAAGTAATTTATTTCCCAGCAATCACTAAAAAATCTAGGTCCAGGGCAGCAGCTCAATGGTAGTGATATTTAGTCGTCACTCTCAATTTCTCATGTGGTTTTGCTAATTGTTTGTGTAAAGTGTCAAGTGTTCATGCATAGCCTGCAGCACGTGGA
This sequence comes from Dermacentor albipictus, assembly GCF_038994185.2. Classification (NCBI taxonomy): domain Eukaryota; kingdom Metazoa; phylum Arthropoda; class Arachnida; order Ixodida; family Ixodidae; genus Dermacentor; species Dermacentor albipictus. The sequence continues at coordinate 12,192,257 of NC_091829.1, forward strand.
GCTTTAGGGTTCAGCATCTATTGGCAGCATGTCTTTTCTTGATTCTTGCATCTCACCTCTAGTGCAGCGAAATCTTGATATAACGAACTTCAGGGGACGGCGGCAAACTGTTCGTTATTCTGAAAGGTCGCTGTAGGGAAAGCCCTAGAACTAACCTTTCCTTTCATCAACCCATCAGTTCATCAGTTGTCACTGTACAAGCTATCCACGAAAACGTCGCTGTTGGCTATCGCTTGACGCTGTTGCTATAAATTCCACTGCCATGCATTGTATAGCAATAGTGACATGTACAAAAGAGACATGGACACCGAGAGAACCACCAACAGAGAAGCTTTACGTTGCCTCCAAAGCGTAATGTTTTGTTCGTTTTTCACATTCCTTGCTGTGGACACCGCAACTGTATTGCTCAAGGCAGATACGTGAACTATTCCAAAGTGCAAGCTAGGTCCACGCACGTAGCTGGCACAGCCACGACGCAATAGAAAAATAAGTCCCCTCCCACGTTTTTCTCCTCCAGTGCATTCTCAGGTTTTCTGAACCCATGTGCCGGGGCGTCCGCTTTCTGCACCTTGTCATCTGATAGCCTACTGTTCTGGCTGCCGTGATTCATAGTACTGAGGCATTGTACTGGAAAGTGAAGCACGATCGTTATTCTGAAAAGTTAAGTTTTCTGAAGTTTGTAGCGTTTATATTTACATTTTTGATATTTTTACGTTGAAACTATGAGCAGCCAGCAGGGGATTTCTGAAAAAGTTTGTTAATGTCTAAAATGAAAAATAAAAGGGGTTGTGCTTTTAGCAGGTTATTTGGCTTCAAGAGTTATTCATTTCCATCTATCCTTCTTTCCAGTTCATGCATTTGTTCTACAGACTCAATAAAGATGAAATGAGCTGCTAGCAGATCAGGGTCGTAATCCTCCAAGGTAGAAAATTTTCACCGATTCAATATAAGGTCTGGCGAATTGCTGTGATATCAATCATGCAAGAGCAAATGTTGTGCAATGATGGACTTTGTGCTTGTGTATTAACAATTTCTTTCCTTCTTTTTTTTTTCTCTCCTTCATTCCCAACATAGGACCACCTATAGCATCAATAAGGGGCTGTGACAGCAACATGGCACAGTTTGAGGAATTGGCCACTGAAGACGACACTCAAGACAACGAATTTATCATATTCAAATCTGTGGTAAGTTTTGCACTGTGCGCTTCTCACTTGACGAAATCACGTCATCAGGCTGTCTTGTTTGTTGCCCGTCACAAACAACACTCCATGCCAGAGCTTTTCAGTGTGCATTTGGCAGTTGTCTCTACATTGTGTGAATGAAGCTCCCACTACACAGTAGAACCCCATTCATAATTGTGTAAAAAAAAATTTAAGAAAAAGATTACCAACTGGGAACACGTACGATCCTAAGCGACTAAAAGATTGGACAGATTCAACTGTAGCTGACATCTACGGAATGTGAAGCATTGCGCAAATTGTTCCATGACACGCCAATGTGTGCCAAGCTGCCTGGGGCTTGAGCGGCCCCAGACACACACTGTCATGTCTGTGGCTTTCGCAAGCTTAGGTTTGCGCTGTTCGAATTTGATCTGGGTCAGCAGCTTCACTGAGCGGGTTAACTAGGCGGGAAGTTTTGACGTGCCCACTTGGCTTTGAATTGTTTGTGGCACACGACGCCGACGAGCGCTGTTATGGTCAGGCCCAAGCGAATGCACATTGCTTCCTATTATGTAGGCAACCGGAGACAAACAAAATCAAGATGGTGAGTGACACTGGAATACCATGTCTATGATGCCATCAGAACAAAACATCACACTAATGTTGCAGCGTGTCTGGGTTATCACCTATTGAAAGAAGCGTGCAGTACATTTTAAATGGGCACCAAGCTTCACATACTGTGAAACAGATATGTGAAGATGCTTACTGCAATAGGGTTGGCAGTGACACCTGTGAATGCAGCACGCAATTACCTGAGAGCAGATTTGCTGGTACCGAAATAGAAAACCGAGTGCATGCCGAGGTTTTAATGTGAGACAAACAGGTGATTATTGTGGGGAAGCCGCTGTGACAGGTGGCTACTGTTCTTTTCCGATTTACTTGGGATCTAGCAGCTGGTAAATATATTATATGATCACAGTTTGGTGATGCATTGAACGTTGGTGCCGGGAACATATGAAATGGTAAAAGCGTACTCGATTGTAAACATTGGTGCCAGGAAAACGTACGTAACGGGATAGCATCAATGTAGTTCTACTGTACGTTATGAATTAGCAATAGGATCTGAAGTTCTTTGACCAACGAGACGAGCAAGAAATCATAATGCCTGCAGTTAGCTTTGTTGAAGGTAAACTCCTAAAAGATCCTTCTAGGGTCGTGTTTATTTATTTATTTATTTAACTGTGTTTGTTTGTTTGTTTCATCATCATTTGTTACCCTCAAAGGCCCTGCTCCATTGGGGCTTTACATTTGCAGTGAAACCTCGTTAAACCGTAGTTGGCCGGAGCTCGGAAAAAGTATGTACTAAACCATAGTACTGCTTAACTGAAGTAGCATGAGATCGCCCACTTACGTGTCAAAAACGGGACTTGGAGAGTGCGATGAAAGGGCAAAAACATGCAGTATTTATTTACTTTGCGCGACAAAAGTCTCATTATTTTCGTTTGATGCCAGTTAAATGCCGGTTTGATGCCATCTACGTGTTAACCGATACATACGCAATATGCTGGTACGGTTTATGCGGATACAAGACGCACTTTGTTCAATGGCTGCTGAGTCAGGGATTTGACTTTACTACTTTTAAAATGGTACTACTGTTTAAGCAGGTACAGTTTAACGAGGTTTGCTGCAGTGTTTATTGTTTGTTCACCTCCATGGGGGCATTGTGTAAGGGGAGAACTACAGATACGTTAGCTTAAACAAGCGTTGTTAAAAAGAAGTATAAAATGCACCAAGATAACCAGAGCATTATTCAGACAACACAATACTGCACAACATCAAAACAGTCAATACAAAAAGTACAATTAAAATGAAAACTTTAAAAAACATGAAGATGTATACATAGGAACATACTAGTAAACATTACATGAAGATCTTTCTTTTGTTTATAGGTGTCCTTATAAATGTATCTGTATTGTTAAATTGGAAATGACAGTAGAACAGCTTGTTCTTGTCATAAAAATATTATATTGTAACCTATGTTCTACTTCATAAAATTGCCCATTGTTTAGATGTTGTACTTGTTATGGACTCCCAGGTACAGTTACTCATGTGCAGTTCATCTCAGAAAACACTCTTACAAAATAAATCAGTTGAAAGCAGAACTCTTGCTTGCATTTTTGTCCCCAGTACATTGTCTGCTTTCTGACGCCAGGTACTCACAAAATCAGTTTCAAGACCTTACATGAAATTAGGCAATGCCTTGCATTGTACCCGCCGTCTGTACCTGGTTTTTGTGCTTCACTTGCAGTAAGCAAGGGCGCTTAGTTTTTCTTTTTCCCCTCTTCTTCAGCCGGGGCTTCCTCCCATCTCATTCGGCGCAAGCAAGGAGGGGGCGAAAGGATCGAGCTATGTGGAGGGCCAACACTGGCTGCGAGGCCCAATGCTAGGTGCTGGGGCGTTCAGCTCGTGCTACCAGGCGATAGACCGCAGCACGGGCACCTTGATGGCTGTCAAGCAGCTGCCCTTCTGCCGATCATGCCAGCGTGACGACAAGGAGACGGCCGAGATCATGGGCAACATCTGGAACGAGATCCAGATGATGGCACGCCTCGAACACCCGCACGTGCTGCCCCTGCTCGGTGCCACCAAGCACAAGGACCAGTACAATGTCTTCCTTGAGTGGATGGCTGGTGAGTGTACTCTCCATGCCTGCATCTAAGGCAGTGACACTTCATGTGGCAGCTTTCGTGAGGTGATGAAGAAATGACAAATCTAAGTTTCTATGCAAACTGTCTTCTAGTTCTTGTCTGCGTTTTTTGCACTGCTTTTACATATGAAAGCTTGGATGTGCTTGTGAAGCATCACTTCTGTCTGTAAAATTAGGCTTTCCTTGCCTTTTCCCCCAATTTTTTGGGCTTTGGTTCAACAGTACAAGTACTTTAAGAAATACTTCATGGAATACCAGTTTGGTTCGGTAACTATCAAAAGACTAGCAGCTTTGGATTTACACAGCAGGCGCAAAAGTGCCATTACCCGTTTGCATGCATTTGCAGAGATGGCAAATGAAAGAAAAATCGGGGGGGGGGGGGGGGGGGAGGAGGTCGCGCGAATTTGCCATGACCCTGCACATATTGTGTCTGACAGATGGCAAATCACATTGAACTCTACCACGAAACTGTGTACATGGCGCCTCCTGCTCTTTACGTTGTAAGCACCAGCTATGTATGAAGCGGGGATCAAGTCACATGATGTGTGGTCCTTTCGTCTGTCGCACAGATTGCCCTCATGATAACCCACCTGCCATAAAGTTGGAATAGCCCTTCTGTCTTCTGGAAAAAAAAAACTTGTCTGTCCCATCCACATCATTTCTTCCCACCCTTATTCCCCTCAACAACACTACATGATGTACCAACTGGCCCAACAGTCAGAGCTTCTGGAAAGCAAAACTTTCTATGAAATAAAGTCAAAGTAGACCACCGTGTATTGCCTTGATTTCCATGCACCTAAGTTACTGATAGCTGGCTACATTTTTGTTATGCAATGCTAGAAGACTCTCGAGCATGTGCAGCACCATTTTCACGCCTAAAATTTGTAAGCATTAAATTTTGTGATAAAGTTTTGATATTTGATATTCGGTTTAGTATTAAGCTTTCTTTATTATTATTATTATTATTATTATTATCATTATTATTATTATAATTTTATTTGATATTCGATTCAAAATATGCTGTTCAGTATTTGCACACCCCTACGTTTAAAGCAATTCCCACACTGTATGGGATTCGCATGATTTTTTTTCGTGCTCAGTTGATAAACATTTTTTTGTCTATACATTGGGACGCCACCAGGCAAGATTTTTTCTTTCTTTCTTTCCCCCCCAAGAGAGAGGGGTTGGATTGATGGTAATACAAAAAGCTGCCACTTACATGGGTTGGTGTTACAGATTTTTTATTGGGTCTATGCGGTGCGTCTGTTTGTGCCAGGTGGCTCAGTGGCCTCCTTGCTGGAGCGGTATGGGCCATTTCCAGAGGCCACGATCCTGCGCTACACGTACCAGGCACTCAGCGGCTTGGCGTACCTGCACGAGAACCACATTCTGCACAGGGATCTCAAAGGTGAGTTCCAAGGAAGCTGCTGCATGTGACCTTTATCAGGTTGAGCGTGTCACTGCGTCTGTTTGATGACTGTGGCTGCGCACCATGCTTTGTGCAGAGTAGGCTGAAGCTCACATGACACTTACCATAATGTCTTTGGAATACGATAAAGCATCACTTCATACAATCATTGTGCATAGAGCTTGGCGCATCTTACCCTTTGTTGCCATTCTGCCTCTAAACTACTACTACTACTACTACTACTACTACTACTACTACTACTACTACTACTACTACTACTACTACTAGCACTGTTTGTCTCATAGGTGTTACTTCATAAAGCCTTGATAGATCCTCATATCAATGTGTGCAACAGAAGAACAATCTGGTTTGGTTGCTGGATACTCAGGTGATAAAAGAAACAGCACTTACGACACCTCCTAGACTCTCTTATTGAGTTTAACCGGTTGCTGCATTCCAAATCATTTGGAAACAATTGGAAACAATTTGTCAATTGTGTGGTGGAACACAAACCAGTTCAAACCCTACGATGGTTTGCTCTCTTTATTTTTTGACTGGGCAGTACAAGAACCAAATGGCAAATATGAGAACCTGTGTTTTCATGTTGTTTTGCTCTAATAAAAGTGCGGTTCCGTTTGTTACTCTAAAGTAAAGGCTTTTTGCCTTGGTAGTAAGTGCAAAGAAATATGGCTTAAACACTTGCACACACACTAGGTGCTGTGCATCTTTAAGGGTGGGTGAGCAAGGCGCGTTTTGAAATGCTTTTTCAACTAGGCAATCCCCACCCTCACGGAAGCAAATAAAAATTTGTTCCAGGTGCCAACCTTCTCGTAGACAGCACGGGACAGCACCTGAAGATTGCCGACTTTGGCTCGGCCAGCCGTCTTCAGAGCAAGGCCACCCTGGCTGGAGAGTTTCAGGGTCAACTGCTGGGTACCATTGCTTTCATGGCTCCTGAAGTAAGCAAGATGTGCTATGTTTTGAGTCAGCTTTATGAGACAGTGTCTATTTTACGTAGTTTTTCTTGTAAGGTGTTAAGTCTTAGTTGACTGTCGCAACTAAAAAAAGCTCGGTTTGGAAGTTAGGAAGTCACCTAAATTGTAAAATTGCACTCGTACGCGATGTTAGTTTCATTCTTTTTTTTCCATGTAACATTTAAGTATCTGTAATCTTTCATTTCTTATTGCTGTGACTGTAATGTGCAGTATTATGAAACAGTATCAAAAGCAGAGAGGTTCTCTTCATACCGTGAATACTGTTCCAGCTGAACTTTAACATTCGTCGATGGATTTTTTATCACAGTAAACTTATGCATAGAAATCAATGAAATATTAGCGCAGCAGTGAACCAGTTCCAGTTCACTGTTCTACTTTGGGAAAGTTATTATAAAGAAAAATTGTCGAGTTGTTCTGCTATAAACATAGGTTGAAAGCAAAAGTCGTGAAAAACAACTGCCCTGGTGCTCATGAACAAGAAGCAAATCTGAACACCAGATCACAAGAGAGTTATCAAAAATCAAACATCTGGTCCCAACGTCAGCTAGGCTCAGTTCATGTGAGGCATCACCGTGTTGAGAAAGAAAAGACCTGCCACCAATCTTTTGCTTCTTACATTGTTTTCCAGTGTATCAGTCCTCTGCTCTCTCCAAATGCGACTCATCAGCTTATCTAGAACTCCAGAAACATATGTGCTGGTGTAACTTTGGTGGCATTTTCTTGTTCAATGGTACCCTCAGAATGTTCGTTGTTAAGTAGAGTAAACAAAATAGAGATCATGTTTGTCAGCATCAGTTTAGAAATGCCCAACAGCCATGGGACTCATCCGCGCAGGTGCTACGAGGGGAGAACTACGGCCGGTCATGCGACATCTGGAGCGTGGGCTGCGTTCTGATTGAAATGGCCACCAACGCGCATCCTTGGGACAACTGCAACACACTGAATCACCTGGCACTCATTTACCGGGTGAGACCTCACTGCGGCAAACTCTTACAGCAGTAGCTGCTGATGTGTCCATGCTTCCATAGGTGGTGCCACTGAACTATGCTTAACACAGCCTCTGTAGTTTGAGTAAAGGATAAACATTGTCGAAGTGTTTCTCAAACGCTCATAACAGTCACAAAGCCATAATTCTTGTAAAACAGTTCATGTGCAAGCATTTCCTTTTTAACCATGAGGCTGGGCTCCATGATTGATATTGTAGAAAGTATCACTGTAATAAAAGTAATCACAAATGGGCACCAGTGGGTGACTCCAAGCTAACAGCGATACAGAAAGGCACTTTAGTTCTACCATCTGCATGCATTGTTTCAAAGCAATTCCGGAAAGAAAAGAAATAATGTCTGCAATTAGGCAATGATAGCATCAATCCATAACAACTATCCATAAAAAAAGAAATGGGTTGTCACAAAAGTGTTGCAGGAAAAACGCCTGGTGCTGTTAACAGTGGCACTGAGGTTTTGCTTTTAAGGCAGTTTGTGTATTGCGAACAGCATGTTTGGCACTATCAGACCAGTTTTCCTTCTGGCTACCTATTTTCATGGGCCGACCCTGAAGATAGTGCAGCCTAAAAATAAAGCCCTATTCTCAGTTTTTCGTTTTAGTGCAAATAGCATTGCTGGAATTGTCAGATCTGTTTTCTTCCCACTTATCTAACTGTTTTTGTAGGCCGACCCCAAAGAAAAAAAGAGGCAGTCTAAAAGTGTAAGGTTATTTGAAGATAGTACATTCTAAAAATGTGGGCCAATCCCAAAGGTAGTGCGGTCTGAAAATGTGAGTCTTGACTTCATTCACGATGCTCTTCAATAAATAAAAATCCTTTAACATTTCTCCGAATTCATTTTCATCTAAAAAACATGCTATAACATACTTGGATAGTCATCATGAATGAGTTTTCTTGAAGTTTTTTTATGTGCTCATTTGTATATCAAGGGAAGTTAAACTGGGAACAGGAAAGTATCAGGTGGAACACTTGTTATAAATGCATTTCCACACTACTATGTATCCAAACAATAAAATAGTATAATCCCCAAACTAGGTGCACGAGCCAAAATTGTGCCAATATCCTATGAAGTCGAGAAAGCGGAAATTTTATGTGTAACCAGGGTGTCTACCAACCGGGAAAACCGGGAATTCTTATGGATTTTGAGTAGCCTAGAAAAACTCAGGGAATTTGTGCTTCTATAGGGGAAAATTAGCCGTAATATTATTGAAAGGGTCGAAAGTCGAGGTAATGATGGCTTGAGTAACAGACAGGAATCGTAATGAATCGTCTTTGATGCCCTGTCATCGGCTGAAGGAGTTGCCCGTGTACAGTCAACGACAGACTTTCCGGATTCCCGATAATTTGGACGGCTTTGCGGCACCGCCCCATAGAGTCAATGTATCAGAATGTCTGAAATTTCAAACCCAAGAACTCTTCACCATCTGATTTTTCGGAGGTTTTGCCGTGACCGCAGGTCCGAAATGGCATTAATCAAAGCCACCACCCCTGCCATTTTGATTACCTTGCCGCCTCGAACCGGCGCTGTCGCACGCAGATCAGCTGGCGGCAGTAGCCGCCACAGCGGCGTTGCTAGGCCTAGCTGCTTCGACGTTTGCTATGAAGCTTCTTGCCATTGGATGCCATGTTTTTTATTGAAAGAATTCGCTGCTGACAGCAATGGCACAAACTTCGCCTTTGTGATCCTAGCGATTGCCTTAGAAGCTTAGAAAGCACGGTGCGTTGCATAATGCCGGTTCCCGAAAGTGAGCTTCGCCTCCGTACACAAGTGTTACTTGGTGAAGCATACGCAAAAGTATTGCAGTGAAGCATAACGAGCGTGGGAAGGGGCTATTGCCATGGGACACAGTATATATTCCTTAATTGTACACGCATGCACCCGGTATTTCCTGTCGCAGTACGAGCAGCGATATGCCTAATACGTGTACCGGCGGGCCCTCAGAGCGTTTTCGAATGTGCGTGTGGCGGTTTGAGACCTTAAGGGCAGTAAATGACATGCATTTATTTTTTCCAAGTGGCCGATTTTTCTGACATTTTTGCGGCCACTAGGGAGTTCGATAAATCGGACGTGGACTGTACAACTGACCAAGATGCTTGAAGTGGTCAGTGGGGCGAACGAGTGGCGGAAGGAAGACAAGAAAAGAAGGGACCTACACATTGAGGAATGAACGAGAAAGGAAGCGTGCTGCCGCCATTTTGAAGGAGCTTGAGCTCAAAAAAGAAAGTGCTGGCTGATGCCGAGATGCAGGTGTCCCTCATCCAAACCAAAATAAACGCTTTAAAGCAGTGAAACAACACTAAGGTGTCGTGCACAGGCTGAGAGTATGCCACGACAGTTGAAGTTGACTTACGAGCTGTTGAGAGAGAATCTCAATTTTGACAGCGTTCGGGCCTCATACCACTGGGCTTGCTATCAGTCGATAGAAATAGCTCATATTCGAAAATATATGCTTCTGTATGCATCTCCTTTTCATTCGTATTTGAGAATGTCCGACTCGATTTGCAATTTTTTTTCGAGGACATTTTATTTGCTGTGCATTTTACTAACCCCTCCCTTCTATTCTCTTTTTTAATAACATAAACACTACTTCTTAGTATTCAAATTGGACTAAGTATTTTTTTTTTTTTTTCATATGCTTACCAGAGAGTGACAGCATCGGGCGATATGGTTTCTGCCCTTCTTGACATAAAACATAGTTCTGCATCACTCAGGGAATTTTGCAAAGGCACTCACGAAAAAGCTAAAAAACTCAGGGAATTTAGAAATATCAACTTGGTGGACACCCTGGCAACTTTTACACATTTAATCTGTTCGTAATGGTAGTATCAGAGACACAATGGGTTTGCCATTACTTCTGTTTAGGTAAAGGAATCATGGCAGTGACACTACCTCCTCATGGCATCACAGCTTGTAGTTCGCCTCTGCTATCTTTTTCTTGTTTTAGAATTGTCAAGCAGTACCCTTAGGAACGCATCATTCTTGCAGATCTCGTGTGCCCAGTCTCCGCCGCCAGTTCCCAAGATGCTCAGCTTGAGGACGCAGCACCTGGCTCTGCAGTGTCTTCGACTTCAATCCGAAGACCGCCCGCCGGCTGCTGACCTTCTGTCCCACCCTGCGTTCAAAGAAGCCGGTCTCCACTCAGTCCAGGAGTCGTGAGGACTTTGTGTCATGACCGCCACCGTCAACAAGGTCATAGCAGCAGTAGTGGTAGTTGAAATCTAGACACACCCTACCACAGTGAGAGCTCCCCGAGTGACTACATCTTTGGCCATCTGCAAAACTGTGCCACATGTTCTCTTCCAGATTGTGTGAAATGTCCTTGCTAATTTTGAGTCCCGACCATCCTGCTCTGTCCTTTCTTCTCTCCTCTCTAGTTGTGCTGTTTAAAGCAACGGCTTCACATACTTTGTCACGTAGGTCTGTCACCTAGAGCCACGGCTGGTTTTTGTCATGCCAGGGCATGCATGGATTCTGCACAGTGTCATGGTCGTCTGAGGAAACTGTCGAGCCCTTTTGTGGTCACATATAGCATTCTGTGTTTATGTGTTGCCTATTGTGCATGTTTTTGCAATCCAGTCACTCGGGGTCGTCTGCATTCACTTGTGGGTTTTGTGCATTCCTCCCCTCTTCCCCCCAAGTGAGGCAGCAGCATGTTGAAGACTATTCTGAATATGTGGACTTATAATGAGGTAGCAACGAAAATGGGAAGTCTACTTCCTCCCGGTGGATCACTTTCTTTTGCATGACAATCAGTGTCTTGCCTATTGGCTGAACCACTGATAATGGACATGGTGATAGAAACTTATGCTCATCCTATTCTCCTTGCATTAGAACAGTTTTCTATATCCAGCGGCTGTTGATGGATTAACAAAGTGGGTACCAAAAACACCATGGCAGTGGGAACTGTGTCACTGTAGAAGGGCATTGGTATGAACATTAACAAAAATGAAAATGAAAGTATCGGTGAAAGTGATCATTTGGGAGTGAATGCAACCTGTCCTTGTTGCAAGCATGGCGTGCATATGCTTAGCATTTCAGCATGCTACGAGCACCTCTACACAACATGTATGCCTGTCTCTCTTTTTCTGTTTTTTCTTTTCTACCTCAGTGTGACACACTCTGTGTTCTTTCTCTCTCTCTCTGTTCCTCTGTCCCCTTTTGTTCTTTAATCTTTGTGTACACTGTCTAAAGCGTGGCAGGACAATGCAATGTTGCCGTGTATATGTGCCTTTGAGATACTGAACCAGCAGAAAAGAATCCGAGTTCTAAAGACAGTTCCTCAAGGTAACATACATGCTGTCTCTTTCAACAAACACAAAAGAAATTCTGGCTTTGAAGATGAAATCTAACCAATGCTAGAAGTTAGAGAAAGAAAATGACCCTGTTTGCACCTTGAAAAAAGTGCTTTCAGTCCTGCCTATGACCTGCGTGTTATATATCAAAGTGTGTGCCAAAAAAAAGTATATAAGCTAGAGAAAAGGAAAAACAACAAAAAAAGAGAAGTGTACTTAATGTAACGTGTCTTGTCATGCATCCTAGTTTTTGCGTGTGTTCAGTTTTTCTTGGTGCTGCCATTGCCTCAGTTCTGCACTGTGGTGTTGACATGGTACCAGCACAGTTCTTTTTTAATTCTTTGTCACTGCTGGAAACAGTGTTTTGTATCCTTTGGGTATGGCATGACATGTGAATGGTGCAGTCTGGTTTACTTGCACAGATGGCAGTACTCTGCTGCATTGCAGAGTGGGTCACTGGTTTGTGACACTTGAAGACAAAAGCTTGTTTTTTTCATCGGTTGGAAGCTGTGTCTTTCTTGGTTTGCGTTACTTCATGCATTGCCTCAGCACAGTCTTTTTACTGCAGTAATGTGGTGCAGTTACGAACACTGTCGGAAGTCACAAATGAAATTGCAAGAAGGCAGGGAAATTATGAATTTGCACTGATTTTGCATCGAGGTTGACAAGTGTTTATACCAAATGTTGTATGCATAAGGTAAACAGGCAGAAACAATGAATCCACGTAAACTGCTAGCTGATTCAAATGTCCTATTTTTCAGAGAAAGATAATTTCGCTGTAGACTATTTAAGACCATCCTTGAATGCAGTGTTTGCCAGTTTTGTCTAAAATAAGTCTCAACTACATGTCACCTGTGGTTATCCCAGGAAAAAAAAAAAACACATTTTTCTCAGCAACTGAGCAGCAGTGCTATCTCTAAATGTAACAGAGAGATACTACATTTCACTGTAACAGTGCCGGATGCCAGCACCATTCTTTTCCATTATCGAAGCACAGCATCCAAACATGGTATTAGCCAAAATGTACTGCAAAATGCCACCTCTGCGTGAAGTTTCAGCGTAAACAAGCCAGTGGTTTACCTGGAAAAAGCCTTGTATTATATGTGGCTCACTTATTTATGCAGCACACTGTATATGTGCCCTTGAATGTAGGAGTCAAAGGAAGCAGAACTGCACTTTTGTGCATACCCTGCTTGCTATTTTTCAGCTGTCATGCAACTGTGAAACAATGAATTGATGCTGCATGGCCTAGCTTGCAAAGCTCCTACGTACTATTTTGGGTGGCCTTTCTACTACTGCACTTAATGCAACAATTCCAGCTCTATAAACCCCAACTTTTGTTGTTTCACAGGGCGAGGTCTGAAAAGAACTTGCGATGAAAGCTGTCTTCCTTTCAATGACCATATGCTTGCAGTTGATAACATCCAGGCTCCCTACAACCCTAAAGCCGACTGCATTGAAGTTTTGAGCCACTTAAAAAGCCTAATTTCAAATAGTGCAGCTATAAAGGAGCCTGCATGCAAAATTTTACATTTTAAATTTGAATGGATGTGTCATGAAAGGCTCACGAAAGTAGACGTTTTTAATGCCAAAACTATGCTGACATTACCACTTGTCGAAATTGACGGGCGAGTCGTAACGTGTAGCTCCTTGGCACGACGTCAGAGATTGAGCACCACTTGCGGCTGCCCGCTATGCACTAAGAAATCTCAGAGGCAACATGCTGGGACCTGCATCATATCCACTAACACCAGGTGCACGAGATGCCTACATAGGTGTTATTTAAAGGCCGCTAATAGGAAAATTTAATGATCACCAGCTCTGCAGCTTTACCAAGATTGCTTCGGTAATAATACTACTCATTTATTACCAATTTAGCCTAAGTGAAATTTCGTTGCAGTTGGCCTTTGAAGTCTTGAAGCTGTGTCACTTGGCAGTACAGCAGACTGTGCTGGGTCAATATATGAACCATAACTTTTTTGGGCAATGAAGCATATCTGTTGCCTTATTTTTATTTGTTCCCCTTTGATATGTGCAATTTACGTTTGGACTGCAGTCAGCATGCAGTTTCTTAGTGGTGCACCCACAGCAATTGGACACAGCTTGTACACTTCGCCAGAGGCACAATTGTTTTTGGTACTGGCAATGATGTCATTAACATTGCTGCCCAGTATGGATTTTGGTATATCACGCATTTGACTTTGTTTTTTTCACCCTTTTTTTTATTTACTTTTTTGCTACAAGTTTGCTTTTGCTGTCACGTCACAACTTGTGTGGCAATGTAGTCGTCACATCACAGCTTGTGTGATGTAATACTGATGGACGGTGGCAGCTTTTATTTTTTTTTTTTTTCGCTCTCCCCAATCTTGGGGAAAATCTGTATCACCTACTTGAAGGGCGGTATGGCTGATGCCAGAGTAACGGAAGTTTTTGAAAAAAGCTCTCAGCAGAAAGCTCTTCTTTGTTGGCAAATTTTGTCAAATTGTGCTGGTCACTTCCATCATCTAAAAGTTGTGGTTGTCGCATGCATTGCATGTATATTTATAGCTGAGAAAGCACGGATGCCTAAAGCAAAAACATTTGTAGGTAATCCATGCAGAAAAAAAAAAAAACAGGATGTTGCACAGGTGTTGCTTGTTCAGGAAATTGAACTTATTGTTTTTTACTTCATTTTTGCTGGTCATAAGCAAATTTTCTGAAACATTGTCACCATACATTGCTGCATTACCAGCTCTCACTTTCATTTCATTCAAGGTTTTTTTTTTTTTTCTCGCCATCAAAGAAACCAGCAAGGTTTTGTCATGGGCTATGCCAACCAATTTCTGTGTCGTCATTCATCCTATTTATTTATTTTGCTCATGAGTGGTCCTTTGGAAAAAAAAAAAAAACTTTGCCACATGTAGAAGGTCATTATCGTAGGCGCTCACATACCAGTGTAGAACATTGCTCATCCACAGTACCACCAGGGTTGGCACAGAATAGCACAACACTACGGGAATACAACAGGGCATGCCAACAGGCTGCCACCAACACAAACACATCGAAATGGCAGGGCATGCAGGTGGCCTACGCCTAGCATAGCACTCCCGCCTGTGAACCCTGGGACTGTTTCCTCGGTCGATTATTTCTGAGGATTGGCTTAATGAACAGAAGCACATTTTTCACATGGCAGAGCTGTCAAATGCATTAAATGGATGGGTTACGTAAATGATTGGTATGCAACATCAACAGATGCTTGCCATTACAACAAAGTGCACTGCTCAAGACGTTCCATCATTTGGAGCCAGTCTCACCAAAAGTCATCGACTGAGATTGTGGTCCCTGTTCACTGGGCGTTCCTTTGAGATGAGGCGGCACAAGTGAATCGCCAAGGAGTAATTAAAATGACTTTGTTGGCCAAAATTTTTGGTTGTGGATTAGAAAACCTTTTCACGTGGCTTTTGGCTGAGCTCAAGGGACCATTTCTTACTTGGGACCAGAAGGACAAAAAAAAAAGAAAGACTTCCTTCAAAGCGACTCCATGATGCAGCACTTGCGTATTCTTTGTTCATTGTCTCCGGTTTATTGAAATCACCCAGTGCTTTGTTGTAAACTGTTAGTTATTTAAACAATTGACCTTTGGGTAATCAGGTATTTTGCCCTTTTCTTTTTTTTTGTCTGTTCATGTCTTTATTTAATAAGATTTATCTAAATTGGGTAGTCATCATGGCACGAGGCACTTTTTGTCATACAATGTTTTCTGGACATGTCAGGTTCATTCTTTTTTACCTTTTGCCTCATTCGACTCATCATTTGGTACGGAACTTGGTGTCAAGTAGTGGTAGTAAAAATTTTGACTATTACCATGTGATCATTTCCTTTTTCTTTTTTTTTTTTTCTCTTTTTTGTGCCACCTTGGAAAACACCGGCACGGGCGTAGTAGACACGCACATAGCACATGGTGCTCAAGTTTCATACTTTTGCAAAGAAATGTAGATGAGTATAAGGGTAGAAAATGGAGCACAATATGAGTTGTTAGCACACTTCTGTCACAAGTGATGCCTTATTCTTAATGGCCGAGTGAAAACAACTTCAGGAAAATTGCCTACAGAGTCCAGTACATGTGGCAGGCTTTCAGTTTGCGGCATCATCCAAAGACAAAGTACAAGACGCAGGCATGCATGATTGGTGGTTTCACAGCATCGGCACCAGTCCTAACGTAACAGCACAACATTGCTAATTAAGATTTTTGCTGCCTTTGCCGAGTTCTCGGTAGTGCATTAGGCACATGTTTCTTTAGAGGGCCCACAATATTGCATTGTTGCCTTTAAGCACATTGCCTTCGCACTGTGACAATATATATTGTTTCAGTGAAACATACCACAATCTGCATACACTGGATTGCTAAGCCAGCGTTGTTTCTTTTCTTGTACAGCGCATGAACGAAACACAAGCAGATTATGCAAACGGATATCACCTAATGAATTGTGCTCCTATTCTTGTCCTCACTCATTACATGTCTGCGTGTGATACACAATATTTCTCCATGCGGGTTGGTTGTCTTTTTTTTTTTTGTTTTTTTCTGGAATGACCACAAACCACGTGGGTAACTCTGGGAAAAAAAATAAATATGCAAAAAAATGCATTTATTTCGTTGTGGGTGCCACTATTACGCCGTGGCTAACTTGTGGAAATGGTGAATTTATTTCTTCCAAGCAGTGGTTTATAAATTTTTTTAATTTCCTACCCCCACCTTCCCAAGAGATTAGTACCTGAAAATCACTGACAGTGCCTTATGTCCTTCGTCTGCCATGAAGTGTGATCGTGAAGCAGTATTTTTGTATAACTCAATTGCATTTGTTGATACTTTATGCCCCCCTCCCCCTTTTTTTTAATGCATGCACATATTGTAGTCTTTATACAAGTGTTGCATACTTTACACTGCTCTCACTATACCGAGGGGCCATAACGTGTTTGATACGTGTGTGCCAATTAAAGATATTTGAAAGCATTTCAAGAGAAGTCTTTTGTTTCTGCCTTTTACTATGACTGTTTGTGGTCTTGCCTGCAAATTGTACATTCAAACAAACACAAGGACACTAGCCATTGACCACCGTGAAGAGGGAGATATTGCTTGGGGTCAACTCAGATGCCGGATATTCAAATACATGTAAAACACAGATATGCTTTAATGAGACAACCCCTCAACCAATTTGATTGAAATATGTTGCACTTCAGAGGGAAAATTAAATTCTAGTAACTGTAGAAAGTAGAATTTTAATTTAGGGCGTTAACCTATTTATAAAAGCTGCTGAAAATTGACAAGCTTTGAGTACAAGCACGAAGTTTTACATATCTGTGACTCTGCAACAACAGCAGATATCGCAGGTCTGTAAATTCCATTTGTTGGAGCATCTAAAGTGCATAAATTGGATATATTAATTTACAGCTTAGATGAACTTGTTAGGATATTTAAAAGGGTATTGCAGAAGCCCTATTCACATATTAATGATGTATATCAAGAGTGCTATACAACACATAAATTTTGTCCACTTCGAATTCATTATTAGGCGCAGTTTACAAAATTGTGATACGATTTTTCATTGCAGAGTTACAGAGTTGTAAATTTGATAGCTTCGATCTTAGAAATTTTGCAATATTCAAAATTTTTTCTTCAAACACTGATAGAATAAATAAAATAATTCCCATCCTGAAGTGCCTAGATTTTGATTTTTTACTAGTAAATGCAACATCACTCAACAAATTCGGTGCAGTGGCTGCTGATAAGAACTATTTCTCCGTGCCCATGAATTTAGATGGGAACCCCGAGCTGCCCTACCCGAACTAAAGCTTGTGCTTACACGGACATTAAGGAGGAATTTTAAGTGAAGCTTGTTGCTAAATTGTTTTGGGGGCACTGAAAGTTCAATTGTATCGCTACTCCATATTATCGTTCACCACCTAGCAGACTCGCCGAGAACTAGCCCATCCAGGTTCTCATATCAAAGTGATGCTGCTGTGCAAAAGCCCCAAAAAGATAAATGAAAGTTTAATTTGGTTTTCTTAGTTTTCTGGCCCAAGCCTTAGTGTTACTAATGCTTTAAGCGGCACACGTATTCTTGCTAATGTGCTTTTTTCCGCAGACAAGGCAGCAGTGGGCAATAACTAAGTCGGTCTGTTGTGACATGTTATGCCATGAGACAATATATCGTGTTTACAGCAAGCTTTAGTTTTGCGGTGTAAGCAGAAGATGCTGTTTTCTCATTCAACATAGTGAGCTGCTGGTTTAATTGCTTGCAAGAAATTGAGGAGCAACTGCAAACAGCACTCATTCCAGCTTTGGAGCATTCGACCTGCGAACAGCGCCACTAGTTTGCCTTCCGACATTGTGCAAGCAACTAAATTCTATTACGACTGGTTCAATTCGCTTCCAAGTTTCTTTTACACTAATACAAATGTCTTTGCTCAGAATAGGCACACTAATTTTCGGAAACCTGTTTAAAGAAATGCAACTTTGTCTGATTGGTTGTTATTTACATTTCACATACTCAACCTTTCACCGGGGTCTGAGTCTTACTACAGGCAACAGGTGTCTGCTGTGTTCCCAAGCCTGGGTCCTATATTGAACACTCTATACTGCAAACACGCACGAGCGCCAGTCATCAGATGCAGAAGACTCAGGGAAACAAAAGACAAAGGTGCACCCCAACTCACAAATAAAACTTATAGACACTGACAAGGTAACCTTACAGTTTTAAGCTTCGTTGTATTAGCGCACAATATGCGTATTTAGCATCTGAAAAGACAGCAGACGTTGCTGCTTATATATTGTGGGTGTTACGTGCCGCAGCAAGTTGCCTATAAAGTCAAGTGTCTCACCTGTAGCAGCAAAGCAACGCTGTGCACAAGCGCTTGGACCTTTCATAGAGGCCAGATACGTACATACACTTCCCTTCATAAACCTATGACTTATTGGAAAGGCTGTTAATATCTGATGCGGCTCGCTCAGCAAGCCGAATGTATGGATGAACAGTGCAGCTATTTCCGCGGTTTTGTCGCTGAAATTCTGAAGACATCAAATTAAGGTGATCGGCAGCGAGGACCCTTTTTGGCTTTTGAAACACCTCGACTCGATGTCACAATCGAGAAACTTGAGCACAGAACCAAGCGAAAGCTGCCGTGACCTGGCAACTATGGTGACTGCTGGATAACGGCCCTCTGGATCGACGTTCCTAGAACGTTGGTCTGGATATCGTAGTCATTTTTGTCTATTTGGACAGTGTTGCCAGCACAACTGGTAATAGATGTCGGAGTTGCAATGGTTGCGACTGTGTTAGTAAAGTACCCTTCCACAATACCAAAAAAGCCACTTTTACCGCAAGAAGCTTGGTATGCCAGAAAAGATGCAAAAAAGATGGACGAGTGACAATGATGCTTTGAAATTCCCGCACCAGCTCGCTGCAACGTCATGCATTTTGATGCCGTCTGCTCTGAACTACATAGTATTCTGTAAGAGCCAAGGACTGAACTTTGCAAGTTTCGATAACTTTCACTGAACCACAATGGCCAAAATGCGAACAATTATACTTAGCGATCCGTGACGTCCCACTGACGTCCCTGAGGTTTTGGCGCAAAAATAAGAAATGGAACTTCTACCATCATTTTCACTTTTAATAATCAACCAATTACCAGGAAATCAACGAAAGTAGAGTCCAAGAATACTTTATCAATATAACTAATTCAGTGTTTCTGTTTATTGATTCTTAAAAGGAGTGTTGACACAAGTTTACATTGTTGCACACAAAACCATGACACATTTAGCTACTGTGAAAGTTGGGAAACATAAGATATCTCAATTTGATGCTGAAGATGGTCTCGACAATGCCAGAGCTGAGGTCATCGATGTTACTGTGACATCATGACAAAGAGCAAAATTTTCAAACGTGTAGCATCAAGACTAGGTTGGTGATGCTGACCATTAAAAAAAAAATCTAGTGCAGAGTGCTTTTCTCCGGCAGGCACTGATGGCCGTAACAGCAATGGCCAGAACGGAGCGAACATCTTGACCATCTGGAACACTATAATTGTGACGCATGATTCTCCTGGGTACCAGAACCGGTTCATCAAAACAAGCATTGTAGTAAATTATTTAGGACACTCTGACACATGGCAGTACATTGAGTTTAGAGGGCTGAACCTTCATAAAGCAAAAAAAAAAAGAAAAGTAAAATTTTGTCAGTAGTTTTATGAAAGACGGGTGTCGCCATGCACTACTTCGAAGTTCGTGCACCATACGAGTTGTGTCCAGAAAGCTTGCAAACTTTCTAAGAACACGAACTGCTTGCCTTTACCTACCAACTAGTTGGGTTTGTCGCTTTCAAATAGACCCCTTCCGAGTTTCCTATGAAAGGAACTCTTCTCGGGACGCATCCTTTGGATACTGCACAGCTCGGCTAGCAAATTTTGCTTGGTGGCGCCAACGGATTCAAAACGCTGTCTTTTCAGGGCAGGATTAAGTGTCACTGAGTTCTTGGCAAAAAACTCTGTAATGGGCAGTGGTGTGTGACTGGGTGCACTACCATGATGAAGCAGTCAGCACTATTCTTCCCAAGCATTCATTCTCTTCTTCTCACTTCTTTGTGAAGACATTTCAAAACTTACAGACAGTATTCTTAACTGACCGTCTTCCCTTGTCAGGAACAAATTCCTGATGAATGACACCTTTAGAAGTGAAAAAAAAAAACAAGAGCAAAATGTTCACATTGGGCTGAACTGATTGGGCTTTCTTGGGTCGCGGTGAAAATTGTCCTGTCCACTGTACTGCCATGAGTGAAGATGGGCTTGCACATTGTCTCGTCTACAGTGATGTTCTTCATTAATTTTTCATCAGTCGTAGCACATCCCAGAAGCTCTTTGATCGCTCACTTTCGGTCATGTTTGCTTTTGTTCATCTGACAAAAAACACGGGACAAATTTCACTGCGAGGTAGCACATTTCCAACATGTCAACGAGAATCTCATTAGTCACTGGCACAAAGTTTTTGAGATGCCAACTTTTCCAGCAGAATCCATCACTGAGAATCAGCCATGAATCAGGCAATAGTAGGTAAAAGAGCGACGAGAACCTAAGGAAATTTTGTAAATTAAGGAGAAAACACTAAATTAATAATAACCATTAACATCAATTTTAGGGCTATATTATAGAATATGTGCTATTAATATTTTTGTTATTCATGGTGACCTTTGGTGAAAGCTCTGCGGGACTATAAATAAGGTTGTTATCAACCAAAAAATTCATGGCGAAGGTTGGATCGAATCACTTCATTCACTTCCTCCACAGTGGAGTCAGTTTTTGAAGTTGGTGGTCTTCCTGAGCGGTCATCATCAACAGAAGTATGACCATCTTTAAAATGTTTCCAACACCTGTGCATTGCAGACTTCCTTACGCTCAAGTCGCAAAACCTGGTATAACACGTGATATGACTCTGTAAAATAATTTCACCCTTTGTGAAATGTTTGCGACTCTGTAAATATTTTTAGTTTCATGCTGAATTTCACACAATCCCGCTGCTCCACTGACTCGTTGATTTCATAGCAGGGAAAGTCACCAAAGCAGTCGACATCAGACACAACAATGTGCATTACGAAACAACAATTGTAGCAAATGTATGTAGCTATAGAGCTGCTTTTCTCAGCTGATACACAAAATGTGCCGCTAGAGAGCAGTACAATTTGCACTGAAACTGGTGGAGGAATAGCAGGGAAGAGATCAAGGAGGTTAAAGAAAAACTGCTGGAGTGGAAGTCGCCTATACCGGCCTATGGGCTCGGGTGAAGCCAATGCAGCCATCCTGCAGAGGGCAAGAATCGGCCTGCCAAGAGCTTCGCAGCGCTGTTTGCCAACTTTTCCAGCGGTTTTTAATTGCTTAACGAGTTTTTAAGTCCTAATGCAACACTGAGAGCTATGAGGCGAGCCATACTGGAGGTCTCTGGATTGCAGATATCGAACTACTAGGGCATTCTTTCTTCTTCATATTATTGACATCAATATGCAGGTGCCGCAAAGTACAAAAAAAAATTGTATAATTAGCGTTTATTCACTTTCTTTAATGCAATGTAGAAATTGATCAATCATGAAAGCTGTAAGAACAATAAAGCAATTAAAAACTGAAATTTAAGTGTAGCATGAGAAATAGCACCACATGCAACAAATGTAAGTATTCATTATTATCTTCATTATCATCAGGCATTGCCGGTGCTTTAGCATCCTCATTGCATGGAGGGTCTCCGAACTTTGGTGGTGGCAGTTTTATTTTAGCCTGAAATATAAAAGTTTCCTTTATTCTGGAGCAAGGCAATCCTAATATTCAACCTTATTTAAATGAGAAGGATAACGCTAGCATGTCAACTGCATGTACAGTCAACCGCAAAAGTTTACGGGACGCAGGATCTGCCACGAGGCTGAATTCTCGGGAAGCGTGGTCACACAGCCTCGAATTAAATGTTCCAGCCTTTGCCACCTACACAGTGATTCATTAACTACGAAGTGTCATGCCTTAACAGTGCAGGAGTTCACATTTGAAAGAGAAACCGCATCCTGTAAACTTTTGCTGTTGACTGTACATCAACTTTCCTAAAAACCCCCGAGCGCGCTAGCACATTTTGGGATCTGTTTTGGGATTGTGGGATCATTTTTCATTGCCAAGTTAGAGTTGCAAACTTGATAGTATCGTTTTCTGAAAATTTGCCATTTTTGTCAATGTTTATTAAATAATTATTAAACTAAATCAAAAATTTGCACCCAACAGTCACTAGCTTCTAACATTCTTGCTTTTAAATGCAACATGGACCCGCCGTGGTTGCTCAGTGGCTATGGTGTTAGGCTGCTGAGCACGAGGTCGCGGGATCGAATCCCGGCCACGGCGGCCGCATTTCGATGGGGGCGAAATGCGAAAACACCCGTGTACTTAGATTTAGGTGCACGTTAAAGAACCCCAGGTGGTCAAAATTTCCGGAGTCCCCCACTACGGCGTGCCTCATAATCAGAAAGTGGTTTTGGCACGTAAAACCCCATATATTATATATTATATTAAATGCAACAAACCCCATCAAATTTGGTGCTATGGTTGCCAAGAAAAATGTTCTCTCTTTTCCCGCGTATTTAGATCAGGAGGCCCCGAGCTAAAGCCCAGCCTCGTAAACTCCGCCGCTTCGGTGGCAGAGGTAATTAGCGCCATCCATCAGGAGGGCGGGAAAGCAAGTCCGCTTCATTTGCACGGCATCCTAGATCGGCGCGCGCCCACGGTCGCCGATCCAGGAGGCCGTGTCCTTTCGCCCTTCCTCTTAACTCCTCTCCCCTTGCCCTCCCAGGCAACTCCCTCACTTTCGACTGCCTCCGCGCGCGCCCACCGGCCGGGCGCCAGCTTAGCCCGCTGCATGCAGTTTCACGTTTCGTTATCAGCTGTTATCGGGAAGCGTGCGCTGCTGTGCCGGCGTGAGCAGTTTCGTGGCCCTCGATAGCTGCGTGCTTGTGCTCCGAGATGTTTCACCCGTTTCACGACTCGCACCTCTCGTGCATCGGGCAGTGGTGCTCGAATACTTCAAAAACGATCCCTGCAAGGTTATTCCGGGTGCCTTTTTAGACAACGTGTGAGCGCGCAGACTCAAGGACATCAGAAAGTGCATGCACACGAACACGGCCCTGTGCATGTGTGTGCTCCATGAGCCTTGCTATGGTTGGGGTCGGGCATGAAGTATATGGTAGCTGGCCCATGCCGTCGTCCAACTTATCCACGCTGAGGACGTTGTTGAAGGAAATGACTTGTTCTCGTCGAGAACGAGGATTATGGGATTTATTTACAGTATTTACATGATAACGTTACAGTTCATCAGTCTAACATGACTGAAAGAGGAATGCACCCTGAGGAGCCGCCAACGGCTTCTTAAATACACTCTGTCCTCCTTAGATCCCTAGGTGAGGGAAAACGGCAGTTCGCCGCCGACCAATTCGGAGCGTCCAAAGGCATCGTAGCCGATCCGCCTTTGTGGGGGAGGGTTTACGCATTCACTTCTGCACAGGTTGCACTGACCACACCAAGGTGAGAGTGTTCTCGCAGACACGGTGCTTAGCCCGAGCAGGCGCCTCTTCATCCCAGTGTTGACTCCGCAGACAATGGCCGCCGCGTTTGTCCATGACTTCTAAGCCCCGTGAGACGGCTGCAAGACACCTTCTCCCAGGATTTCCACTGCTTCAAACAAGCCGTGACGGTGACGGCGAATCTACCAATAATGCTTGGTCCACCGACCGCGTTTAGTCATACCGGCGCCGAGCGGATGTTGACGCGGCACATCGTCGTCCCTACAAACTAGTCGCCGCAGCAGGTGGGGAAGGGTTCCACGGTCGCTTCTCGAAGCTCACCACCTACGCAGTGCAGCTGGCTGGTAACATTTTGTAGGTCGGTACCCTTGCAGGCCGTTCGTAACAGCCTCCGAACGTCGTTGCACGTTAATTGTGCTACACTTCCCCCTTGCCGGTAGAGAAAGCTGACAAATAGATGTTCCTCCTCCGTGTCACCTGGTCCATGACTTGTTTTTCTGTGCCAAGTCTCATTCTGCAACTTCAGTAACTCACCCAGCTTTCCATTCCGCCCTCAGTGCTTTTTCTGTGTGTCACCGTTCTACAAACGTACTAACAGCTGAAAAATTACTGCTCGCGTTTATTGCCGTTTATTGCTCAGTAATTGCCGATGGGAAAACCTCGCGAACAAGCTTCATGTATAAGCATGATACGCTTCTTTTTTTTGCTGGAAAGCATTGCAAGTGCAGATTTTTGCAGTTCGTGTTTATTCCACAAAGGAGTGCCCAGTAGGTATGACTTAGTGCCTTAAGTGACGTAATTTTACTGGTACGCGTTGCATTCGTGGTGAAAGAAAAGTCGTGTTGCTGGCTTATTTAACCTGGTCTTGGATTGAAGAATAGGCCTTTCTGCGAATGTTTTCTATGTGCTGCTGCAAAAGCTGACTACCTCCTGCTCCCCCTTCCCACCGTTACTCAAGTTGTGGCCAAGTGCAAAATAATGTGATAATGTGCATTTCCATTTTTAGTACAGCGTTATTTTTGTTCGGCCATGTATTTTCATTTTGTTCGGTAGTAATGAACATGTCATGCATTTCATACTTTTGTGCAGGTTTATAAGTAAGCTTTTTTTCTTGGTACGGCTGTCAATAAAACAATCTTAACATTTTATTCCATTCCTTAAGTATTTTGCGTGTCACTGTTTTTTTCCATTACCAGTGGATTTTCCCTTTCTTTAGTTGTCATGACTATCTCATACATGTCGTCCAGTTTTGTGCAATACCTCGGTGATCCAATGTATTACCCAGGAGCAGCTGTCACCGGTCGTGTATCGTGAGTAATTGAACCGAAATTATTGTCCCAACAAAGAGCACGTATATAAAGCCGTTCTGCAATATATACGAGGGCGAGTGAAATGAAAGTGAGCCAATGTGAATATATAACAAACGGGGTACTTTATTTAAGAGAAGTCACCATGAGCATCTAGACATTTGTCCCATTGACTAACGAGAACGAAGGGGAGAGGGCGACTCCTAGCGCGGGCGAAGTTACGCGCCCTCCGTCGCCTCTGAGTCATCTTTTTCTACTTCTTTCTGGAAAGTTCGGCGGCCAGTCTGACCTACTTTTCCCGTCGAGCGCACGCGAGGGTGCGCAGCCACTAAGCAGGAATGGGCCCTGGAGACAGGCCTTTGTGTCCAGCTCTCCAACTTCCCCTTTCACTCTTTCACAACTCTAGCCCGAACAGTGAACATGCCATGCCCCACGGCACGCGGACAAAAGCACGTGTGACGTCTATGGAATGGGCCCTGAAGACAGGCCTTTGTGTCCAGCTCTCCAACTTCCCCTTTCACTCTTTCACAACTCTAGCCCGAACAGTGAACATGCCATGCCCCACGGCACGCGACAAAAGCACGTGTGACGTCTATGGAATGGGCCCTGGAGACAGGCCTTTGTGTCCAGCTCTCCAACTTCCCCTTTCACTCTTTCACAACTCTAGCCCGAACAGTGAACATGCCATGCCCCACGGCACGCGACAAAAGCACGTGTGACGTCTATGGAATGGGCCCTAGAGACAGGCCTTTGTGTGCAGCTCTCCAACTTCCCCTTTCACTCTTTCACAACTCTAGCCCGAACAGTGAACATGCCATGCCCCACGGCACGCGGACAAAAGCACGTGTGACGTCTATGGAATGGGTTCTGGAGACAGGCCTTTGTGTCCAGCTCTCCAACTTCCCCTTTCACTCTTTCACAACTCTAGCCCGAACAGTGAACATGCCATGCCCCACGGCACGCGGACAAAAGCACGTGTGACGTCTATGGAATGGGCCCTGAAGACAGGCCTTTGTGTCCAGCTCTCCAACTTCCCCTTTCACTCTTTCACAACTCTAGCCCGAACAGTGAACATGCCATGCCCCACGGCACGCGGACAAAAGCACGTGTGACGTCTATGGAATGGGCCCTGGAGACAGGCCTTTGTGTCCAGCTCTCCAACTTCCCCTTTCACTCTTTCACAACTCTAGCCCGAACAGTGAACATGCCATGCCCCACGGCACGCGGACAAAAGCACGTGTGACGTCTATGGAATGGGCCCTGGAGACAGGCCTTTGTGTCCAGCTCTCCAACTTCCCCTTTCACTCTTTCACAACTCTATCCCGAACAGTGAACATGCCATGCCCCACGGCACGCGGACAAAAGCACGTGTGACGTCTATGGAATGGGCCCTGGAGACAGGCCTTTGTGTCCAGCTCTCCAACTTCCCCTTTCACTCTTTCACAACTCTAGCCCGAACAGTGAACATGCCATGCCCCACGGCACGCGACAAAAGCACGTGTGACGTCTATTCTTTCCTTTCCTGCCTAGACTCTGCCATCAGACTCATCATTTGCTATCGGACTCATCCTTCCCCGCCCAAATTACCATCACGGTAAAGTCGATTGGGAGGCACTGTTGGGTACTGCAGCACATCCTTTCTATGAGGACAGCGAGGGAACTATTTGAGAGGTGGAGGGTGGCGTGGTGGTGACGAGGGGCAAGGGAGATTTAGGTCCTCATTCCACATTACATGTTATAGGTGTTTCCCCCTTGCTCCTCCTCTCCAGACAGCACTGGACAGACGGACTGACAGGAAACCACGAAAACTTTTCCAAGCAAACGCACCTAGCATCGTAAGAAAGAGGGCCCCGCCGGAGTGGTGGGGGATTCTTGTTTTTGCAGCTCTACAAGCTCTCCCCAAATGATCAGGCTAAACGCATGTTGTTAATTAGGCGGGGGCCCCCGTCTACTCGTTCTGGTTTTCTCGTTACATACATGTCGCTCGAAGTTCCGTTACCCATGGTTCCATATACTAAGCAGGTTAGAATAAATGGGCCCCCTTCTCCTACTGTCCGATGTGAGGCCCTTGGCTGCAGCCCTCTTTTCACATAGTTTACTCTCGGCGACTGCTTACCTTTCACGCAAGAAACCAGTTCGGGGGGACTCCATTGCGGCGACTGCGCGCGCAGTGGTCGTTCACTGTATGCGTATTCGGTAAAGAGATAGCGTCTGTAAACCATTCTACGCTTTCTGTTTGGCCAAGGTTATTATTTTGACAGTAAAGAACTTCTGTCGTTGCGCGAGTACTTACAGAAATGTCCAGGAGGGCTCCCGCGTGGTATCGAGCGCCGACAGCCAAACCTACGAGGAGCGCGCCGCGTTATCCCTCGTGCTACGCAAGCGAGGCGCTTCCGAGAGATGGCGACTCCGTAAGTCCTCGCCGCCATTTAACAAACCTGCGACGTGTACACGTCACTACGCTTAGCAAACGGACGACAATTAACGTAGGTCGTTTCGCTTGATGGTGGGGGACATACGTAATTTCGCTTAGAAGTGGTTACTACGTACGTCACTCCGTTTAATTAAGGGGTCATTAGGAATGCCCATTAGGTTAACAAACGGGCAACCACGTAGGTCAATTACTTTAACGCATGTCTTGCCGAATAGCTCAGGCACGAGCTTATTCACAAGAGTTTATTATTATTATTATTATTATTATTATTATTATTATTATTATTATTATTATTATTATTATTATTATTATTATTATTATTATTATTATTATTATTGAAGGCCGAAACGAGGTGCGAGAGGACTTCATACTAACCCCAAAAATGTAGGGTATGAGGCAAAGAATGGTTGGCATTGAAATTCTCATTGATCCGTGTAACGACTGCTTGCTAAACTGCGCGTAGAGTATTCGACCCTACTGTACTCATCAAATATATTGCTTAGGATAGGAGTACATTACTCCATGAAGAGTGTCAACCACGTTGCAAAATAATAATAGGAAAGAAACAATTGAAGGGCGATTTTTGTGAAAGTGGAGAAAAGGTACGATAGAGAAAATTGGATATTTCATACTTTTCTTTTTTTCATCAAACAAATTTTACAGCGCAAATGTTTTACACAAGTCGGTGGTTTGTGCCAGGCTAACCGGTTTTCTGCAATATACCTATATGCACATTATATGCCCCATCGAAAAAAAGAAAGAAAAAAATAGAATGGTTCACCCTGAACAAGGTTCAAAGCAAGGTCCGCTGCATGGAAGGCAAACCTCGTTACCTTGGAGCTAACTTCGCAGCTAGGAAAGTGTCTAGCAAATCGCTATCGCTACACACTGCGGCCATAGAGGTAGGAAAAAGGGGGGAAAAAAGGCTAGGAGGGATCATCACGTGACAATTTGAAAGCATAGTCATATATATACAGTATAAAAGAAAGGCTCGTGGGAAAGAAGCCTTCGACGTGTGATATGCAATTCGGTAATTTCCGAAGCAGGGATGGTGGCGAGGGGCGTCCGTGGCGAGGGCGTCACCCACCAATCAGTGCCACCGAGATAGTCCTCGAAGGGATGGAGAGGCGGCGTCAGAGGAGGTTGGCTTGCATAGGCAATCTAAGCTCTGCTCGTAAATCGCACTATATGCTCCAACGTTTATAGGTACTTTTTAAAAAGGCATCTATAAACGCTGGTACGCTTTGCCTCTGTCACAGAGTTTCTGACTGGACAGAGTAAGTCCCTACTGTTACTTCATTAAAAAGTCTTTCTGGGCGAGTTGGTGCATACTTGATTGGAAAATTATAACAGCGCTAACGCATGCATCCACAAAGGAACAAGGACGAGACACAAGCGCTGCTTTACTTTGTATTTCGCCTTATACAAAGTATCCGTCTTCCGTCAATAAAATTTAGTCGACAGTACAGCGCTTGTGTCTCGTCCTTGTTCCTTCGTGGATGCACGTGTTAGTGATGTTATAATTTTCAAAACCCGGACTGTTACTTGTGCGGCGAGCTAGCTACGCTCAGTCACATCCTCTGGAACTGTGAGGAGGGCCCCCCTCCTCCCGATCTCCTGGCCTCTCCCTCACCTTCATCGCGGGAGGAAGTGCTGCTTAGCTCCAGCCGTGGAGCGAGCCGAAGAGGTCGCCGTCGCGTATCGCCTGGCGGCCATCCGGCCTTCCTGACGAGCGCATGAATTAGCTCCCCACTCTGACGAATAAAGTTCTCTCTCTCTCTCTCCACACACTTTTCGCGGCAATACCGTGGGCGCCGCCATGTTTGATCACGTGGTAACGCGTCCATTGCCTGCTTCAGCTGCTTCCGTGTTTACAGTGGATGCACATGACGGCCCGCGGTGCGGCTCAGCAAACCTGTTTCAACGGATATCATGGACGGTGACTGGGTGAACGACACGAAGCTTTGGCCACAGCTTCAGAAGACATGTACAAGCGCTTTCTGAGCTCATTATGCCTTGCTCAAACAGCGCAAGCAGCGTTATGGTGCTTGTACTAGCTAAAAGCGGCGCTAGAAATATATTCCGAGCTGTCCAAGCTTTGCGCTTATGAATTTAATAAGAATCAGTGAGTTTTTCTATCCGTTCTTTATTTGGGAAACGCTTGGAGCAGCAGCTTGTCGTGTTTCTGACTCAGTAAAAGTCCTCGATGCGGTCGCTATCTGATTGTTTATTTTCTGCCTAATCGCTCGCGGGTGTGCTCAGTTGCGATAGATTTGTTCTTGCTGCACACAGGGTGTGGCACGTAGATTTCTGTGCCGTAATAGCTTGTAGCAAAGACGTATTATCGCCAGTCACTCGCTGCGGACCGTCACAAACGTTCAGCTTCGAACATTCGTGTCCTATCGGTGTATACACTCGCGCCGTACGTCACCCAAGCTTCGACGCCTTGATTCAAGTGTGCGCCTATTCACTTATCGACACGTTGGCGATAGCGTGGGAGTGAGAGTTGGGGTATAGATGCCTGCAAATAAGATGCAAGAAAGTTACTATATGCCTGGAAGCGGCGTTACTCCCTTTGTCACTCTGTAACGAGCGCTACTCGCTCTTGCCGCCCGTTCCAGAGTTTAACTTTTTTTTTTCTTTGGAGGTTACCAATGCAACGCTGGCTGAGTGAATTCTTTATCATCGAGGAAAGCAGTGCATTGAGGGCCGGTAACACAGGCAGTCCGTATGTAGCAGCGGTCCGTGAACTTGGTCACGGATTCATTCCCTTGCTTAACATGCCAGTCACTATTCTTGCTGCCAACTACAGCACACGTCTTCCCTCAACCGCTCCACATTTTTACAGCCTGACTGGAGCCCAGTGCGTTGTTGAACACCCAGTTGCATTTTCGACAGCTTATTGCACAGAAGCAGGGCAGAAAGTAACGGTGTCGTATTCGTGCGCATTCGGTGAGGCAACGTGCGGCGTTCCGCCGAAAGTGCCATCTCGTTGCGCCCGGAGCAAACTGCTCCGCCAAAATGGTATCTTTTGTCTAGAGGGAAAACTGGCGACGTGCCGCCGTTGTAAGCATGGGAATGGCGAGATGTGGGTCCTTCGGTTCGGCATCGTTCTTGCAGAGCAAGGGCAGCTTGAAGGCGCGCCTGACTAGCACCGTTCTGCCTGCCATAATGGTTCATTCCATTCTAAAACAGCATGCAAACACATTTTCTTTCTTGAATATTACGCAGAAACACCCTTTCTTATTCAATTATGAGGGATTGTGCTTGGATGTACAATATAATCAAATGTACGAAGTGCCAGCGGGCCGCTAAGGTTATAGAACAGACGACAATGTTCGGGGTCGCTTTGCACCAGTTTCAATCGATTAAAAACTACCCA
Organism: Dermacentor albipictus; assembly: GCF_038994185.2. Classification (NCBI taxonomy): domain Eukaryota; kingdom Metazoa; phylum Arthropoda; class Arachnida; order Ixodida; family Ixodidae; genus Dermacentor; species Dermacentor albipictus. Next base: position 12,223,020 of record NC_091829.1, read on the forward strand.
TAAAATAAAGAACCAAATACCGGGCACCAAACGCTTCGGCAAATCTCGATTCTTGCTCCATGATCTCGACGCAAGAGGTCACGTGTTGGGCTGACACTGAGCAATGCACTGAGCAGAGAGACTGCAGGGAGCGTTCGTTTGCCAAGACTGGCTGCGTGAATTAATGCTCCCTCTTATCTCTTTCCTTCCTCCATGTGGCTGCGCTTGTGAGTCGTGCCGTGATTTTAGTGATGGCTTTTAGAAGTTACGTACGGGATAGTGAACAAGTCGCGGCCCGATTGAACAAATCTGAAAGGAGGCTATTTACTGCCTAACATATATGGCGTTTTCTAAACGCTTGTGCAGACATGGAATTCTGTGTGTTTAACGCAAGGCTCCGCAAGTTGCTTTCAGTAGGGTTGCTTCTCTTGCAAATATGGCCCGCTAGGCTTGTAACCGAATCACAATTTGGTCTCGAAGTTAACTGATACTGAAATTCATTGTCAATCATGAAGCACAAAACAGAAAAGACGTAGAGGTAAATTTCCCCCTCCAGCTGGTCGTCGCACAGAAAATAATTTTAGGCACTGGACGGTGAGAAAGATTTTGTCGCAACTATCGTAAATAGCCAAAATAAATATGAAGTTCAAATTATCTCGCTAGCTTTTTTGTGTGTCGTCGTTAAGAACTTAATTATTTGCAATGAGTACATAAAAAGCGCTCAGATACTGGTACAGAGCAGCGGACGGTTTCATACTCTAAGTCAAGAGTCTTTCTCACTTGAAAGTCACGCTTAAAATCTGCAAGGGCTATCTTTCCATCAACCACGGGGAGAGCCCGGCAGTGACCACAGAAGCCATCTACACCGAAGAGGTTCGTCCCATCGTGTGAAACATTACGAACAAAGAAAAATCACGTCATAAGTGCAGTAGTTTGCCAGTCGCTTCGATTCCCGGCAATATGCACGAAATATGCAGTCGCTCAGACGACAGGCCTTGCGGCAGTGCCGGTCGAAGACCGTCGCGATGCCTCGCCTCCGAGATCGGGTGCCGCATGCTCGGCGTCCACTGAGGCAAGCGGCGGCAGGGCCTCGTCTGGAACTGCGCTCACGGCATCTGGCATGGCGGATGGCAACGACGACTTCTCCCTGTTCTTCTTGGAGCGACGTGGACGCGGAGGGTGGGCGCCGGCCTTGGAGCTCCTCCTGAGGGCCTTGTCGGCGGCGTTCTTCGCCTCTTTGGTTCTTCTCCGTTGGTGTCGGTGACGTCGACTGCGTCCCGAACTCACGTCTCCGAGGGAGCCCGTTCCGTCTGCTGCGGCGGTACAGGTGATTGGCGCCGTCTCCGCCTGCTTATCGTCGCGGCCGTCCTGCGTTGAGGCTGTGAACGACGGTGGTGCGTCGCTCGCCTCGAACGGGCGAAAGCCGGCCGTCGGCCAACCGCCCACAACCGCGATGCCTTGGGGAAGTGGACTGGCTTTGCCGCCGTAGTCGGCGTCGTTCGCGTGCGCCATCGCGACGGCGATCTCGGCAGGCGCGCCGACCGAACCGTCGCTCGGAGGAAGAAGCACTGGTGGGGGAAATGTGCGGGGGCGTTTACTTGGTTATTATTAAGGCCTTACATAGCTCATTGGTCGAAAATTTGACCGTCCGACGTTATGGCGCCAGAATTGGGGGTGGCCGGAACCATCGACCTTTCTTTGGTGGGAGTCGAACCCACCACCTTTGGTGTTAATTAGGGCGTAATTAATCAAGGTACAGTTCATTAAGAAACTCAAACCCCCCGACCTTTGATGGGAGAAAACGAGTAACAGAAACAAAGCATGCATTCGAATGAAAATGTAGGGGGTGGGAAGGGGAGGTCACGCACGTTACCGGGGACGGGAGGAGGGTGCTCTTGATCACGTCAGCGTTGTGAAAGCAAGTGTTCGTACTTCATAGTGAGAGATGTTCATGTTAGCCTGCGCACGTGAGACCGAGCTTAATCAGCAAGCAAATTTTTACCGCAAGTTATACGGCCGATAAAACGATGAGCCTTACTTCGTGTACTTGTTCAATACAATTATCTGTCATTATGCACTGTTTTGCCTTTCGAATGAAACTGCGACTCTTGCATCACCCCACGCACCGTCAAGTGCCCCGCGCGACTGGGGTGAATAGCGTGGTCCTCATAGTGGCAACCATTGCGCAGTGTTGCCTGGCGCACTCTCGAGTTTCTGGAACGAGAGGCCGACACCGCTGATGCGGTCGAGATGGTTTCTGTTGCGAAAGCATCAAATGACCCACTGAGCGAAAAAGCCGGCGGCTCCTGTAGCAGTGAAATGGCATCTAAATTCCCGCTCTATGGCTGCGAAGTCACGTCACGAGCGCGCCTCGACTGACCACAGCGAGCGAATCGGAGCGCATGCTGCATGTGCGCCAGGTGTTGCGTGAGGGGAGAGGTCAATTGCCGCGACGCCACGTCATCCGGCGCGCCTCGACGGCGCAAATATGGCAATGCGACGCGTGCAGGCACTGTTCTCCGGTTGCTCGTGCTATCCGCGCGTTCCTTTGTCCGTGCAAGTTCTCGCCTGCGTTTTAACTCCGCCTCGATGAGACCAAATCAAAACGCGCAAATCGGTTCAACGCGCTCGCTTTTTGCCTGCGAGGAGTTCACAACTCGAGGGAGCGTTCAGCGGCATTCAATTGGACATTTGTGCTTTCGCATTCACGACTCGTAAGAAGTGCTTAATTGTGCTCAGATTTTTATATGACGGCTACCGCTGCAACACCCACATCAAGGCCATTTCTGCACCTTTTCGCACTACTTTTCGCGGCCTCTTTCGCATTACTTTCGAAAGTGATGACAAACGGCGTCAATATACAGGGCATGCACACGAACACGGGAATAACTTAGTAGAACTTGTTGTTGGGCGAGTTGGTAGGTATTAGCGAACATTGTATAACTGCGCGAGCAAACGAACCACAAAGACAGCGAGGGACAAGGACTGCGCCCGTCCTTGTCCCTCGCTGTCTTTGTGGTTCGTTTGCTCGCGCAGTTATACAATGTTCGCTCACGGGAATAACGCTGACATACCCCGTAGTGACACATTTTAGGACACCGAATTTCAACAAGACCTTAATGCACCTAAGCCCAGGCTCAAGGATGGTTCAAGGCTTGTTCCAGAATACAAGCAACTTGAATGAATGGGGTTCGTTGAAAACAGTACTAAGAAATTTGACATTCTGATAGAATTTCACAGCTGTACTTATATAGAACAGGAGGGAAAGCGGGACTCAACTTTTGGCAACTACCAACAGACAATTAATGAAGCCAAATAAAGCGCACATGAAAGAATGTTTCCTTTTTTATTGACCTGTGTGGTTAATTAAACATGGTGGAGACATTTACGATAAGCTTAATGTTCGTAATAAAGAATATAAGCCTGATGAAAGCGGAAGAAAACGCAACAATGCGGCCGGTGGAAAGCGCACGCGCAATGTTCCGTACGACTCGCGCGTTTCTTTACAAATTAGATTTATCGCGTTTAAGCCTCATCCGTATTTATGTCCTTAGTTACATAAAAAAACTATTAATTTCCCATACGCTTTTTGGGCTTCATTATCTAGCTATCGGCTTCCTATTGATTATAGCCAAACCTTGTTATGAATATAACGAAGTAAATAAAACTTATTTTGAAATCCCCATAGAGATTCATAGTACACGCAATCATGGATATAAATAAGTAGTGGATATAACGAAGGGGGAGAATCCCCCTTCAACTCTGTTATAACGAGGTTTTAGTGTACAGCTAATATGAGTGTCTCGTCGCCGTTCACGGACCCACTCAAAAGCATTGCAGGGACGGGATAATGTAACAATTCTATTTCAATAACATTTAAATGAATTTCGCCCTTTCTCAGCAGTTATCACGAAGATCGCCCGGTTAACAGTCATTGACACGGAATAGCATCGAGGAGAAAGAATTCTGATATTATACTGACCCAGCTTTCGCGTGTCGCAAGACCTATAACGTGCCGTCGCGTTATTGAGAAAGCTTGTGCGGCGTCACCTGCTCCAGAAACCGGCGTGCAGTTTATAAACATTATATTTTAATGTAACATGTAGCATTGTTTGGCGGGTTCGCACATGTTTGAAACATATAGATGGCTTACAATGATGTAGTCGCAGCCACCGTGTTGGAGGACCAGCACGGTGAAAACCTGCGTCTATTGGCGCCTCACGTGGTGGTTCTTCCGGCTATGTCGTGGTTCTTGCAAAATTGTTCTATAGGAGGTGGTGCTCTGGCAAAGATGCCCGCAGCGTTCCGATCGCATCGCTATGACACTGAAGCGGGTTACCTGTTGCAATGAGCACGATACGCTGACGTCACCCTAGCCGCCATATTGTAGGACCAGCACGGTGAGATGCAGCATTTCTGACGCCACATGCAAGCTGAACGAGCACGAACTCTACAGGAACGAGAAAGGAGCTTTTCTTTATCCTTCCTCGTCGCTGTTATCTTGTGCTCGTTTATATATTTTGTTTCCTTCTTCTGCTTCACCTTTTCTTTGCTGCGAGACTATCCACCGGCAGGCAAGTCAGTTATAAAGCGCGCGGTCCATCTCCTCTTTCGTTTCTTCTCTCCAACAGTGAAAAAAAAAATAACAATAACAATAAACACCGCGGTCGCTAACCTCCGCGCGACGTCGATGCGCGAGAAGAGGCGCTGCTCGTGGAAGACGGCGTCCACAGCGCGCCTTCGGCACGAGTCCCCTTTCGCCGTCGAGGGAAGCCGGGAAATCTCGACAGCCTCCGCCTTATCCAGCCTCCACTCAGCAGCTTCGGCTCTTCCGCGGCCTCTCGGTTCGGCTCGCCCTCGGGCCGAGACCCCGAGCCGCTCGGCTCCGGCTCGGGCTTCGGCTTCGGCGGCGGCGGCACGGGTTTCGGTACGGCTTGCGCCTGGAAGGCGGAAGTCTCCTCAACGCTGTCCTCGAGGGTCTCGAGGGGGCTGAACTGTTGCACGATGGCCGAGCCCACCGAGTCGCTGTAGATGTTCACCGTCGTGCGGAAGCGGTCGCTGCGAGGCGAGTAGCGTTGGAAATGTTCGACGCGCTCTCACACGATTTCACGGGTTCCCGCGTTATTACGGAATTATGACCAGAAAATCATGCGTAATGGCAAACGGCCCTCGGAAGAATGCGCTACAAAGGAATCGAAAGAGCGTCACAACAACATTTGCGTACGATGGACAAGCAGGGCATATTGACTTTCGGCTGATTGGGCATACGAGTCATATAACAGGCTTCGGAAACCGCGACACGGACTATAGTGCAGAAAGTAACCGTATGTTTGACTGGTGCTACAAAGGCTTTGTAAGACGGTAACTAAATTTTATCATAAGCGGGAATGACAATAATAATTATCGCTACTCGGCTCGCTCGTACTCTCAATGCAGCTTCAAATCTTCCTTTGACGACACGCGGAGAAGAGCCAAAATAAGCGTCCATGCATGCGTACGACCAAGCAGCGCTCATCGTAAGCGCGAAAACTGGCGGTGCCGTTACAAGTTTTCTGCGCAGCCTGGCGATGTTAACAGTTAGCAGCAGATCTACCGACAGGTAAACAGCACCGGCATGCCAAGAACTACCGTGCAGCGCGCATGAGGCCGCAAGCCGGACGCATCTCCCCTACGTGCTCATCGCGGCGCCTTTTAAAAAAAATATTTGCAGCGCACAGTGCTTACCCTGTTCGAGTAGCAGCTTCAACCAATCGTCTTAACAATTAGCGAATGTAGAACAGGCTACCAGACGAAATTGTTAACGTAACCCCACGAAGAACGGGAATTTATACTCAGAGGTCATTTCATAAATTATTATTAAAAGTTATGCCACTTACGTTCTCCTATGTCTTCTGAAACGTCTCGTTGTTTTATGTTAACACAACCCTGTTTTGGTAACTGATCAAAATGCCTAGCTCTCTCGAGTGATCACATATAACTACCATCTGTGATCACTCTCACAGCCGATACTTAAACGTAAATATTTGCCCCAAATGTATACATTTGGGTTTTCGGAGTCTGAATAAGTTCAATGCTACAAGTGCTGGCAAGCATCTGACAACGTAACGACACGTTCGAGTCGTTGTCAACTTGTTCGCGTTTTAACTTACGCTGATATATTACATCTGCCACCTCCCGAAAACCGGTGCAGCTGCAGTTTTTCGTGACCTTTATACGGTTAGAAACATGCAGCTATATGTACTTGAGCTTCAAATATTAACCCGAGAACTAACGCCACAGCGCGGAGCCATGCAGTTTGTTTGACGTACACGGCCCAGTCGATGACGAAGACGAGGCTGATGTTACGGCTGGACACCTGAAGGGCCATGAGGATCATGAGCACCGTGAGCACGCTGCTGTTGGGGATGCTCGCCGCGCCAAGGCTGGCGAGCACGACAGTTGTGCTGCAAGGCAGGTCAAGTTCTATTGCATTCTCACAAACTGTCGCGACTTAACGACTTGGTGTCTCTGTAATATTGGAGCGTACACAGGGACACTATAGAGGCTATACACTAGCAGAGACTACAGGCGGAACGTTCAATCCAGACGGAATTGAAACTCGCTTGACATTCAGGCTCGGTCGGACATTCCGTTTCGTGTTGCCGTAATAGGGCAGCACTGACCGCACTACTGTTGTCTACAGGGAGGACACATGTAACCGCCAAACGGAGCCCTCAGGAGGGCAGCCAAGGGGCAGCGGCGGAATCAAAGCTGGAAGCAGGGCAGTCCGTGGGTTGGGGTCCTCAAATTCGTCCGCACTGCTGGCAAGCAATATCGTTGGTGAATACAGTTGAGGATAAGAATACGCGCATTCATACAGCCGCTGCCAACACCAGCAGGTGACGACCGTACCGGTCTCATGCAGTTGTGAACTGCCTTGGCTCTTATTTTCAATACTAGTAATTTGGCTTGTGCCCACAGCGCTAGTCGAAGCGTGTGCGTGATAAGTTATCGACAATGGATGAGCTTCAATTCATTTCAGCAAGCGAAGCTATCTAGCTAAGGGTTAAATATAATGGTTAAATTAGGTTATCTTACGGGCAGTACGTAGACGCCTAGAACAAAGACAAAAATGAAAAAGAGAATTACAGCTATAGAGGCACCTTTACCGTCTTTTTCTCATTAAAGTACTTCCCTAAGCAAAAGTATCAAGATCGGAGATTCCGCGATAAAGCAGACTTTCCTTGCCGCTTATTTAACGCCACTTCAAATCAAATACTTTCATGCAGTTCAAACTTGGCATCGCGAACTTTTCAATGCGCTCGTCAATTTCAGTCCGTACGTCCGGATTAACGAAGGTTTAATTTTCTCAACGAGCACGCGTGCTCACACAGGTGCACCTCGTGTCGTTAAGCGTTTCTTCGCCACGACACGGAACCACACAAGATCGCCCAATTCGGCGAACGAGACGCGTGCCGCAGCAGACCTCACCCGATGATGACCGCCTCGACGGCGCCCAGGTCGATACCGTCGAGCCGGGCGATGACGACGGCCGTGGCGGCGGCCACCACCGCGGTGCCGGACATGCTCACGTTGGCGCCCACCGGGATGACGAAGCGCACGACGCGCGGCTCCAGTCCCGCCAGGTCCTCCAGGGCCTCGATCGTGCCCGGCACGCTCTCGGTGCGCGACGCCGAGCGGAACGCCTTCATCGCCGGAACGCACGTGATGCGAAGGAAGTGGCGGGCGTCCTGCGCGCGACCGCTGCTTTCGGCATGCGTCCCGATTGGCTAGGAAAGCCGCTAGAATCGTGCAATGCGCCGTGTACCGCATACGTCACGCGTAGGTGATAGCATCGTCGAAACTGATCGTAAGTCTTGACCGCTCTCGCGAGCGGCGTTGTCTTCGGCTGATGAAAAGAGCGTGCGCTTCCTGCGTTCGGCTGGTTCTTTTCGATCGCTCTCCTTCGCCTTCGAGAGCTCTGAGGCGCTCAGAGCCCTGTCGTCGGAGCAGCCGTCGATATTGAGAGCGTTTGCTCGTTTTCCGCAACATCATAAGAACAAAGAGTCGTCGCTGTCGGCTACGGTCCACCGTGACCTAGGCAACCTAGGCCATCGTCTGCTGGCGTATCAACGAACGCTCGTCCCACCAGTTTTACCCTCAGCGCCACGAGCTTTGGATAGGCGAAACATTGGACGTTGGCTTGGGTCACGTCACGTGGGTTTCAATCAATCAATCAATCAATCAATCAATCAATCAATCAATCAATCAATCAATCGATCGATCGATCGATCAATCAATCAATTAATCAATCAATTTTTTTGCAGTATCGAAGACACTTGGTGGGTACGGACAAAAAGCCATTCATCAGGCTTGACGAGGTCTGCACCCCCGAATACTGGCAGACAAGGCGGATGACAAATACAGCACGCCAACATAAATAAACCGAACAGTGTACAGAAGTCAGGCGTATATTTTTCTTTTTTTTGCGGTCTTAAATCAGCTGCCATTGTCATAAATACTAGTAAAAGAAGCATAACAACAAATCATTGTGTAGAAATAAATAATAGAATAAGAAAGAAATACGCTTGAAAACACGACAGGGTCACGTGAGTAAATGAATACTGCATGAGATTACACATTCTATTGCAAAAGCAAAAAGCACCGATAAATAGAACGTCACAGCAAAGCAAATAAGACAATTAGGTGTGGCCTTGTGTTATATTTGGAACTCTGGATTATTAAGCAGCGCAGCTAGGTATCTGGTATTTTAACATCTGCAGGCGCCGTACTTCGTACGTGTTCTAGACACCTTCCAAAACTCACGCATTCTTAATGTACGGGCATGCTCAAGCCAGCGTAGTCGCGACAATTCAGTAAGAAATGAATTGTTATTTTTCACTTCCAATTTATAGCGTTTATTTAACATTATAGGATAAAGCTCATTTACTGGTAATAGATTTAGGGCCTTAAGGATTGGTTCCGTGTGTGTGTCGTATGCAGCATTAACGATGTTGCGAAGGGCTTTCTTTTGAAGTTTACGTAGTTTCTAAGTGTTTGGTTGTGTTGTCGTGCCCCAGATTAAATAGCAGTACGATAATTTCGACAAAAACAGGGATTTGTACATGAACAATATTATATTCCGAGGCAAGATGTGGCGATATTTGCACAAAACCTCAACAGTTTTTGAAAGTTTATTTAATGTTTCATTTACTTGAACTGTCCACGTCATGTGTTCTTCAAAAACAACGCCAAGACATTTAGCTTCGCGCGATATTGGTATATCTGATGACCCAATTTTTAGACTGCTGCTTATATTGAGTGCTTTGTGCTGAGCGCGAAATAAAACTGCTTTCGTCTTTGCAGCATTTAAGTTTAATGAGTTAGCGACACTCCAAGCGTGAAGTTTATTTAACGCCTTTTTCTAAAAGGCTAGACGGATCACACCCTGTTATGAAAATACTTGTATCGTCTGCGTATATAATAAATTTTGTGTTACTGTCTATGTTTACTATATCGTTCACATATATGTTGAAGTGCAATGGGCCTAAGATACTGCCTTGAGACACACCAGCATGAATTGGTTATACTTCAGATAGAAAACCGTAAACAGTAGTTTGCTGCCGACGATAATAAATATACGATGTGAGAAGTGTTAGGAAAGTGCCTCTAAGGCCATAATGTTCCAGTTTCTCAAGTAAAGACTGGTGATTAATTGAGTCAAATGCTTTAGAGTAATCACCGAATATGCCTAGTGTGCATAGTCGATTTTCAAAGGACTGCAAAATGTGTTCTTTTTGACTGAGAAGGGCCGTTTCGGTTGAGAAACCTCTCCTAAAACCGTACTGAGATGGCGTGATAATGCTGTGCTTTATTGTAAAGCTGGACATGCGTTCATACATCAACTTTTCAATGCATTTTGAGAACACAGGAATAATTGAAATTGGCCTGTAATTAGAGAAGTCGTTAATATCACCGGCCTTGAAAATCAGATCCTTTTGATGTCTGAAGTCCTTTGGGAAAAGTGCCGATGGAAAACATAAGACTGACTACATGTTCTAAGATAGGTGCGATTATATTTATGGCATATTTTACAGGTTGTATCTGGAAGTCATCAGCATCGGTACACATACTATTCTGCAGGGACATGACGGAACTCATTATTTCGTGCACCGCAGTGGGAAACAAAAGTGCACTATCCATTATTCGTGTTGTTAAGTACTCAAGGCATTTGGGATCGTGCTTACACGACTAATGATTTGAAGTACTCGTTAAAGAAATCCGCTAATTGGGTATCTGTTAATGTCTCGCCTTTATTGGTGATTGATAAAACTGATTCCTCTTTGGGGTCGCCTTGCAGTATGGTATTTACTCGTTTCCAGACTAGGTGGGGTTTCCTACACACTTCGGGAGAAAAAAGATTGGTCATGTATATGCGTTTTGCTTCTTGGAGCTGTTTGTTTAGATTGTTGCGGAAACGCTTAAGCACCTGAAAGTCAGTCGGGTGTCTTGTTTTCATGAAACGCTGGTAGAGCTTATCTTTTTCTTTCGTACTCTGCAGGTGTTCCCCTGTGACCCATTGCTTCCGGGCTTTCCGAGTTCGTTTTCTTAACTTAGACATGTACCGTTTATTCATCCGAGAGCGAGTCACACGTTCGGCTTGCGCGCTTGTCCTTTACCTCCGAGTTCGGGGAACGCCGGATCCGCCCGACTCTGTTTCGGGGGATGGGGACGACCAGTCGAAGATACCATTACGGAGAGCTAGCGCCAACGCGGCCGTGATGGAGACGCGTAGCTATAGGCGTGCACTAACAACAGTACTAACATTAATCGTAACCGCAGTAGTAAATGGAGTTTTGTGAGCCACATATCTTAACCAATAAAAAGCCCCTCATTTCCATACATATATGTGCAAATTTATGCTGCAGAACACCGACCCCGTAAAGAGTGTGCAAACTCCGTATACAAACTGTGTGCGCCGGCGGCACTTGCATAAAAAAAGCTAGTCATAACTGGCGCCAACAGGGCAGCGTCGCAACAATACCGTTTTTAATTCCGGAGCGCTGCAGACATCCACGAGCGGTAACGAACCCTGTTGCGCCTTTCGATGCAGCCAAACAAGCCAAGGCGACGAGCCACTTACCTTCCTGGTGACGAGCACGTACAAGACTGGCAGAAGCCCGAGTCCGTAGGCGGCCAGAGCGGCCACGCTGACCAGCAGGAGCGTGCGCGTGGCTACGAACGCGTGGTGCAGCTCGCTCATCTGCGAGAGCCGGGTGGCCACCAGGAAGAAGACGCCCACGGGCGACACCCAGGCCGTCAGCTGGGACACCGTGACCGTGGCGTTGCTCAGGCCCACGAAAAGGTTGAGCAGCGAGTCCGACTCGCTCGCCGTCACCGACAGCACGGCGCCCAGCATCACCGACACCGACAGCAGGCCCAGGATGTTGGTCCGATCGTTCATCACCAGGTAGATGTGTTCGTCGTCCACCAGGCCTCGAAAAGGAGGCAAACATTCAATATCTTCGCCCACCAGACCTCGGAAGGGAGGCAAATATATACTGTGGGGATGCGTGACTTGCGCGCGTCCCCTGATATGTTGTTTTCCCACATAGCACCCCTCTCCTGCAATCCGGCTTCGCCGCGTGGCTTGGTGCCCGCGGCAGTCGGTGTGCTTGAAGCGCATTGCGAGAGATGGCGCGAGTGTGGCTCTGCTAACGCCACACTCGCGCTACGGGGTTACTTGGGAGCGGAAAGAAGGCTCTTCCTCTTTGGCTCGGGTTCGGCAAGCAGCGCGGACGTTCTGCACGTGCGCCGATCCATGCTTCTGCGAGACCGTCTCGTGAGGCCTACTCAGGAATGGACGAACACGATCGTTTGAACGCGCCACCGTTCGCGTGACCGTACGCGCGAACGACCAGGCGTTGGTGTCCAGCTTGGGGCGAACATATTCGCTCGTTATCCGGTCGCGGTGAGTCGGACTTCCGCGATTTTTCGCGCGCCCATCGGCATGTTTTGTGGATAGCAACTCGGCTAGCATGCATTCATCTATGAAAGGTGCAATAAATGCCCTTGCGATTGTTTGCCCTAGTGTCTTGTCGTTCCTTTGTCCCAAGAGCACGGGTGAGATCCCCACAATATATTTTAAAAAAAAACGTGCGCAGAAAGCGTCGGATCTGCCGTACGAATATTGTCGTGCCAAACAAGCATCCAAAACATCTATAACAAGGTTCGATGAGAATTCCAAGAGGTTTCTATCCGGCGAGCAGCCGTGTTTCTGGCGCGTCGTATACGGCACATCGAATGTGGTTTTCACGCACACGTGTTTCCCATTGGAGATAACCGACGGCACGACGCAAGTACGTGCGATACGCCGTGCAACAGGTCTGATAGGCGACTGCTACGACTGTACTGCAACCTGCATGGTGGAACCTCTGGAATTAAATAACTGTATGTCAAAATTTGCGCAAGTCCAATGCCCAGTGCCGCGGAACCGAGAGAATGTGAAACCATCGAGGCGTTCTTTCCTGCAGAACGCTGATGAGACTAAACTCTTTCCGCTTCTTGGGAGATCTGCCTATATGCATCTGCGGTGATCTGGTTTCACCACATCTCGAATTTATACCACTGGGTGGCCCGTACACTTTCACGTATATATATATATATATATATATATATATATATATATATATATATATATATATATATATATATATATATATATATACAGAAGCCAACAAGGACACCAAGGACAACATAGGGAAAATTACTTGTATTTACTAAATGAATTAAAAAGTAATAATAAACTAGTGGAAATGAAAGTGGATGAAAAAAAAAAACTGGTCGCAGGTGTCTAGCCACTATATCAGGTGACATAAGAGCACATTCTTCGCAATACGCGAAGATGCTCTAACCAATTGAGCTACCGCGGCTCCGTTTTCCCATCCTCTTTCTGGGGTACTTATGTTTTACTACTAGAACTAACCCTGGGAGTATTAGCCAGCGCCGCCACTCACAAACCTAGGCGGCGGATGTGCAACATCCTTTCTGCCGCAGGCGTCACGACTGCGTGATCTGTTAAGGTGAAGGCAACTGGTCAATAAACCTGCACATGCGACCTGAAGGCATCACTCTTGCCAGACTGTCGGTTTTCATTTAAAATGTTGGAATGTGAAATTGTGTAAAACTTTACAGGATGTGCAGTTTCGAGACATCCGCCGTTAAAAGTTTTCAGGCGGTATTGTTATAACCAACAGCCTCCCCTGCATATACGTATGCTTGCACGGCAAAACTGCGCTGAACGCCAATGTATTTCAATACACAGAAACACAATTTCGGTTTAGAAAAGAAACTGCAGAAAGTTCTAATTGTCTACTAACGCGTAAGCATTGTTTGGCGCGGCTGTGACTTCGTTTTTACTTCGCCTGCGTTCTGACTGCGCCTCGGTCGTGGCCTCGATAACGCCCGATGAAAACACGCCATGCGTCTTAACGCGCTCGCTTGCCCGCGAGCGAGGTGTCCGCAAATTGAAAGACGCTCTTCAGCGTTCCAACTGGATACTGGGCCAAACCAAAATCACAAGTTGGCCCACATCCAAAGTTGGACAACCTCCAAATTTAAGTAGATTCAACCCCGAATTTCAAGTTGTGTCAAACCCTAATTTCGAGGAGGCACACCCCCAAATTTCAGTTGGGCCACCCTCCGGCCTCAAGTTGGGCCACATGCGAATTTCGAGTTAACCCACCCCTACTATAAGCTTCCCGATGTATTTTCTAAGGAGCCCTATGTTATCTCTATGGGTATTCTCTTTTCATTAAATATTTTTGCTTTTAATTGTTCCTTATCGCTTAAAAGCTCCCAACTATCTACATTTATACTATCAAAACGATTAGATGTCATTAACTTCCCAAATTACGCATTTTTGTGCAGATGCAAGGTGCATTACACTTTTCGCGTGACAGGGCTGGGGAGCTCACCAAGGAATGCTTTCGCATTAAATAAATATGTCTTAATTATTAACAGATTCCACCTCCGCAACATTTTCCTAATTATAGACAGGACTCTGACGATATAGTTAATGACATATCATGACCTGTTGTAGCTCTTCAAGTAATGAAGCTGAAGAGACGGAACTGTTATTCGCTACAGGCGGTAGCTTACAATTTGTGGTGGCTGGTGGAATGCACGCATAAAATGCTTCAGGGCAAACATCCAGTCACGTGCATACCCCGTGAAATAAACAGGGGCACGAATAGCAATTTTTCACATCGAATACGAATCGAACAGTATCAAAAGGAATCGAATCGAACGCCGAATAATTTTTTAATAGAGAACAGAAGTTTCCGCAATTACTAAAATACGCTGTTCACAAACCGTTCTAATAACGCTAGCAAATAAGCAGCTGCGAATAGTCGCTGCATAGCCGGTGAAATCTGGCTCCCTGATCGACGTAGCCTGCTCCTTCACTACTCACATGCTTCATGCCTACGCCGAATCGTATAGGAGCCTATTCGACTCGTTAATCGAAAGTTACGAATATTCGCACACCCCGCAAATAGAATGAGTGCAAAAAGAAGCTCACCACTGTCGTTTTGCGGAGCGATGTGGGTGCGCTAAAAAAAGAGCAGAAAAAGAAAAGATATGTCTTTTTTTTTTTGCAGCAAAAGCGATCGATATGGTGTCTCAGTTAAACTAAACCAATATACATCTACGAAGAATCGTGACGAAAAATTAATCACGAGATCTGCAAGTAACACGGCTCGGTTGTCCTTGGAAGCCTTCATTTCGAAGCACTCAACCATCTGCCTTTGTAGCAATTAATTTAGCAATTTAGCAATTTATTTAGCAATTTAGAAATTTAGCAATCGTAGCAATTTGTAGCAATTGCTACGATTGGGCAGACGTCTCATTTCTCTTAACTATCTACCTGTAAGTGAGCCGTCTAATGTTTCGCACAGGGCCGAGCTCGATTTTCCGAGCGATTGCTTCTGACACGCGCGATAGTTTAGCCCTAACGGCTTCGCAGTTTCGCTTGAATGAGTGGCGTGATGCATGTGCTCGAAAGAACGCGTAAACCGGTACAGTGTCGCTGAAATAAACAGTTGGTAGTAGCGCGTGTCCTCGTCTGTTCCATATGCCGTGGTGTAATTTTATCGCGCTTAAGTTTTACAGTAAACATGCAACGTCGGCGTCCCTAAGTCAGATGAACTTTTTAATGAAATAGAGCGTTATGTTCAACGGTTTTGATATTTTCGATTTTCCCATTGATCTAGCCATTAGGTATGCGCCACTGCCACACAAGTTATAGAATCCTTAAGCGTAGCTATAGACGTGTGTCGTGCTATACTCTCCATATGTCAAAGAAAGTTAAGCGCTTTGAAATGGGGCCCGTTGGTTCCCTTCATTATTCGCTCCCAAATTGTGCACCCTAAGTTGCTTCTCTCGTTTATATGCTCCAGACACCTTCAGACGATGTGACAAGGATGACACAATGCGTTGGCGGGCTAGTTGGTGCGAATCCATGAATACTTTGTTTAGCGCAAAACGACAAACACAAGAAAGACGACAGTAGCTCCTTGACAGTAGCGCCTTGTCCTGTCGTCTTTCTTGTGTTTGTCGTTTTGCGCTAAACAAAGTATTCATGGACAAGGATGACGTCGAAAAAGCTCCATTCGATTCCACCGACCAAGTTCGCATTCGATTCGCGCATGCGCCCGACCGCTGCTTTCACTCACCGAGGAGACGAGGCAAGCTGCGAGATAGTTGTCGGGGAAGAGGTTCCTGGGAAGTGAAGATGTTTGCAGTTTTAGCCAACAGTACGTTGTTGTTTCTTTCAGTTATAAAGCATTTTTTTTTTAGACAACCTGTGAAAGTTTGGGCTGCTCCCCGTTTCCAGGTGCATTCTTGGAAGATTCGGAAATCACCTGAATGAGTAGTCGAAATGTCTAGGTATGTAGTTAAATATGATCACTAATTAACTTCTACTGCGACACTTACTATATGGACAGTCCAGGCGAATTTCCGCCGTCGGCGTCGCCCTGGTCTGCTCTATAAAGTCCAAGTGAGATAAGATCGCGGACGCGCGCCGTATGCCATAGGTGCGAGGGTGAGCCGAGAAGGATGGCGGCTTGATGCGGCGGTGTCGCGTGCAGAACATAGTGCACGAGGAGTGGGGTGAGGCGGATGCGCGCAATCTGATCGTACGCCCAAGTGGGGGAAGCGGGGAAGTGAGCGCGCGCTAGGAGGGAGGGGGGGGGGTGAAGGGGGACACGTTAGCGTCCGTTTACTCCAGTCCGCACACAGCTGCGAGTGGTGCGGCTGAGCGCGTCCACGCGCGTTCCTGTGTCCCATGTTGGTGGTAATCTGCGGTGGGTACAAAGGCTAGGCGCATGGAAGGCTTCGCGTGAGCTGCGTTATCGCGCGACTAGCTCTCGTTGACGCGAGAGCTATAGTCAGCACGAAGGGCAATTCGCTCGCCGCTGCTGCCGCTCTTCATCACGCCGGCGTTGTGACAGCGAGTGTTCACGGTCATCGAGTGAGATGTGCCCGTGCACACGTGACACCATGCTTGTTAATCAGTAAACGAATGCTTACTGCAATTTATACGTCTAATAAAACTGGAACTTTTTTTATTATTCATCTTATATATACACATGCAGAAATCGCGAAATTGAAGGGGCCCTGAACCACTGTTTATCGAAGTGAATAAATGCATCTGAAGTTAAAATAGGCTATTTAAGAAATACTTTGCCGCAAAAAGTACTTCAATGCGTTCAGCAGAAGCGGAGTTATTGGCAATCAAACACGCCCTTCGCGGTGTTTCCGCTCGTTCTTCAATGCCTTGCACTGCGAAGGCTACGGCGGAGTGGGGTGCGTCCACAACGCTGCGCCTACTGAACGTCACGCTGACGCGCAGTTCAAGTTTGATTTTGGTTGTTAACGCATACACGCCACTATACTTTGGATTTTGAAGGCGCCTACAACGCGCCAAACGTATCCGCCAAACGCAGTTGTCCTCAGCGAGCCACAGTGCGCTCAGTCAGTGGAATCGTCGCAGCACCCTGCGGCGGTATCTATATGCTTATACGTAGCAGAGCCGCCGCTGTGTATACGTGCAAGTGTAGTTCATATATGCGCAGCGAAACTTGCTTCGTGCACGACAGGGCTTAGGTGCGTGCTCGCGCTCGTATGCTCCAGCCTGGCTGTGCTGCTATACGTGGTGCGGACGACAGTTCGTCCTAAAAGCGGAGCTTTCGTCCCTCAAGGGACTAACTGCATAAGCGTGCATGCCGAGTGCAAATTTCGGAAAGTATAGTGTTTAGTCTCTGGTAGGAAAGACAGCAAGTTTAGGGCGAATGGCAACGGTTGCTTCCAGTGCGCTCCGCTGTTTTCGTCCGTGTCACGGAGTGATGCGGCGAAAACCGTATTGTCTATAAATGGAGAATAACATCAAGTTCGGGCACTGTCTAGTGAACTACAAGCAAAACGGCACTTTGCCTCTTCGTGAGAATATTGCCTGAAATTTATAAGGTGGAATGTGAAAAGCCGTGCACTTCATGTGAGCACCATTACAGAACTATGCACATTAAATGGGCAATTCATTGTAAATTCTGGCTCAACAGTACCTAAGTTGCTTCCATTCCGAGGAGATTACAAACTTAATTGAAGCGATGTGCAGCTCAATCGGGGCACGCTAAGCGACAGAGAAGTTTGCCTCTGTCGTCTGCGCTCGCTACACGTACATCCCGTAACGTCTCAGTTCAAATAATCCTAACAATAATCGGACAGCTTTCTTTTTGCAGGCGCTTATGGTTGCAAGTGCACGCAATGTTAGGACTTCCCCGCATAGAACACACAAAATGCCGAGTCTGTTTAGTTTTGCCCCACCTGCCTTCAGATGCTTAACGGGATATTAAAGCGAAACAATAAATCAGTTTAGACTAATGAAGCATCGTTTGAGAACCCTGCAGGCAGTCATTTAAAAAAATAGTTTGATTATTACATGAGAAAATGAAGGTCCAAGTATCAATATTTAAATTTCGCGCCGAAACCCCAGCGCCGGTACGTCAGCGTGACGTCAGGGATTCCGAAGTATGTTTTCGCATTTGGGACGCGGAGCGCAGCGGGGGATGAAAGACGGCGATAGCGAAGAGGGCGGGAGGAGGAAAGCGGAGGATGAGGGTATGGCGAAAGCGTGAGAGAAACATCGTAGTGCCGCGCAAGACTGGCTCTGCGGCGACGTAAAGCCCCTCAATCTCCCAAAGTAGCGCCATTCACTTCCCTCCTCCTCCGCTCGGCGCGGCCTCGACGGTGGCGCCGCCGGTGGTGGGCCTGCCGTAGCAGACGACGGCTAACACGCTACGGGAGGAAATCCGCGGAAAAGTTCGTTCGAGTCCTGCGGAGCAGTTTTTTCAATCTAGATCTTGCTGTGTCAGTCGGTAACTGGCCTTAAGGATGTCGTGTCGGATTTGCGGAAGAAATAGAGAAAAGCACCATTATTCAAGGCGCATTTAAGGCGTAAAGCGCGCGCACGTTGAAAGTTCGTGTTGCTGAAACACGACACAAGCACGCGGTGTGCTCAGACACGCGAGTAATTACCAGAGTTTCAGGTTTTGACAGCGTGAAAGTATGTGCACGTGGTTTCGTAGGTTAATTTACGTACCCGCAGGATGCTTTTGTTCGGCCGGCACGTGAGAGATTCCGACTGTCTGCGGTCAGCAATGCCTGGCAGCAGGGCCGTTTCTGTTCCGTGCCTTTTAAAGATGTACGTAGCTCATGCACAGGTTGTGGTGGCCATGAGCAACGTTTTCACACATAGGCGGTATAGATAATTTGAACAACGTACAGCATATGAAATCGTTATTTATTTATTACAGTGCAAATGGTTAGAACTTGATAGAAAAAAAAGAAGGAACTTGATGGGACAACTGGAAAGAGGTTCAGAAAATAATTATCGCCCTCCCCTCATTGGCACCAGCAACACTCTTGTTGAAGTGCTAATTTTATCTCTGTATACTACGTGCGTCTGTATTCTTTTGCGTTGTAAGTTTTCACAAGGAAGCAGTGTTGCGTTAACTGGAACAGTCAAGGCACACAAGACAGAAAAAAAGTTGATTCTTGGGTTTTACATCCCAACACCACGATCTCATAAGGCACGCCATAATGGGGGCTCCGGATTAATTTTATTCCAGCTGTGGTTCTTTAACGCGCCCCCAATGCACTGGACACGGGCCCGTTTTGACACGGGCGTCAAAAGAAGAGGTTGGAGGAGCCGTGGCACTTCCTTCACAAAGCCGCGCGTTCTTTGCCACTTGCTCGAAGTCAGCCCGCCCGATCTTGCGAATCCACACTTTTCTTCGTTTTGCGTTGCGCCCGGCGGATGGTAAAGCAAAAAGCTTTTTGCCGTCACTGGGTCTGTTGTGGCAACCGTAGGCGCAGCAGCACGGCATCGTAATTAAGCACTCGGCCCTAACACATTGTATAAAACTACCGCGCTCCTTCAAACCGCCTGCCGTACTTTCGTCGCGTAGGCCCAAGAATGGGGGTCGCAGCGCGCTGGAAAGAAAAGATATACAAAAACGCGGCGCCTGCTCTGCGCCGGAAAGAAAAAAAATATACAAAAGCGCGGGGAATGCTTTCACGTGACACAGATTGGCCAATGGGGGAGCGGAGGAGGCTGGGGCGACAGGAGGGGTGGAGGAGGAAGCGCCTGGGTGAGCGGGGTGGCGGAAAGATCTAAGAATGGCGCTACTTTTGAAAAATTGAGGGGCTTTACGGCGACGTACTACCGCTACGAGATAGCGCCAGAGTAGCGCGCCGTTGTCTGTTCACCGATGACGCCGCGGCTAAGGCATGCGGCGAGCGCGTCCACCGATGCCATATATGGAAACAAAGCGCTGCATGAGTGGAGGTCTGTCTGCGGCAGCTGCTGTGAATCGCGCGCACGCGTCACCCACGCGCTGCCTCTCGCGATCTTCAGATTTCGATCGCCCGATTAGCGAGGCTGACGCGCCACACTTCGCTCCGTTTGCAACGTGCCGCACGAGACAGATTGTCCGCGCCAGTCAGCATATCATGAAATGAATGCACGTATGGAGCTGCGCTCAAATTTCGCATTAGGGAGTGTCGTAATCATCGGTGTTCTTTTTTAGTGCGTATAGTAATCTTTGTGCGAAAAGTTGCGTGCTTACCTGAGCAGGTCTAGGAAGCCGTCAATCTGGCTGCTGAACTGACGCCGGCAGTAGGGCTCGTTCTGTGGTCCCAGCACGAGCGCTACGCCGATACCTATGGCCGACGCCATGCCTGCACCGAAGCAGTGACAGGTAGGCATATAGCAAGGTATCACTCACAGTAAAATTAGCAGCGGCGCGTGAACCGCCTATAATCGTCACTTGCGTTTGCGGCCGTAAGTATGCTGTGTACTCTGCAGCTAACGCGGCAAAAGGTACACAAGTTACGACGATGGGCTGTTTTGGTAGTCGCCTTGAGCACGCTGGTGAATGTGTCTTTTATCATTGTTAAGCTAATTATCATGTTTATTTGCCTGTACGCATAACTGCATAATTGCGTAAGCTTTCGCGCGCGCCAAGGGGTTTCAAGGAGTCGACACTGCTCAATGGCTGGCTTGGTGGCCGCGAAGAAGTGACAAGGCGTGCCTGTTGGCTGCTGCTACGAGCAAGCAGCCGCGTCATGCTGTTTGCTACACAGGTTCGCTAGAGCGTTACTAGCTCACTGGCTCAGGGCGGCAATAATCGACGTGACTGAGGCGAAGCAAAAAAATATTGAAAAAAAAAGCATGTAGCGGGCTTGCTAGTAGCAGCAGCTGACAGCTGCGCGTGCGTTGTCGCTTTCTCGCGGCCGCCAAGTCAGCCATTGGGTAGGTGTTGATTCTAAACCCCTTTTGGAGAGCGTTGCTGTCATGTGGGCCCGCTTTCACTTCGCATTCTTTCTGTCGTTTTGCGGTACAACCTATGGTACAACTCTGAAACTAAGAAAAGATAACTGGGGAAAATGTAGCGAGCTAGGTGTTGAATATGATGCTTTCGAATGCGGTGCGCCATTTGACATATGAGATTACGCAATTATGCAAGTAATTATATATTTGTGTACTTAGTTTTGAATGATTAGCAAATCAAAGATAAGAGAAAAATTCACCAGTGTGCACAGGGCGATTGCTAACACCATTGGTCCCATCGTCATATCTCGTTAACTTTCTTTGTACCGCTTATAGTCCGCGTTAGCTGAGACACACTGTATGATTATGTATACGTACAAACAATGGACCCGTGGAAACTGGCCTCCGCTGTTGTTCCAACACGTACTGTACGCAAAATAGCAAATAATACGCTACTAAGAACTTATCAAGTATCAGCGCGGCGGCGCCAGTATGGAATGTCAGAGTTGTCGGCCGATCCTACCGCTGTCAACCAAATGTAGGAGTCGTCGGACGATCTCGCCGCTGCCACCATTTGAAGGAGTTGAAGGTCGTAGAGAGGAACTCGGTGAACAGGATTTATTTACATTAGTTACATCTTAGACAAGACATATATCGACAGCCTAGCGTGACTCCCATATGGAGCACGCAAGACGACGCATACAGCAAACAGCTTACGAGCACACAGCTCACGAGTACATTTCGAGCACGCAGCTCACGAGTACATTTCTAGCACGACAACGAGCACTCAGCTCACTAGTACATTTCGAGCTCGACAACGAGCACACAACGAGCACACTCTCGCAGCCGACCATCGCTGCTTATAAGCACTTGGTCCCCCCTTGATTCCAAGCGGACGGAAACGTTCGTCCAGTAATCGCTCGACGTCACCGTTCGACGTCACCGAAGATGACCCGCCCTTTTGGAGGTGGAGGAGGGCTCACATACACGTGCCGCAAACACACACTGGTGTAAAGGTCCGGAGCCGACGTCAGAGGGGCTTCGTAGAACTCTGCTCCGTCCCGGGTGGCACGCCTGGTAGCACATTGTCTGTTGTCTCGAAAAGCTCATGGGGAGGTTCCGCCAATTACCTCCCCTCGAGAACTCCCCTGAGCTGACCCCGAGCCACGTGGCTGCCGGTTATCCGCAGTTCTCTGAAGTGCGCCCCGTCCGGTTGGATTGGAACACGTGCAGCGGGCTGAAATAGCTGGCACGTTGCCACCCCGTCCGGCCATTCCTATAAAAAGGAGCTTAACTGGTGCGAGAGAAATGCGGCGCTGTCGGCTAATACTCCGAAGGTTCTCGGTGCCTTATACGCGATGCACACGACGCAGGTCCCAGCGAGGAGGGAGCCCGTGGCTGCAATGAACGACTCACCGGTGGCGACCACGAAGTAGAGCATGGCGAGCAGCCCGATCTGACCGGCCAGCATGATGTCGACGCTGCCGAGGCCGGCGACGATGCTGGACGCGACCACGGGCATGACGAGGCACTCGAGCATGCGCATGTACAGCTCGCCCGGGAAGTCGATCAGCTGCAGCAGGCGGGCCGACACGCCGTGGTTGCGGATGTGCCAGCCCAGCGTCATGCCGCCGACCGCGGCGCCCAGCAGGCACAGGTTGAGCGAGTTCTCGGACATGCGCAGCAGGCTGCCCCCGTCCTCGTCGTCCTCGGAGCCCGCCCGGTCGCCAGCCTTGCGTTCCACCTGCGACGCCCGCGAAGGAATCGGTGGGCACGTTATTCTCGCGCGAAACGCACTTGCGTAGAGACTACTAGAGAGAGAGAGAGTGCTAATATAAAATTGTTTGAATACGAATCGAATACAAATAGTAAGCATCGAATATAACGAATAGAATATCGAACCGAATAGTCAAAAGTAGACGCATATATCACTCGTCAATAATAATAATGCACAAGAAACTGCAACAATCAAGAAACTCAACAATCAAAGAAACTCACAACAATCAAAATCAGCCTTTCCACAGCCTCTCAGCATCCATAGAGGTTGGTTGCAAACAAGTTTGCCAAGGATGAATGGCTTCTGTATGACTATAGCTTTCCAAAAAAACACTAAATGAATGGTTGTTAAAAAATAAAGGTCACAAGTTGTGGAAAAAGAAAAGACTTGCGGAATTTGTATGCTATGGACACATGCAAGATGGCCCGTTTCAAGAAATATATCCACTGGTTTTAGCGTAAAAGATAAAACTGCTACGTGACCAGACTGTATGAAAGGCTGAATTACAGACTACAACAATAATCACCAGTTTTCATGTAGACTTCCGTCGCGAAACCGAAAACAAAACAATTGCATGACCCATTTTGATTGTGCACTGCTTCGAACTTTTGTCCTTGTTTCAATTCTGGTAATTTGCGAGACTCCTTCAGCAGACGCAAAGTGACTTTAACAGACGGTTGTTGTGAAATATTTGGTTAGTTTCGATATTCGAAAATACGGAATAGAGCATATACGAATACTTAAATATTCGATTCGTGTTCGAAACTTCGACTATTCGCCCACCCTTTGCAGAAACAATGCGATCCAATATCCAAGGCATCCAATAAGCTTCCAACAGATTTCCAACAACCTGCAACAGAAGTAGCAGCCGTGCTTTTTATGCATAGTCGCGGATCGAATTTCTGAGTATGTGCTGTACTGAACATAGCGCTATGTACAGCTTTTTTTCCCTAAAAAATGTTTTAAACTAATCTATCATGATCATGTTTAAATTTCATATTTTTCTTGTGCACACAGACTACTTGTTTTTGTAATTATTAAAATGTATTACTTCCCTATTGTATACATACATTTTTGTAAGTTCACGTCTACCGTATACTGTGCAATCACATGTGAGCGCCCACTGCCTCCTGTTGCCTTTCATGAGTTTTTTGGGCTGGTCAAGCTGCCTGCGCGCAACTTTTTACCGAGAACCCCACCATAGAATTTGTTTTATGAGAAATAAAGTCATTCTTATAATTTTGATACACGTGTAAATCAGGGGACACAAGGCAAGACTCCGCGAGCGATTTGAAGTGTGCTGTATGTCGCACTAAAATAACTGCGCCGAAATTTCCACCATGTTCCACAAGGACCCAAGGACGTTTTGGGCACTGCTAGGTGTCGCAGTAGATACGTACAGAACGAGTACCACCAACCGTGTCCAACGATTGTTTTCCCCACAGATTCCAGCAGGTGTACCAACAGACGAAGTGCTCATACCTGAGGCATCGCGCGATTGGATGCCATATCGTATTATGTTCCTCCCGCCTAAAACGATTTTTTATGTTGTATTTTCCATTACGGTCTACCACCCCATGCTAAATGCGCCGGTTATGGCCAGAGAATCAGGAATGGAGACTGCGTGGGAACAGCCTCACACAATTTATTTGTTTACACGGTGTGCATTACCACTACAAAAGTTTTTCTGCGAAGTCTACATATACCGTCATAGAAAGTCTATGGTCTTAGGGTCTTACGTCTTCACACATAGTCTAACACACTGCGAAACAACCTGCTCCACCAAACTACCGCAATCACCTGCCTTTGCTTGTTTATGGAAAGTGCTACGGCGCATTTATCATATTATTCAACAACTGCTCTCTTTTAATGTACACATATCTGGTCGCGGAAAGGACAATCACCTTGTTCCGTCATCATCACCGATAGCAATCCAAACAAGGCACGACACTTATGATGGAGACTAGTGATCACAGCAGTGTTCGATCAAGAGGCGTCTCTGGAGCCAAGGCAATAGGAAACGTCTTCGTCAGGGCGATCACCTGTCCTGACAACGTTTTACTCACGAAAGGAGGGAACTTCGTCAGTTGCTGCGCTTGCCGAAACGCTGGCTTCTAAGTACAAAAGTCCAGAAACATACCTTGTTCGAACACTGTCGATCACTGAAATCTATCGAAATTCGGCCGATATTTATTATTATTATTATTATTATTATTATTATTAATTATTATTATTATTATTATTATTATTATTATTATTATTATTATTATTATTATTATTATTATTATTATTATTATTATTAATGCTGCCCATTGAGCTACATTAGTGCATTATGGTGAAGCTCGACAGATGGTTGAAGGGGACAATGTCCAAAATTCCTGGGTTGCTAGGTTACTAGGCGCGATGTTAACCTTTCACAAAAAAAAAAAACACAACTATGCAACCTGAACAAAGCAACCAGTCTTAACAAAAAGAGTCGGAGCGATGCAGAATCGCGATTCAATCGCTATATTACGCCGGCGTTAGAGCATCATCTAGGAAATTTCAAGCACCCAGACTTGCCATTGTGGTCTCTTGCGTCCGGAGCTTGGCAAGGAGCCTTCTTCTTCGTCTTAGCTCGCGCAGTTTCACGCGTGGTTTAGCACGAGCCAGCAATAGCCGAGTTTCTTCACTCGGCCGCGGAGGCGGATCGCTGCATTTGGTTTGGTTTGGAGCCTGTAGATATAGCACAACCCACTACGGGGGATTGGCCAAGAATCGGGCGGCAGTGGGTTGAAAAAGAATGAATACCTAAATAGGATTTTTTTAACTGAAAATGTGATATGAAATTAATTCTAATCGTTAATAATAATTTTCAGGCTATAGTTTCTTAAAATTAGAAGTCAATATTTTTGGTTTGTTGTTTTGGAAAATAAAACAGTAAAATTAGCATGAAAGTCTCCTTGTTTCCATTATAAAATTATATATGGCATCACATACGTTCCTATTACAGTGTCCTAGTGCCGACGCCCCCAGGGACAGAATGATAGGTAGCGTGATGGGTAATCCAAGTTGGCGGAAGGGACCTTCTAGAAGTCGTTTTCTATGTACGTTGAACCTACGACACTCAATAGCAATCCGCGGGACAATACATGTTACAAGGGAGCTAGACTGGTGAACAGCAGAGTGCCGAATGTGTTAAACAGCATTATAAAACGACCTTACGTATAATAACCTCAGTCCCTATTCGACGTGAAGAGTGTAAATGCCCTCAAGAATGCCGTTAAAATATCACTTAAATTCTGTAGAGTAAAGCGCGTGTTCCCCTAGGCAAGGAGCTCAAACACCTGACGAAAAGAATCGCTAGCCAATACCGTCCCCACCCACCCCTTGTTACGTTTGGCGTGTAGCACCCCAGGTGAAAAGGATGCTGGACCATCATGCTTCATTGAAACGAAGAGTGGACTCCTAATTTGCTATGGTTGTCTCGAGTGGATGCCGGTCAGGCGGACGCCCCGCAGTGTTCACAGGCCCCTCTGTGTGTGTGCGTGAAAACCCTTTCCGCGAACTGTCGAACTCTAGGGGAGAACGCTTTACGCGAGCTGTGAAACTTTAGGGGAGAACGCTTTCCACGAACCAGACAGGTCCCCCGGGCTGCCGCCAGCGGAGGCACGCTTGTGAAGACGTAAACTTGGAGAATGGATCAGCCGCCCATCCACAACCAGACGCCCTTTACGCGAACCAACGACGCGCGAAAGAGAAGGGATCAGCTGCCTACGATCACCAGGACCCGCGGGTTGCCACCGGCGGAGGCAAGCTGGGGAAAACATCGTCCTGGGAAAGTGGGTGCCGCCGCCAGGCACAGTGGGATTCAATGCATGTCACGTGACGTTCACTTGAGCAAGCTCCCACCTACGATATTAATGGGCCTGTTTAAAGGGCCCCGCAATGTACTTTTTCACTTTATTCTCTTCTCACCTTTCACCACCCATTGAATAAACCGTGCAAGTTTCGCACGAGAAGTCGTCTCGTCCCTGCCTGATCGCCATGGTCTACCGGATGCCTGCAGCCTGCCGACAACGCCACGCTACCCAATAGTAACGCCGGTCGAGGTTGAAGAACCAGGTGTCGCAACAACTGGTCGGCAGCGGTGGGGTACAATACCCTGGAGAACGCAATAACTGGCGGACTGGGCGGAGAAGGCCAAGCAGGCCCAGGGCCTTACTTGAGCCAGATCCCTCAGCCACCTTCCACCTTTCAATAAAGTCTATTACCACCCCCACCGCCCGTATAGTAAGTAAGCGCGAACTCTCGGTTGGGCATATATATCGCCAGGTTGTTCGCCATGCGAAGCTGTTCTCCTTCTGTTAAACCGTGAGCAGTATTTTATCAGATCAAAACAATAAAAGCGTTATTGCAAGGGTTCCTTCCGTAATAATTGGTTTGATGACGAAGAAACGGAAACTGAGCTGCTCCGGGCACTTCAGGTTTCAGGACAAAGCGAGGCCATTTCTGAACGAGATTTAGGTAGGCTAAATGTAAGACAAACCTCACAATTAAATGTCTTTGGTACGGCTTTTAGTACATGGATTACGGCGAACGTGAAGTGTTAGGATCTGCCTAGTTGAAGCTGCATTGTATTAGGCAATTGTCTTAGCAAGCAGTCATTTAGAAGCGTCAGTAAGCCCAGCACTTATTCACGTTGCTCGTGGTTTCGATGCTGAAATGACGAGAATAGATATCTTGGTTCTTAGTGGGCAACTATTTGCAAAAAGTTAAAATATTTTAGTCATCGGTGCTGATACTTTTGTCATGGTCGAAAAATGAATAGAAAATATAGTTTTACATTTCAGTCAGAAAAAGAAATAAAACGTGTTGGTGCAAAAACATGCAAGCACGATAATTTATTTGTTATGTAAAATGAGTGACATACAGACAGCACAAAGAGGCGTCCGGTCACAATTGTTACACCATTCACAATGCAAGTTTGTTAAAAGCATAACACTGATATAAAAAGCATAAAGAAAGAACATCAAAACATGGGAGATATATGCACTGGTGCGAAGGAGACAGCAGCAAACGAACGGCAATAAATACAGAATGCATAAAAGCGTAAAGCATAAGCATTTCATAACACAGGGCAAATCAACTCTTAAACAAGCACAAGTAGCCATAGCAACAATACCGCAGTTTTTTATTACTCAGACATGTTTTTTTAAATAAAAAAATTGGTTCTCTTCAATCGTATCCGACCACTCAAGTGGTTGTTTGCAAGGCTGTCGAACTGTCGATGAGAGGGACTGAAGTTTGGGTTTCGTGACGTACGCTGCAAGGCCTTCAAACATCCCTGTGACGGCGTTAAGGCCAGAATACATGGAGCGAACTTTCACGACGATGTTCGGGCGGCGGAAAATCAGCCGCGGCGCGACACCGTATGTTCGTCGGGCTGCGCTACATGGAGCGAAGACACGGCGGCCGCCGCCGGCGAGCCGCTGCGTTGTTATCAGTGTGGCTAGATGAGGCAAAAGCGCTGTAGTGAAACACATGACAAAAAAAAAAAACTTTAACGACAACTATTCTTGCTTTTGAATTGCGGAACACTCTAAAAACGCGTAAAATTTTGTTTAGAAATGTCCCACAGGATGGCACGCTTCTGAACAGCCGAAATTAATTTGTCGTTAAATTCCAGCCGCGCCTCTTTGAATACCACGAACACGAAAAGCGGGAGACCAGCGTGAACGATAGAGCGGGATCGGCATACACGGACAAGCGGGGAAGCCAGGTCGGAAGTCGGGGCGGATAGTGAGACCTGATTGGCTCGCTTTGGGGCGCCGCTCGTTTGCCGCTTCCGGTATCGCCGACGCCCGACGAACTTTTCTGCGCCAGCTGGATCGGCGGCGAACGACGATTTCTCCGCCGCCGCGCGTCGCGCGTACGCCGCCGGGCGTCGAACGCCGACTATTCGTCGCATATTCGCTCCATGTATTCTGGCCTTTAGGCGTCGGCTTTTCACGCTCCGGGGACACGGCGTCGCAATTTACATCGAAATTGTAGGCAGCAATGATGTCCGAGACGTTGAACTGTACCGCACACAAACGCGTATATTTGCATTCAAAGTTAACACCACCACTCTGCCGCCCACGTCCGTTTCTCGCGCTGCTCCTTGTCACTCGGTAAACAAAACAACGACACCCTTTCGGTCGTTTCCTTGCAGCCGAAATGGCACCCCGGCACGCAACACATGTTCGGCATCGTCGTTCCACCCCGCCACTCCAGTTAAACAGTCCAGAACGCGACAAACAGCAGCGCAGCACGTGCACAGAACGCACCACACCAATCAGAAGCCCGTCGCTCGGCCACAGAACACTCGCACCGCGCAAGCGTTTCGGTACGCGAACGATGCCCCATAGAGAAAGAATGGATGCCCCATGGATGCCCCCTGAAGTACAGTGGCGCCGCGTCGAGGCAGTTTTGAGCAGCGCATGCACCCCTCCCATAGCGTGACGGCGAAATGCTTCGCAGAATCACAACCCAAAATCTATCAGAGCTGTTAGTGCGACCGTGCCCTCAAATTAAAGCACCGAGGGAAGAAGCCCCCGGTCGCCAAAGACAATATACCAATAGGCTAATCAACGTTTAATGAAAAATGAGTAAGATATCAGCGTCTCTGGTTGCGCGGAGATACTGCACGATTACGTTTTTTTTTTTTTTTCAAGTCGGTAAACTTATCAAAATAGCCGCTCACTAATACAGCCTTTCTCCCGAGTCAGCATGCCCTCGCAGTGCAATCCAAAATGAAGTGAGCTATGTGCTTCAACTTCTACGTAGTGTAAGGAAAGTAAAACCTGTAAACTGGCCATGTTACGTACAGCATACGCTATACAGACCCATAATCTAAGCTACGTCTGACCAATATCGCAGCTATTGCTGAAATAGTCAAGCGCAACGTATGTACATGAGACGTCAGCAAATTTCGGCAAAATATAGCGAGTGACAGGTGACCAGAGTATAAACGCAGAAGGCAGCGCACGGTTGTAAAATTATTGTAAAACGCAAACGAGCTCACCCTTACGGTATTGCCTCCACTTCTAGCGCACGTCAAATAAACAAACAAAATAAATAAATAAATAAAGATAAATAAATGAATAGCCCTCACTTAACAAGGCCAAAATAAATATTAAAAAAAAAGGCGGGAAGGTTGAACAGCTGCTCCAAAACATCCTTTGGCAGCAGACCACAATATGGCTACCTCCCTCCCTCTACTAGAAACCGGCAAGAAATGGCGGCGGGGAGGGAGACTTCGGAGCTCCCTGTCTCATCCCTTCCCGCTTCACGCTCGAGTTCGCGGGTGTAATGGCTACGGCGACAAGCGTCAGTTTATCATATGAACACGCTCTTATTCTTTATGTTCGCCAAGGCCGTGCATAATCATGAAAACCGCTACAATACCCGCTGCATGTATACAAGAAGCACGAAGTGGGAGCGAATTCAAAAAAATGACAAAACCGCAACTTTTTTTTTTTTATGCACTCAACATTATGCTTTTTATAATGAAATTCGGAGAGGCAATAAATAGAGCAATGTACATTTTAGTTTCATATGTACTCACATTTAGAAGTCCTGGTGTTCTCAAGTTTAGTAGAGGCGAACCGTGTTCCTTATTTTCCCCGGGCAGCCGTCCCAACAGTCCGCACAACATACCCCCAGTTTCATCGACGAACACCTCAAGGAACCCAGAGTCTTGTGACACATCGACTTGTAAGCTACCGAAGAACAAAAAGTAGCCTGTTTTGTCGAAATATCCAATCGGCGCGCGACCACAGAACATGACGCGACAGTTGCGCAGAAAATACGTTACGCTTCCCCCCAGGAGACCATAGTCACACAAGGAGGGATGGGGGGGTGACTACCACCAAGCCCGCCGTCTCTGCCGCTACTGCGAGCACTGGGTGCGCGCGAGGTCGTCGGCCTGGCTCTTAGTGCCGTGTGCAGGTGTTGTCTTATTGGTTAATTTGAACCACGAGATCTGCCCGCTCGCTAGTCAGACGAAGACATGATATAGGAAGGCGCTGCTTGCGGCTGTGTTACGCGTGTCCTTGAACTCGTTGACCGCGCCAGCTGTGTCAGTTTTAGGTGGAAAAAGAACACGCTGCGCGTTTTCGTTTGGGCGGGAAAAGGTGATTTTGACGCGAAGACGCAGAAGTACATGTTATATGGTGACATTGAGCGCTGTTTTACAGGTGAATGTTTGCACTACATCGGTGTTTTTTTTTTAATGAAAATAAACGAAAGAGATGTAGTAACCGTCCCTGAAGACGCCTAGTCGTTTCCGTTTCGAATGGCCTGTCCAGTTACCTGCACTTAATGCGTCACTAGTCGCTGTGTTCCTCCTAGAAAGTGCGATCCCGAGGAAAGCTCCTGTGTTTGTAATGTAAAAGGCATAACCGGGAGTACGCACTAGAAAACAACTCTTAATTGCACTGTTGTCATACGTTCGATATGGCGACGCTCATAGTGTGCGCGACGGTGTGGCCGCTACCTTTGGTTTTTATCCCGTCGCATTACTTCATTTTTGCTGCGCGCGTACATTTCCGACAAGCAGTACTCACCTGAAATTTTCTACGAATTGCGCAACAACTTTTGGCCTGCTGGTGATTGGCGAGCGCGAAGCACAACCTCTGTTATTTCTTGTTAGTTGAAGCAGCAGTGTTATTCCAGATTTTGCAGGTGACTGAGGCACCGACGGCCGCACGATAGCGATATTAACTTGCGCGCTTCGCGTCTTGATAAGCTTTTTAGCGACAGTTGTGATCTTGCTTCTTCATTTCTGTTGTCCCAGGTTGTCTATGCAATAGAATACAGTGTGTCTGTATGTGTGCTTGCACGCGAGATTAGGTGCTCTGCAATCTATTAAACTGTTTTTCTACTGTTCTTATTACCCATATTATTTTGCATATATCTGAGTGCTTACGAACTGTTGACAAGGGTGTTAAGACCTCTATAAGGCCTTTTCCTTTGACTCCCCAGCTTTCTCTCGATTTGGCAAGGAAATAACCAAATTAACGAAAGAAATTTGCGCAATGACTTGCCATATTCTTTTCGCCATAATGGTGTACTGCGTGTCCATATCCCGTGGTACTTAAGTTTTAGCATTTAGTTGCCTTTCGTGGTACTACAACCTAGGCATGCGGCTTTTATAACACGTCAGTGTTGCAGTGATTCTCAGCAACTCCTTTGGTATGTTTGCCGGCTTGAAATAAGAATATAACCTATGACGTAAGGGGAAATTGATTACACGTACGACTCAGCGTGGCGACGAAGTTTTGCAACGGTTTTAAATGTTTCCAAGATGGCGGAGTTTCGTCGTGTGCGTCATGATTTCGGAGGCCATGTTTTTTTGTTTTTGTTTTTTTTACCCTACAGTGCTGTCATCTTGTGTCTTCTGGTAAGTGCAATGAGGCTTTAAGATCTGAAATTTACCCACTGGAAAAGTAGGGTTCGTTTTGCTTTCTTTTACATTCAGAATGCTATCGGCAGCAGTGGTCAAGAAAGTATAAACTCAAAAACTCCCGGTTACGCCAGCTTGACGCGGCAACGACATTAGACGATGCCCTCCGACAACAATTGTGGATTAAATGTTCCGCGAGCTTGAGAAACCACCCGTCGTCAAACTGCGTAGGTCTCAGCTCTCCTGCAAGCTCCGATGTTCATTTCCGTTTAGGACCTTGTATTATTCTTTTCTCTGGAACTTTCCTTGCACAAGACCCCACCCCGTTTTACCTCATTTCACCACTTTTCGACTAGTCAGTGTCAGTGTGCTGGATTCAGTCCTTCCGGTGAATTTGATTCATAGACCAACGATGATACGAGATTTTTAATGAAAGTTGATTTCGGCCATGCGACGTGGAAGGCTAGCTGCTTTTTATATATGGAGATAATTGAGAATGAAAACAACGCGCAAGAACGCAATAAAGTGAAAATAACAAGGTCAGAAACCAAGACCGCGCACTGAAAAGACAACGAGAGAGAGAGAGAGAGCTACAGCTCTTTGACGATATGTAGACAATTATGCCAGCGTACATTTAAGCGCCTACATGCTACTCCGGAAGAAGTAAAGAAAGCCTTGGGAGATATGCAAAGGGGGAAGGCAGCTGGGGAGGATCAGGTAACAGCAGATTTGTTGAAGGATGGTGGACAGATTGTACTAGAGAAACTGGCCACCCTGTATACGCAATGCCTCATGACCTCGAGCGTACCGGAATCTTGGAAGAACGCTAACATCAACCTAATCCATAAGAAAGGGGACGCCAAAGACTTGAAAAATTATGGACCGATCAGCTTACTGTCCGTTGCCTACAAGCTATTTACTAAGGTAATCGCAAATAGAATCAGGAACACCTTAGACTTCTGTCAAGCAAAGGACCAGATAATGCTCGTTGCATTAAAAAAAAAAATGTTTCCAAACAAGCTTCGACAATAGTTCCCCTTACCCCGTCCGCAAGAGGACGAGGCTATAAAAATCAATCAATCAATCAATCAATCAATCAATCAATCAATCAATCAATCACTCTCTCACTGAGTTGGCAGAGGGGGCTGCGAGGCAGACGGAAGTATTTTATTTATTGTTAAATCACCGCTCCCCTATATCGTATCATTCATAATAAGTCAGCCGGCAGCCAAAGTTTGCATTGTCAAAGACGAGCGAAGGTAAAATATGCACTTATCTAAACTCACGCTGTCCCACAATTATGCCCCATAGCAACAGAGTGTCTGAAACCCAAAGGTTAAAGTGTGTGCAGTTCGTCAATTCTCCGTTATTTCCGTCTGCCTCCAGAGATATACGTACATATATATGGATGTATATGTATAGATATATATATAGATATATATGGTACATATAACAGATGCGCAGAATCAATACGTAAAATGTGCTGTCGTTCGATTCCGCCGCTAATCCCACTGATATACAGTATGTAGCCTGATAAACTCGCCACCGGTTCCATCTATTTGAACAGCTGGCACTTGTGCCTCGGGTGCATGGGCGAGTCCCTCTCGCAGTGGTAGGCGACACTGAAAGCCTTGATGTTCTTGACGGCCGCGTTGCAGGCAAACTCAGCAGCTTCCGGATCGTCTCGGCCGTCGCAGAGCAAATAGCACATCGTCACGAAGAAGGACTTCTCGCTCGAGAAGTCCCTCAGCCCTCGATGATCGCCTACGCCGAGGAGCTTGCGGTTATGGTACGTTTCCCAGACAGCAGGCAGCGAGGCGGCGAGGTACACGCGTTCGCGGGGAAACGCAGTCGCGTTTTCCGCCGCCGGTTTGGCGTAGCAGTCCAGTCTCCGGCCAGCTTCGGCGAGCAGCGGAGCGAGTGATTCGTTGCGCGACAGCCTCGACACGAGAAGGTGAATGGACGCGGCTCCAAGGATCGCGCCCAGGCCGCCGTAGTTGGCGCTGTCGGTGACGTCCCGGTGGAACACGGGCACCATGGCGAAGTAAGGAGGGAGGCGTACGGACTGTCTTGCCGGGTCGAAGGCGACGAAGTGGTCGTTGTTTCTTATGTCCGCGATGTAGCTGGTTGAAACCTGCGAAACGTATTTGTGCGTTGACTTGTTTATATAAAGAAAAGGAAAAAGCTGGGTTCTCACGTGCCAAAATCACGATCTGATTTGAGGCGCGGGGGAGGGGGAAGGGGGGTGCTCCGGATTGATTTCCACCACCTGTGGCTCTCTGACGTGCAACCAATGCACGGAAACGAGTGTTTCTGCATTCCGCCCCCATCAGAATGCGCTCATCCGCGGCCGGGACCGAACCCACGACCCCTACATACGCCACGCCATGCGACAGGCTATATAGCTACTACAACGAGTGTGACTTGCGATTCATTGCGATAGCAATCATTCTGGTCACTTCAGGTGCCTTCGCGCCGTCGGCCTGCATACAGCAGTCCTGGGTGCGAAGGATCGCCGAATGGTTGAGATCACGTGGTCTGTCGCGGGCGCGAGGGCGACAGCGAGTACGAGCCGAAAAGGCATGGTGCCTCGATCCGCGTGGTCTTCCCACGCGCCGTGCTTAAGGTCACTTCATCTGACAAGCTTCGCGGGTAGTAGTAGTAGTAGTAATTGGTTGTTTATTCTAAATATATCTATACTTTTTGAAGGTTTTGAAGGGTAAGCTACGGGCGCGTGGCTGCTAAACATGTGTTAAAGCGCCAAGTAGACCGGCAGCGTTTGACAGTGCTTTTGGTTGCTCGGAACAGAAGCTGAATCGACGCAGCTTTCGCGTGCGACGGTTTAGTGTTTCCCCGGACGCGGAAGGGAAAAACCGCAAAATAGGTAAACATTTACAGTCAGTGGTGCGTTCAGTCTTATTGAACTGTTGCTAATAAGGTGTTTATGTTTCCAGCCTAAACTAACGTGGATCAACACGCGGCACTCTTTTCAGAAGCGCTCTCACTTGTGTGCGCTTTGCCTCCGTAGATTTTCCTTCATAGCCACAGAAAGAGGAACGTGACAGCACTCAAAGATCCCTGACTGCTTCCCACGCTGCTCGGCAACTGCAGCGTATGCATCCATAATGTTTACCGGGAAACGCTGGCGGCGAACGCTACGCACGAAGGCGAGCGGGCGAGCTTTCTGGTAGAAACGCGGCCTCTTGCGTGGGCCGCGGATGCGCGGAGGCGAGCGCCATCTGGATGGTGTTGCGAGGAACCGAACGCAGCACGCCGCTCTATGAATGGAAACGCTGGCAAAGGGGTTTATATGTTTGAGTTTCCGCGTAACAGAATTATGTTTTCTGGTATATTCAAATTACAATCCGACGCTATCTGTAGGTTGTGTTTAGGTTGTACCTTACGATTTCCCTGATGCCTCTTAATTTGGGGAATTCCATTAGTTCAGTAACGCCTCTGCGCCACGCGCAGTGCCTGCGTGGTTGTGGTTCGGAATGCCTTTTTCCTAATAAAGGTCCGACGCAACATGCCGACGCCGGATTTTATGCGACACGGGGCCCGTAACGTTAAAATTGCCGCTGGCCGCAGTAGCTATGGGCTGAAACCTGAACGGCGGCCAGCAGTGGAGAACGGAGGGGGATTGAAAGTACACGGCAATAGGGGCAGTGAAGCAGTGAAAGGAACGGAATCACGGAACATTCGCTTCGGGACGTTACCGGCGATGCTCGTCGCACCAGCGTTGTAACCGTGAGTGCTCGTAGGTCACGAGTGAGACAAGCCGGTAACGCCGGCTTGTCTCATAGACAAGCCTTACGCCGGCTTGTATAGACAAGCCTTACGCCGCCCAAAGACATGTGTCTTTGGGCGGCGTAACGCCACGTCTATACGGCGTAACACCACCTGTTTATACTGGCCATAAAAATACGAGTCTTACTTCGCATGATATTCTAATGCCTCGCTATCGCTGTAGCGATACAGGTTCGCCCTTCGGGAGACACGCCGATTTTTTTGTTCATTTGTTCTAGAAACGTTGAAATGCAATTTAAGTTGCTCGTACCGGGATCAGTATCATGAGAGCATTGCGAAGGTACTATCTGTAGCAAAAGTTCTGAAGCCAAATTGCTTACGATCCGACCGGAAATATCGCAGTGCATCGGGTCTCCGTTAACCACTCAATAGTCTTATTAGCGCCTATAAGAGATCTATATATAACGTGTCTCAGTATATCTCTATACGTCGATATTACACTATAAGTACCGGCAACTTTAGCGCTGTCACATGACAGGAAGTTCGAGGTGAGCATGACCACTTTCGCCCCCCCCCCCCCCGCCAGCTTTTGCAACAGGTATACCCAAACGGCACACCGGACGTGGGCTACATATAGTGCACATTTCCAGGACGTCTACGACAGGCGGCACCTACCTGGTCCCAAGTACTTTTCGGAAGCCGGGCCGTCGTCGCGGCGGCGTTCACCCAGTTGGTGAAGAACGACGAATTGTGCATGTCGCTCACGTTAGCCAATGCAGCGGCCAGAGCGCCCGGCACCGAAAACCGCGAGCTCTGATTGAGCACGTCTTCGAAGTCAGCCTTGGTTACCAAGACCTCGACTGAGTGCGGAGGATCCATTTGGCTGAGCCAGGGTGCAACTTCTAGTCGCCTGACGAGACCTGTGCCGATTATGTCCGCCATAACTTTCACGCTGTTCATGACGCTCTGGT
Source organism: Dermacentor albipictus (assembly GCF_038994185.2). NCBI lineage: Eukaryota > Metazoa > Arthropoda > Arachnida > Ixodida > Ixodidae > Dermacentor > Dermacentor albipictus. The sequence continues at coordinate 12,259,793 of NC_091829.1, forward strand.
TGAGCTTGGCCACCGCGAAGTGCTGGAACAGCGACCAGCCGAGCAGGGACTCCGTCAGCTGCAAGCAGTCGGCCGCGTTGGGCGTGCTGAAAGACGGGTCTCCGCTAGCCGTCGGGTCACGCGCTGTCGCCGACCCGGTGTACCACAGGTTCGAGAGTGACGCGCTTATGAAACGACCCATCGCTTGCAACACGCACCAATCGAGGTAAAAGTGCAGATCTTGCTCTGGTACTTCCCCGAGGACGTCGTTGAAACGCTTCAGATACTCCGGATTGCGAACTCTAACCTCTGCCGATGTTGCAAGTCCCAAGTCATTGGTGACCAGAGCCTGCCACACCCCGGCTTTCACATTCGGCGTGAAAGTCTCGAGCGAGCTCACGGTGTGCAGATGGTGCACGTAGTCTGCGCGGCTCCTACCGTTGTAAACGAGCTTTTCCAGGACTACGCTCTCCAAGTCCTCGAACTTCTTGAACTCCGAGCGACTCGGCCTGCTGCTCTGTCCCGCGTAAAACGCGACGGTGTCTGCGTAGAACACTTCATAAGTTTTGGAGAGCCGCATCCTGTCTCTCTTTTCTTTCCAAGTGGGAAGGACGGTGCCGGGTCCAACGCTCGCGTATGGATCGCCTTCTTCGCCGACGCGGCTCCTCTTGATGTCAAGCAAGGGAGCCACTCGGAACGTCGCGTACACCTTGGCCGCCGTACCTATAACGTTGGGCGCCTGGGAAAAGTTAGGCCACACGACACCGATCTCCATAAGCTTCCCCCTAAACTTGGCCAGCTCAGTCTGCTCGTCGGTATACGTGTTCGCAAGCAAGCAGGTCCGCAGAAAGAGCGCGACCTTCTGGACCGGAGTCTGACCGATGGCGGAGACCACGAAGTCGTCGTTGGCGAAGGAAATCAGGGCGCGGCCGAATCTTTCCACGAGCTGGCGGTACACCGAGGTGTGGTCACCCGCAAACGGCGGACCGCACACGTACTTGTAGAAGTTGACGCACGGCTGCACGCTCGCGTTCACGCTGGATTTGAGCATGTCGTTGAGTTCGACGCAGGCTGCCGACTCGCAGGCGACGCGGCCGCGCTTGTCCGGCGACGTGAGCAGGAGGACGACAACGACGACGACGCAAAAGCTGGCCACGACGAGCGCCGAGCAGCCGACGATGACGGGGCTGTAGTTTTGGTGTTCCGACATGAAGGCGCCCTCGCGCAAGCTTCCCCTTCGAGACAGTGACGTCTTGCTCCGCTTCCTTTGCGGCGTCGCCGGCATTTTCTCGCGAGCCTCAGAAATCTCGGGCGCAGTGCGCATCGGCGGAACTGCCGGTGATTCTTGGCCAGTGCGCGCCTTGTCGGGCGTCGGCAACCTCGATGTGCGTCTGCTGGACCACCGGTCAGGTGAAAGGGGAGAAGCGGAGTCTCTGGTCGAAGCATGATTCATAATCAACGAATACACTCTGTCGTCATCGCCCTTTCTCGAATCCTGCGTCCTCGGAGAAGACGCCAACAAAGAAAGTCTTTCGATCTTTCCAAGAGCTGTCGAAGGCGACTCCATGGTCGGAACGAGCGTGGAAGCTTTGTCACGAGGCAAACTTCGTTCAGAAAGCAAAGTCTGGTGGCTTCGGGACGCTGACCGCGACCGTGCAACTGAACTGGAGTAGGAAGGCGGGCGCCCGGCACCTCCAGAAGATGCGCGCCTGGACGGGGTAACCTGCTTCTCCGAAGGCACCCGCTTCGAAGACGAGTGCGCAAGCTTCTCAAAAGACGTGCTGCCATGGTCTTCCGCTCTAATCTGAGAAGGGCGCGTTTGAGGTGCAGCATGGTCAGTAATTGGCTTTGGCGGCGCGGCTCGTCCGTGCGCCGCAGCGGTCGTGGAAATGCTTCTGCCTGGAGACGCAGCACTTCTTGGGGCGGCCAGCAGTTCCTCCCGCTGCGAAGACTTCGCCACTGACTTTTGCTGCGTCCCCCCGGAGGACTTTCGCCTACTTCTACACGGTGCCTTGCCTGCTGTCATCGACGAGGAATATTTCTCCTCTGAAGGCTGACTTTGAATTCGTTTCAATGTAATCGAGCCTGTGTCATCAGGAACGGCGGTCCTTGCGGCCTCCTCAGCGAAGTTCCTAGCGCTTGAAGCCACCTGGTATTAGGAAATAAACAAATGTATAAAGTTAGTGCACAAAGCATGTATACCGGCTGTCCCTCAGCTAAATGTCACCAAGAAACAAAACAATAGATAGGACGAGACTGGTCACGTAATGCGTAGAGTAAATAAACGTTAGTCTATTAGTTACAAAAGTGTGCCAACGGTAGAGAAACGCAGTCGATGGCATAGGTGTAGGTAGCGTGATGACATTAGGAAATTTGCAGGCATATAATGGAATCAGCTGACACAAGACAGCGGTTATTGGAGATCGATGGGAGAGGCACGGAAAGGTAAGAGCGTTCGTTGAAATGGAACATTTAGAAAGCTGGCCATGTCCCCTTCGTTATATGTACAGGTAATTTCGTAAAAGGCGTTCGTTCTAATGGCGTTCGGCTGTGTTTCAAATGTTATCTGTCTTAAAATTATCGTTCCCGACATTTGGAAGTTTTTCAACGAGCTAGGCCAATTTCAAGTTGACGCTTTGGCGACTTGGCTATATTGATAAAAAGTTGGTGAATAATTTTGATAACATATAGTCCACTGCGTTATTTATTTATTTATTTATTTATTTATTTATTTATTTATTTATTTATTTATTTATTGTACCCTCAAGGCATACAAGCATTATAGAGGGGAGGGGGTCAATCATTCAATATAAGTTCAGTTATTTGCACATACACAATCAAAAATTTCAAAAAATGGGAATGAATGTAATTTCTAATAACAAAAATTCACACTGTCATGCACGGCTTGTACAATGATTACGGCAAGAACATACCATTGCAACCGATTGAGACACTAAAAGATGAAGTTTCCAACCAACATAGAGAAGAAAAAAAAATGGTGGAATGCGTTAAATTTCGCTGGAAAGAGCTTCACGAAAATGGTCACAGTTGGTAATGTTAACTAATGAGGCGGGAAGATTGTTCCAGTCGAGGCTGGTTTTGGGCAGGAAAGAGTGCGAGTATGTTGCAGTGTTTTGGTGAGGGGCATGGACTTTATGGTTGTGATCAAGTCGAGATGAAACAAAATCATAAGTCACTATCATAAGTCCACTGCTTTACGAAGACCTTGCTGAAACACGTAGTACGTGTTCCAAGGCAGTGTCGCCTGCCACATTCAATGCCAAGAAAGGAAGAGGAAGAAAAAGTTGTAGGAGTGTGCAGTATGCGCCCGAGGACTGCAGGTGGAGAAGTCAAGCGGCGATCAAAAAGAGGAGGGGCGCCAACGCACTTGTTCCTCGTTTCTTGAAGGCTTTGTCCGCCCCTACATGTATTGTGAACGCCACAACAAGAATTAATATTACAGCAGACTTGCTTGTCTATCGAAACAATGTTCGCTTCATTGGTCACATCAGAACATGGAAACCCCGTCAAAGCCTGAATAACACACTGAAGATGACTCAGCATTTCTGGCTTGAAGAACGAAACTGCGCGTATGTGGGCGTAAACCAGAAGACAGGTAATATAGCTATATAGCTTCGTAAACGGCGCCCGTCGTAATCTTTTCGTAACACTTCAGCATGGTGCGAGTAAAGTTTGATATGAAATAAGTACGCTTATTTTGCCTTAGCTACTGCTCTAAGGAATGCGACATTTATAACGAGGTGACCTACATGGCAAAGGATAATCCGGGCACTTCGTTAGACAATTTAAAGGCGTTCGACTGTACGGGGCAGGCGCAAATCGATGTGTACCTCGACGTCCCTGCGGTCACCCGGAGGGGAGGCGGCTCCCGCCAGCGACGACCGCCTGCCCCGGCTTCGGTGGTCACGCCCTGGACGGCGGCGACCGGGGGCATTCAGCTGCGAAACCGGCGCTGAGGACGCGCTGGCAATGTTGCTCTCGGACAACGGAATCGTGACTCCATCCGGGTCCGTGCTGGAAGGCGAGGAAATCTCGCCCTGCGATGCGCGCTTGTTTCCACACCGCGCGCTAAATATTTTGACACGTTTACGGGTTTATAAAGAGTGCGTGGTTTGCGACCACGTTGGTCGCACTTTGGTGGAAAAGCAGTTGTTTTGGGTGAGTCGCTCGCTGCTCGGTTTATCGCCGGCGCGACGGCAGTCGCAAAACTACTGAACCAAAAGAGCAGCGCAGAAGCAGGCGATGGCGACCTACAGAGCGATGACGGTGGGAGCACAAGTGAAGGCATAAATCGCGATTATATTTCGGTGAGGCGGCGGGCCGGTCACGCTTGCCAATCGCCGCGAGCAGCCCCTTGGTCGCCAGTCGCGGTCGGTCGCGCGACCTCTGTCAATCACCGGTGTGAATGCGCCCCGAGGGGCGACATAGATTTGGTGATGGGGACAAATGACGTTTCCTTTTTCTGAAAAGTAACCATGATGATAGCTGCGGCACCAGACACCAAGGCTGCATGAAATAAAGTTTTAATAGTTATCGCTATCGAACTTTCGCGTATAATATAATTAATATTTGGGGTTTTACGTGCCAAAACCACTTTCTGATTATGAGGCACGCCGTAGTGGAGGACTCTGGAAATTTTGACCTGGGGTTCTTTAACGTGCACCTAAATCTAAGCACATGGGTGTTTTCGCATTTCGCCCCCATCGAAATGCGGCCGCCGTGGCCGGGATTCGATCCCGCGACCTCGTGCAACTTTCGCGTATAGGCTTCGGTATGCGACGACAGGTCATAAGCAATACTCAGTTTTTAACTACGCCTCCTCTCGTCGCTGATGCAGACCAAGCTCGATGTCATGAACGAAAAAAATTTTTTATAGCACAAGGCTATATATAGCCATAAAACTAACCAGCACCCTTTTCAAAGAGCTAGACCACCTTCTAATCGGCGCTTTGTTTGCAGGGCTACGGACAAGACGTTGGTGAATTTCGATGAGATAAGCTATCATAAGATTCCACTGCATTACGTCACTGTCATAAGTTAAGTCATAAGTTAGCCACAGAACTAGCCAGCGCACTGTCACGTTCGACCAGTGGAGGCTTGTGATCTTCGGGAAAGCGACAGTCCCCAACCGAACGGCACCACCATGCCTAAATACTGCGGCGACTCGCTTTCTAAGGACGGCAATACGACAGTTCCCAACCGAACGGCGCTATCACACTCTAAGAACAGTTAACACTCTTTGGCTTGCCCCTTCTGCCACACAAAAATAATCGTCATCTGCCTTGATGCGTTTCCTTTCTTTATCGCTGCAAGCCCGGAACTTTCCAGTGACGAACGGCACGCGCGTTATCAGAAGAGACACTCCAAAGGGTGTAAACTGTTCTATGCTGATAACGCGTGTGCCGTTCGTTACTGGAAAGTTCCGGGCTCGCAGCGATAAAGAAAGGAAACGCATCAAGGCAGATGACTATTTTTGTGTGGCAGAAGGGGCAAGCCAAAGGGTGTAAACTGTTCTTAGAGTGCACTCTTAGGCAAAGTTACACCCTTTGGCTTGCCCCTTCTGCCACACAACAATAATCGTTATCTGCCTTGATGCGTTTCCTTTCTTTAACGCTGCGAGCCCGGTACTTTCCAGTAACGAACGGCACGCGCGTTATCAGCATAGAACAGTTTACACCCTTTGGAGTGCCTCTTCTGATAACGCGCGTGCCGTTCGTTACTGGAAAGTTCTGGGCTCGCAGCGTTAAAGAAAGGAAACGCATCAAGGCAGATAACGATTATTGTTGTGTGGCAGAAAGGGCAAGCCAAAGGGTGTAACTTTGCCTAAGAGTGTACCATGTCTACTGCGGCAACTCACTTTGAAAGGACGACAATACGACAGTACCCAGCCCATCGGCACCGCCATGTCTAGGCACGGTCGGCGGATCAAGTATTGTTAGTGGATTCGCCATCACCATTTGTTTGAAGCGGTGGAACTCCTGGAAGGTGTTTTGCGGCGCCGTCTCGCGGGCCTTAGAAGTCGTCAGTCAATGGGCAGACGCGGCGGCCACTGTCTGCGGGGTCAACTCTGGGAGCATGCATCCATCTTTGGATGAGTGTGCATCCATCTTTCAGTCACGTTAGACTGATGAACTGTAACGTTCTCATGTAGATACCGTAAATAAATCCCATATTCCTCGTTCTCGACGAGAACACGTCCTTTCCTTCAGCAAAGTCCTCAGCGTGGATGAGTTGGACGACGGCATGGGCCAGCTACCATCTATTTCATGTCCGACCCCAACCATTACAGCACTTTAGGTGCAGGGTCGTAGCCGTCGAGGAACGGGCCTCCCAATATTTTTTTCTTCCTATAACACCTTTCTAAATTGACCCTAAACGTAAGTGCTAAACCAGTTCAGAGTGCTAGAGCGTTGAAAATATCACATTGTGTTTCTTTAACCATCGATTATTAGTGGTAAGCACCAGGGCCGAATTTCGCTATTCAAGCCGTGGCGCCAAAGGCGTCAATTTGACGTCCCCGATTTGTGCTGCCATATTTAATACCATACAGTGGAAGAGCTTTCATTTGCGCTGCTTACAACCGTATATTTTTGTTTGGAACATTGGAAGCTTAGACTAAGTTAAGTATGATACGGTCTGTGGCTAATTATAACACAAAAACAGACAAGCGCTGAACAAGTGTACGAGAGGTGCATGTCTCTTCTTCCAGTCAGATTGCAGACGTTGAGCAAGCGCCTTCCTCTTTGCAACCAAAGAACAGCTTGCTCCGCCAGCCGGTCATTGGAAGCGTAAAAGACCGACCTAACGCCTCCACAGAAACTTACATATCTCACGTTCATGTCACCGGCGCAAACATATTTAAGAGCCGCAAAATTGACATTTTCTAACCCGAATAAGCTCCGGAATCCAGAACCGAAACTAAAGCACCGAAATTGAATCGCAAAGTCCGCCATACTTTCGCCCCAATGACGCTTCCAATGACCCGCACACGCTAGCGCTCGGCAACGACCAATTAGTAGCGCTCCACCTCACAAGCGGCGCCACTTGTTAAGCTCAAAGCATCTCAAAGCTTCAGCCATCTGCAGCAAATGAGAACGAACGGCGCGCGCCGATGTTTCTTGTCGGTAAGATCGGCGCGCCATTTAAAAAGGTATAACAATTTCTTTTTTAAGTCAATCCAGCTTCGTTTGAGTTTTGTGTTGTCTTAATTGTTTAATTATTTTGCCTGTCTCAAGCATAGTATCATGTCAAGCAGGGAAGCAATGAATAACACAATACAAACAAAAGTAACTGCTCTCCACGCGTCTGCGTATGCGTGTCGTCACAAGTCAGCGCAACGTGGGATTCCGAAACTTATTTTCCAAAAGCGTAATATGGCGCAACGAGAAGAAACAGCGGCCTCGGAACGTCGGAATCACGGCTTGAAGGTCGTAGGCACTGTATTTGTGGGTAGTATCGGCGAAATGTCTGATAGTGACATCAATGCAAGAGATGCAATAACTTGTAGCAAGATAGAAATTTCTGGCCCCGATGTGTTTAAGGTGCCGGTTGGAAGATTCGCATTTATCCGGCCGTTGCGTGTGAACGAGTTTTTCTACATTTCTACGCGTAAAAAAAAGTATTTTTGCTTGTCTAATGCAGGGTGCTGTTTCTCAGCATTCATATAAAAATTGTATGCAACTGACACCAATCGCTGCAGCTGCAATTAACTGCAGGAAAGCTGCAGGAAAGGTACAGGGCTGGTTCATTTTGCTGCACCCACTCCACTGTCGGTGCCGACTTAGTGCAGGCGTACAGGTGCAAAGCAGCGGCGCAGCAGACGACGCAGCAGACGGGCGCCAGCGTAGTTAAAACCCCGCTTAGGCACCTCTGATGTGGCTTTACGGAAGTGTGGCGTGCATTTACGCCCCAGAAGCTGACCATACCTGCAGTTCAGGACCTCTCAAACTTACGCACTCCGTGCACATTAGTCCATAACATAACGCCAGCAATGCATCTGCACGTTTGCATTCGTTTCTTGTGTCTCGCTGAGCCTTCACCTCAGATATCGAGCTGCAGAATTTCTGAACTTCTCGTGAACCGCCGTGAACTGACTGGTTCACAATGGTGCAGGCTAATCGAACAGACCTGTACAAACCCGAGCCAATTCAGAACAAGCGGAAACAATGTTAACATATCTACAGAGGGTGTCACGGGCGTCGGTGCTGGCTTAGCAGTTCTGGACAAATTCAGTGACTCTTTGCTCAAGTAAAACCTTTTGCTTGGGCTAGTTGGTTAATGCTTGAATGAGTAAAGAGCAAGGCGCAATAAACCAGGACAGAAGAAGAACGGTTTGTGCTCGTTTGTGTTCTTCTGTCCTGGTTTATTGCGCCTTAATTTGCTCTTTACTCATTCTTTAGTCAACGACAAGATATCTCATATAAACCGAGGCATTGCAAAAAAGAAAACTGCGGCGCAACAGCAACGCTCTGCATATTCGTGGAGTATGGAATATACAAACACACTCAACTCAGACAATTCTAGATATGTGCCCTTTTTTTTTTAATATGTCGGCTGAAAAGCAGAAAGCTTGCAAAACGTTTTGTATTTCTCTCACTTACAACACTCCTGTATTCGGTCCTATCATGCCTTAGCATGAAAAGGCCAGAATTTCGACCAGTTTAGCAAAGAAGGATGTAGCGAAACGGCTTTTTAATTTTGTGGTTTCGGTTCCCACGCCGCCGGTACCGCCGCCGCCAAAGAAACACAGCCGTGCACCGCCGCCGATGAATAACGTCAGTCTAGAGCAACGTTACTAGATTGGTCTAGAGTGCGCGGCCCTTGGTGGAGGCGCGTGTGCATCCGCCTTTGAAGGGGCAAATGCCGCTGCCTTCTAAAGTTGCACGTTGGCTTGTAAAGTGCAGCATATTGAAAGAAAGATGCACTCGATAGGGGCGACACAACAGCGGGATTCTGATGACGCCCGTCTGCATGGAGCTGCTGCAGCTCCGTGCAGACGCGATACAGCTGCAGTCCCAATTGGATCCTGCAACGACGTGGCGACGTTGCCTTCGCAGCGCTCTTCGTCTACCCAGGTTATTTTGCTAGAATAGCAGGGTGCGAATAGCAAGTGGCACTCAACATACGGTGCTGCACCCAGCTGTCTCGTACAGATTTCGCCCTTCGAACTTCGTGCTCCAGCATGGCCTCCGAGATCGGGCGTCAGCAATTCGCCACTCCACTTAAATGACCCAGTATAAAATGCATGAACTGTAGCCGGGGTCTCGCAGAAATTCGAATAAAGCGACATTTCAAACAAAGATTTTGTTCCAACCTAGTGATTTCTCTATTCCCTTTCCTATATCACTGGGTGGAAGATATTACTGACAAGCACCAATCTCATATAGGTCTGTTCGATTCGCCTGCACCACTGTGAACCAGTTCACGGCGGTTCACGAGAAGTTCAGAAAATGTGCAGCTCGATTCCGGAGGTGCAGGCCCAGCGAAACACTCGAAACGAATGCAAAGGTGCAGACGCGGTGTAGGCGTTATGCTATGTCAGACTAATGTGCATGGAGTGCGTAAGTTTGAGAGATCCTGAACTGCAGGTATGATCGGTTTCTGGGGCGTAAATACACACTACAGTTGCGTAGACACATCACACGTGTGTAAGCGGTCTTTTTACGGTGCTCGCACCCGTGTGCTGCGTCGTCTGCTGCGTCGCTGCTTCGCACCTGTATGCCTGCACCAAGTCGGCACCGACAGTGGAGCGGGTGCAGCAAAATCATGAACCAGCCCTGCACCTTTCCTGCACTTTTTGAAACGAACGTCATGGTTCTGCGGGCGCCATTGCTGCACCGCTGAAACGAATGGCAGGGTGCAGCACCTCGTGAACTGGTTCAAGTAGTGCAGGCGAAACGAACGTACCCATAACTGGGTGGAAGCCTATTGGCTAGCATGATCAGTGCAATTCACTAGAGCACATGTAAATCTCCAGGGGAAGCCAGCGAAGGTTCTAAAAAAGTATGAACGCGAACTTACCTTCTGTGCTTTACGCTTTCTTTTCTGCAAAGTCGTATAAATGGGATTAAACATGAACAATAGAGAAAGGGGATGAGATAGAGAGAGAGCGAGAGAAAGGCATCATACACACGCGTACGGGTGTGTTGCTCACACCCGCTACTGTAACACAAGATGGACTCCTAAATACACGCGAAACGCAGGAACGCGTTTCGCGTTATCTCTTTCTGAGATAACCGTTGGGTTGATTTTAATGAAATTTTGTTGGGTTTGAGAGAGAAAGCTAAATTGTGGTGGCTGTAGGAAATGGAATTTTGATATGTAGGGTGTGAATATGTTCAAAGAAATTTTCAAAAAATTTGTACGTTTGAAAAAAGGAATTGAAGCACAAGTGTAGAAGTTCGTAGCTCTGCGCCAAGAACAGATACTGCAGTTCTGTAAAATACACCTGTTAGGGAATCCAAAGCGGACAAATGTGATCTTTCAATTTACATGTCACACGAATTTACTGCTTACAGGGGTTTTGCATAAGTTCTACTCGCATATTAGCGGTTTACTTGAGAGTCATGTATATATACTTTGTCCGCTTTAGATGTACTATTGGACGCAATTCCCGGAATCGCGATTTCGCATTTCGTTGCCGAGGTCGAGTTGCAAGCTTGATAGTTTCGTTTTCTGAAAATTTTGAATTTTAAAAATTGGTTTAACAAACTGACAGCCTAAAGAAAAAATTCGCTACCAACAGTCACTAGATTTTAACTTTTTCATTTAACCACACAAGCCATCTAATTTCGTGGGGTGGTTGCAGAGAAAAACAATTTTGCCGAGAAAAAAACTAATTCAGTGGTTTAATCTTAATGTGCTCCCGACGCAGTTGCATGCATACAGTAAAGTGCCGACTCGCCTCTTGTTTAGGAGCCATGCAGATGGCTTGCTTTAGGACTCCCAGCACACAATGGGGGACGACTGCGGCAGATGTGTAATCGGCCAAATGCTTTGCTTTCCTCCGAGAGTGGCTCATACCCACTACGGGGGATTGGCCAAGAATCGGGTGATTTAAGAAAAAGATTACCCGAGTGTGAAAAGAGTCACTATTGAGAAATTTTGAATAGCTAAAGAAATGAATTTAGATAAATTTGAAGGCTTTACAATGTAGCGCTTCTTCCTTTTTAGTTATTGCTGTTACGTGTAACGATGGCGCATAACCACTATCGGGGATTCCAGCAGCTGTCAAAGTGCCAAGTATAGCCTTTTCTGCAAGCGAAACACGAGAATATGCACCTATTTGACAACATAAATCCGCTCGTTGACAAAACTTCCGGCACAACACATCTCAGCATGACAGTCAAGGTTAATGCATTGTGAATTGAAGCAATGTAGCAAAACACCGTACTGCCAATGCCGAAATGAGTCCTCCACAAGGCACGAGGCATCGTAGCATAAAACAGGCATAAAATTAAGTGGCGTGTAGGTAGTAGAGCCACTGGCACAGCTGCCCTCGTGCAGGGCTCACAGAGAAAGATGTCGGGCTTCTCTCTCGCACTTCCCTTTAAACAGGCGACGCCATCTAGCGTGTCTGAATATACGCGGGTTTCTTTCCGACCAGAGCCGGAAATATTCAAAGGACCCCCCCATCCTTTTTTTTCTTGAAGAGTGGCACATACTGTAAAGAACGGCCCGCCGAGGTGCAAGTTTTGCCAGCCAGTTGCGACAGCGGCGTCAACTTTTCTTGGAAAGCCACCGCCATCCTCTAGCCAAACGACGTCACTACGTCTACTGTGTACCAAGGACAATGCGCCGCGTCCGCCACTCTGCGTCGCGGGATTGCCGAGATGAGTTCGACGAACCAGGCTTTATGACTGAACACGCCACCGCCGACCTGTTCTGCCGCGAGCGGGGGAGCTGCCGAGGGAAAGTATTTCGCGGCAACGTCCCACGCGCCTTTCAAGACGCAAGACAATGGAGAACCGGCGGCCGCGCTGCGGTGGTCAGCTCAGGGAATAAGATGCGCCTTTCCTGACGTAAGGCCCGAGTTCAGCGAAGACCGTCTGACGTCGGTGGGGACCGTGAACCTGTGCGGACGTGTGTGTGTGTGTGTACCCTCCCGCGGAGAGGCGGCTCGTCTGCGGTGCCTTGTCGAACGTTTCCCTCACCTGGGGATCGAGGAAGGACCGAGTGTTTATAAACCGCTGTTGTGCGGCTGCTCAGTGTACTTTCTCTCGCAGTCATGCTACACTGATGAACTGCAACGTCCTTATGCCGATACTGTAAACCCATATTCCTCGTTCTCGATGAGAAGCAGTCCTTTTCTTCAACAACGTCCTCAGCGTGGATAAGTTGGACGACGGCATGGGCCAGCTACCACCTAATTCATGCCCGACTCCAATCTTGACAACTGGTTACGAACGGTGGGATTGACCTCCCAATCCTTGCAATACCCAGTGTACCAAGTTGACGTGAAAGGAAATCAGTTAGATACCAGCACAGGCACCCAAAAGTTTGTGAGGTATCCTAAGAATTATCTCATTAATACACAACACAAGGGTGCAGGGTACGAGCACCGATCCGCTTTTGCTACACTACAGCTGTAAGAGCTCAGAAGAGCAATTTCACAAATTTCTCTTCAAGTTCATCGAGCTCGTAACATTCTTTTAAGGCATTCATTCTTCAATCACTGTACTCTTTTATTTCACAATTATGTTGACAATATGACTGAGGGTGATGCTACCTCGCATGCCTTTGTGGTTTAACAAGATCTTTTTGCCTGATGACGCTGCATGCACAAATAAAGATGTCGTTCCGAAAGACCCCTCTTGGAGCAGGAGCTTGGCCAGTCCCTCGTAGTGTGCTACGCCATATAACAGCAAGCAAAAATCTGGTTTCTTTTCTATGCAGATGCTGGTGCCTGCCCACTAAAGGTGGGCATCCTCAAGAGGTCAACCTGAATGATTTTGTCATCAAATTCTGCAAGTCAGGCCAACAATGCTGACCTCAATCTCAAGTTAGAGTTGAGGTTAAGTGCGGTAGGACACTTAGCAAGATCGAGATTTGAGGAAACTTTTCTGCAGCTACTTGTTGCAAGAGCGGTACTCCTGAACGAACGAGTCAATAGTAATTATCAAACCTTCCAAAACGAACTTTTACATATTAAGAAATAAGTCTACAGGTAGGCATCATTTTCCTAAATCTTAAGATGCCTTGACACACTCATTTCTTGGCCAATCTTCCGTAGTGGGTATGAGCCACATTTTCGCTGGTTAACAATAGCAGTAGTTTGTTACACAGATTAAACACAGGTATTCCACAGGTGATGCATTCAGTTTGTTGTATTATAAATTTGAGTCGCCTGTATTGAAGGCATCAGCACAGTTGAGACCAAGCAGCTGAACTTGAACTGAAGAAATTAAGTCCATTTTGAGGACCTCACGACCTCTTAATGAAGTTGAGATGAGGTGAACTCAATCTGCGGTCAGAGTTTGGGGGCATGCATTGGTTTGTAATTGTCACCATGTTACGGCGTCTTCACGTGAGAGGGTCTTGTGTGTAGGTGGGTATTGTCGTCTGTTCAATCTGTGGTGTTGTAGTATGGCGTTGTATTGTAAAGGTACGGGCTACATAGATGCGGCCGCATCCCTCTCTTGTGGCACCCGGGATGCATGAGCTCAGGCTACAGCGTGCGCACGCCTATTTCCATGGAGGGACTCCTGTCCTGGAGCCCATATTATTTCATCCTCCGGGAATTGGGAGGCTTGTATTAGGAGTCAGTGGGCAATTAAAGATATTCTACCTCTCGCGTAGCTACGACAAGCTGCCTGGGAGTCAGTAATAATTGTGACATACTCGTTGGTCAGACTAGAGGTGATGGCCAAGGCGATGGCTGTCTCCTCCGCTATGAGGGTGCTGGTAGTGCAGACGGTCATCGAGACCACCTCTTGAAGGTTATGGTTGACAACGCTGGCCGTCATGGCTGCTTTTTGGGGGTACTGTGCAGCATCCGTGTATAGCGCGGTGGGGAGACTGCCATATTTTGCCTGTAGAGTCTTTGTGCGAGCTTGGCGACAACCGGTATGATTATCCGGGTGCATGCTTCTGGGAATAGGGGCTACCTTGATGTGCTTCCGGAAGTTGGGGGCCAGATGGATTGCTTGTTCGTGAAGACCTCTCACCAGCCAACCAATGCAGTAACATCCCCCTCCACCATGTTTTAGCAGGAAAAAATCAGTCCTACTTCCCAGACAAACCCTGTCAGTTCTGTGCATTACTCAGGAGACGCACGTTTCCCACCCCGAATAGCTCAAAGAGACATGCAAGTAATGGCAGACACCGTACCCATCTTTGAGACAGCAGTAGGACGGGGAGCGGCCGGTATTATTTGCAAAGTGCTCGCCTACCACGGTAGGCGCTAAAGGGGCTGATCTTGGTACACCCACCAACCTGTGAATGTTACAACACAAAAACTCATGGACAGGACAAGGGGGAAGGAAGAAGGAGAACATCCCACTTAATTTTTTTTTTTAATGTATGCCCAGAGAACATATTTTGTTGGATACACAGGCATTTTATTAATGTTTATTCAACTGTACACTTGGAACACAAGCAACAGAAAACTAAGAACAGCACAAACTGCGAAGCAGGACATTATCTATAGATCACAGTCAGTTTTTCAGCAACATTGTTCCTGTAGTATATGGAGTTTTGGGCTGCCAAGAAGAAGGTGGCAGTGGTATTATCACAATTTCTTTTTGTATGGATATTTCCTCATATTGTGCCATTCCCCCCTTTCAATATCTTCTTTGTAAAACTTCATCCAACATTCATAAAATTATAGAAGGCCAAGTTGGTAAGTTTTACAAAAGATTTGGGAAAGTTGGCAGGTATGTTTTAGTGACATCTAGTGTGGACTAGAAATCTCAGGTCAAGTTGGTCATCTTGCCCCTATAATGAGGTAGCCCAGCTATTTCCCTATAACAAAAACAATGAGCTGCTCAATTATTTATTACTCCAGGTAGAGTATACAATTAAAAAAAAAAGTATTCCCACAGAATGCTGAATCATGCACAAAGATAAAACCACAATAAAACTGACAACAATGCATCTTAGCCATTGATAATGCTCGTGTCCAATGAACAAAAAAAAAAAGCTTTAAAAACCAGCAAGAACTGTAGAACACTAAAATTTACCTAAGCACAGGTGCTTGTTGAATGTCAGTTTATTAAGTGTTCTGATTGTCCAATTAAATTAAAATAGTGTAGAGACAGGTAAAATGTAAAATAATGAACAAAGCTTAAGATATGATAAACACCTAGAGCAGGAAATGCTGCTCCAACACAACAAAACAATGCATCAGACATTTTATTATAAAATTGAACACGTTAAAAGAACATGCACCGTTCTCACTTTCTACGTCGATAGTCTACAGACAGTGAGTTTTCAAATAACGGCATGTAGGAGCATGATGCGAAATGCGTGTTCTCGTGGCAATGTACAGAACCACAATGAGAGTGCAACAACTATCAATACGCAAGTAAAGTTATAAAAAACATGTATAACATTTTATATATGCCGCTTATATAACAATGAATCTACAATTACGTTATGTACAATGCTAAAATACAAAACTGGGTTGACTAGTTTGTAATTAAAAAGGAAAAGGACATTGTGCAACATTCATAAGGAGTCCTCGCCACTGGAAAGCTTCTCTTCTTCGTTTGCCTGCCAAATAAAACAAGCACAAAAAAATAATGGTAAGCGCATGGACAAATAAGACGAACACTTTACATGCAGAAACAAACATGAAGTGAATAACAGTGGTGGGATGAGGGAAGCCTAAGCCTGGAGCCAATTAGCAGTGGCCGAACAATGGAAACCTGAGCCTTGGAGCCAGGGTTTCGACAAGGAGACTTATTTTCATTGGTCTGCTTGCCATGGTAAGTGTGTGGTAACTAGTGATGCGAAACTATTTGTAGATGAACTACAGATAGCACCGATAGTATTTTTTTTTACTATCAAAATTTTTGCCATTCTTGGCTAGCAATATTACCAGAAATTTTAAGAAAACTGACCATCAACACTCAGTTTATGTAGGGACATACATGTGGAATGTCGTGCGATTTTACATTACTGATGGTTTAATTGATAGTACTATTGATAATGCACAGATCTATACAAAGTATCGCCAGTACATTATACAAGGCTCCCCGACACTTGACAGTATATTTCTTAGGGCTTGGACCTTTATGACGAGTAAAATGTCACGTCGGTGCTTTAATTTCAGCCACCAGGGGTTCTGCATCCAAAGCACAGCTTCAAGCAGAATCAGAACAGCCTCAACCAAAGAACAATCATAAGACCATGTTCAGCACCAGAACATCATAGCCACTCAGCTACTACACCATGCCGAGCACAAATGGCATGCTAAATAACATGCATGCACTTTGTTTGCAACGAAGACTGTCCCTAATATTGTATTAATCACCGTTTTGTTGGCCCCATAATTCAGCTCAACAAATGTCATACATAACGCCTTCGGCACTTAACATTACCCGAGTTTATGTTCCTGCTCGTGCTTTCACGAACAGAGTGAGCCAAGCATGGACGCTGGACGTGACAATTTGCATTGTGTAGAAGCGTCTCGCTATGCTTTTATGTGGGTTCTTCTTATGGCTGTTAAAATGCACACACAATGTCCAAAGACCGCATTAAATTACAAATTCAATGCAAAATTACTTTTATATTACACAATACATTATTTGTGTACATAGTAAAGTTTTTCAAGAAAAGAGAATAATGCAAGCTATCCACCAAATTGCAGTAAAATAAACTGCCAGGTAATGTACCTGCCACAAACACTTCATTGCTCACCGGGAAGAGGTTCTTGATTGTTCCATCGTTCACACTTAGATTGAACGGCACTGGCGCAGGGGTAGAATTTGACCTGAAATGAGTCCAGTTTGCAAATGCGAATGTCTTTCCTAAAAAAAGTAAACATGCATGCACGACAGAAAAACCAGATAAGATGGGCAGAGGCCAAGCACATAATGGGAGGGTCTACTTGAAGCCAAGAGTCCAAGCCCGTACTCCTTAAGAAAAATCTAACTTTGATGGCCTGGAAATTACATGTACATTCCTGCAAAGGGACCAATATAACGTGCTCCAACATTCGCCAACTGTCAAAAGGGGCAAGAGGAGCTCGTGTATGTTGACCGTGCACATATTTATCTAGGGCAATTGCACAGTAAATCTCTTCTATACATTAAACACACGCTAACTCGAACGCTAATATTTCAAAATACCAGTTAAGTGTAAATTTTTTTCTGACCGTGTGTAAGCTCATGTGTTTCACCTCTTACAGGTTCTTATTAATTGATTCATTTATCTTTAGTTTATTTATTTACAATGTCGGTCCCATCAGGGATTATAACGAAAAGGACATGTACATATTTACCTTGCAATATAATAATAATAATAAGCACAATATTTAGATTACACACAATAATAGGCAATTAGCAAAGGCAAATAATGTGGCAGGCAGAAATAATAAAGTAATACATTGTAATAATGTTACAAAAGACAAGAGGTAATTAAAAAGGTAGACAACTGGCAAAGGTGAAAAAGTGGCAGGCATTAATTACAAGATAATACATGGCAGTAAATTTAAGAATAACAAGAGGCAACGAGATAGGCTGCTCCGGACTCCAGACTATCTCGATATCCTGACTTCAAGAATACCAAGGAAAAGGCAACAAGGTAGTGTCGGCGGAGTTGCTTCCACTCGCTGTTCACTTAGCGGCAGTTCCCGAGTTCAGCTAGATGCCACGCGACACTCCCTGCTTGTCTTCCCCGCTTATTTTTGTATAGCCCTGCTGGGTGCCACTTTATTGTGGCCTCACACGTGCAGCATTGAGCTGGTCTTTTTCTTTCCTCTCAATTAGCACACTGTTAGTGACACACCAATGTGGTCACAGCATATTAATCGTGACCTTGAGCAAGATGATCAGCACTTTTGAGCAGGGGCGAACAGCCCAGGTGTTGCAACCAAAAGAAGCCAGCATGCTAGGCCACAGCATTTCAATGCAATTGCGACACGATAAGGATGCTTGCTTGTTGATGCCCCATCACTTGCGAGTCTCTCTGCTAAATACATGACAATTGCGCTCTTCCACAGTTCACTTTCGGTCTTCGAAACGAACTTATTATGATGCTGAAATTACCAGTGTCAGCTTTTTAGGTGTCAGGAGCTGGTTCTGCTTGGTTGACTGGCTTGAAATATAGTATTAGGATCACTCATCTTGACTCTGTGCCAAGCAAGCTGCCTTGGCATGGTGCCAGTAATGCCGCTGCCTGTAGATGCCGGCACATCCTGTGCTGATGCAAGCAAAAGTGACTGAGGGAAATATGGAGCCTTTCTGAAATACTGTCAGTAATATCGTGATTTCACTATCTTAAAGCTCTGCTTTTCTCGTAATTTCTTCCAGTTTTTAAAGGTTTGAGCACAAAAGGGGGCCGAGTAGCAAGCTTGCACCGAGCACAGGCTTTTGGGATGCATACGCATTTAATTAACGATAATTTACCTTCAGCTGCAGCACACAAGCAGAAGTAGACTTCAAGCAAGTACACCGTCCGGTGTCGTTTCATCCGTAGAGTCTCCTACTAAAACTACTGAAAGGTGCTGTGACCGTTCGTGCTTGTAGCTTCAGATGGTCTTACGACTTTATTTAGTACGCTTTATCTACCTCTAGTATTTGTCCAACTTCTTTGGGCATTAAACGTAGGAGGCACTAATACTGACTTTGCACACATGCATATATGCATATTGCTAGTTGTGAAATGTTGCATTCATAACAGAATATCTTAGTGATAATGATCAATCTGCACAGGTACAAAGGCGTTTGAAGTCTGAAGGATTTAGTTTAGGCAAATCCCTGCACTAACCATCATTCCCAGGCTGGCTGACTTGCCATGCTTGATGCTCCGATAGACGTTAGGGATGTTTAGAGGAGGAGTCTAAAGCTCATGGTGCCCTAACAAGTTCACGGTCTGCCCTGCCGAGAAGGTGCTTTAGAACAGGGTTGCCGGCTTACGTTAGCATCACGCAATTGCAGCGCCCTTTCTACAAGCGGAAGGAAAATAAAAACAATACAAGAAAATAAAAGAAAATGAAATAATGCGATCCGTAATAACTTACAGGATGAAAAGTATACCCGAGAGTTTATTATTTTCAATGAAGAGGCGTTTATGCATTTTTGAGATGTTCGCTGCGACGTTGGAGATGACACAAAGCAGGCTTGGGGCACTCACGCTAAGTTTTAAATTTAGCATTAGGAGCGTGCGAAAACCAAAACCCAAAGACATCATTTGGCTTCAGCGCATGCACTGCGGCAATACGCAAAGTGTCAGGGGCCCCCTATCTTTGGGAGCCCCTATTCTAACACCGCCTAATAGCACCACAGTTTCCTCTGACAACTCATGTAGGAAACTATGCTTTCATCATCAGAAGACTTCCACCCAAAGGTTCCTAGCCTCTCATTTTTCATAAACCTCTATGCATTCATAAAACAATCCTGAATTCGTTACCTTTACAGAAAATTCGGGAAATCTGGCAGGTGTGTCGATAGATTCAGGCATACGGTGCAGCTCAGCCTGGAGATCTGGGGGGCTATTCTGCAAGTGTCCATCTGGAGGACATGTCCAGTGCTGATTGGCAGGAGGCACCTGTCTCCTTCTGACGCGTGCCCCAGCCCAGCCAATCGGAACTCCAGCAGCAGACGAAATGTACATGTCCACTTGATGGACATTTGTGGAATATGCGTCACTTAAAGTGTGCTAAAAAAGCGCGAATGCGACTCCCAGCCTAAGCCTGTGCAGAAGACTGGCCTTGCCACATCGAATTTACAGCAGTGGGCTAGATGACAGCTTAGGGTCCAGTCTCCGGAGGCATAGACACAGCACATGCACATGTATGCACACACACAGAGAAATAAGAGTGGTAATATAATCTGCCACTGAACACTAGTCACCGTACAAGGTATAACCTGCCACTAAACAAAATAGAGCATATGAAACAAATGCAACATAGCAATATATTGATGTAGCAATTGATGTTATATACTGGCAACAATTGATTGATATAGACGCAACACTGATGTAGTGAATTATTGGAAATAATGAAGTCAATGTAAAATGTTTCTTGCTGGTACCAGCATGTAAAAACACATTAGCATCATGTAATAACAAAGTTGCACGTGACACGAATATGCCTTCGATATATTCAATATTCATTTAGGTATATATACAGACTGATTATTAGTGTGAAGAAATATTGACATCAGATTTACCTACCTCGTTATATGCAATAAGTCGCTGTATCTGTGTTTGTTCTAACTGCATATGCTTATAACAAAGATAATGAAGACACCTTCGTATTGGATGCAACAGCTATTTTTTTTTTAAGTTCCACTGCAGTTTAAAGTAAAGCACAAACATCTGCTAAGAATAAGGTGTGACATTCCTAAAGGAGCATGTAGTGGTACAATTTCATACTAAGATCACTAGAGAATTCTGGTGCTAGTGCTTATGATGCCGGTACAGCACTTCATTCAGTAAAGCAATGAAGGGGGCTAGTTGGTGAACGTTCATGGTTATATTGCGCTCAGTTTTACAAAGACGATATTAAGAAAGGACAGGACGTGGACGGACGTAGCGCTACGTCCGTCCACGTCCTGTCCTTTCTTAATATCGTCTTTGTAAAACTGAGCGCAATATAACCATGAACTTCATTCAGCATTGGAATGGTAACTTTAGCGCTATCTCAGACCCTAAATTAACCACCTAACATACACCTTGCTCGGCATCACAGTGTCCATTGCTTTCGATTGAAATGACGGGGGCTGTGCTACCCACCATTCTCATGTTGTTCGAACGACTACAGCGGTAGATTTCTCCTGTAACAATTCTAGAAAACTATGCACACAAGAGCATCCTCTTCGAAAACGACAATGAAGTTCACAGACCTCGAACGTCGGGAGAACAACAAGGCCGTGGGTGTACTGTGCAACCGCTGGTCACGCCTATGCCGAAGTGGCTTCGGTGTTGACCTGCAAGAGGGGGAGAAATACACCATTGCAGCCCACACAAACATTACTTCCACTTGCAGCCAAATGTGGCAGAGTCATCTGCCCACAATTCTGCCTCTTCGGATACATCTGGATATCTATTACTGTCAAAAGACATGTTTTTTGCCGCAATTTAACACACACGAAAGGAAGACACATAAAGACAGCATGGGCAGCACTTCCAACTGGTTTAATTTCGGCTGTGACCCATGAATATATATACACATACACACATACGCTGGCTGTTCACAAATCTATGTTACCCAGCGGTCAAACAATCTAGTTTCTGATTTGTAGAGCACGATAGATGTATCGCTAATGCTATTTGTACCTTTCTTTTTCATATAGTAAGCTTCCATTAGTTCACGTAAGCAAGAAAGGTACAAATTGCATTAGTGATACATCTATCCTTAACTCCGTAAGTCCTTAACTTCTTCTCAAGGTTATTTACTTCAAAGTTTTGGCCCCAGTTATTTGCACCAGTAGAATGCAATGACTGTACATTTTTCGTTTCAAATATACGAATAAGCTGCCCATTATGACTAGGTAACACCTGCTGTATGCGTACTCTGACCAATTTTTATCCTTTTCAGGCACGAAGTCATTCTGTCCATTGTCTTTTTCTTCAGATGGTTGCAAACAAAAAACAAAAACAGAGCTCCTCACGTTTCCTTATTCATCTCACTCAGAGGTTAGTTACACTTCTTAGATTACTAAATTATCTTATCGACGAGATCCATTGCTGAATCTCCTTTTCTAAAGCCAGCTTGCTCTCTGGATTGAGTGAAATGTTGCTGTGATTCTATTGGAAATTAGCCTGAAGAGGCCCTATTGTAGGGCTAGTCGGTTAAACAGCTACAAGAAGAGGGGCACTAAGTGACATGCGCACACATACATGCACATATGCACACAAAAACACGCACACACAAGATATAGATAGGAGGAGGAGCACCTCCTGTGTACTTGTGCTAATTCTGCACCTCTCTTCTAATATCTTGGTGAATCTAGAATATCAGAAGCAAGCTAATGGACCTATCATTCATATTTTTAGACATCCCTGAAACAATTTTTGTCGTAAGCCTAGACAAAGAGGAATGCTCAAGGAATGCTTTCTCACAAAAATTTCGTGTCAGTGTGTTATACTAACAACACAGGTCATCATCACCATCACCATCATCATCATATTTTTTTTATGTCCACTGTAGGATGAAGGCCTCTTCCAGTGACCTCCCCGTCTTGAGCTAGCAGATTCCAACTTGCACCTGCAAATTTTCTAATTTCATCACCCCATGTAATTTTCTGCCGTGCTTGACTGTACTTCCCTTCCCTTGGAACCCATTCTGTAACTTTACAACGGCCCACCGGTTATCTGCCCTACATATTCCAGCTCTCCTTTTGATCGCACTATCGGCTATCCCTATTCACTCTCTGATCCACACAGCTCTCTTCCTGTCCCTTAACATTATGGCTTACATTTTTTTTTTATTTGAGGGCTTTTTGCACTGTCCTTATTTTCGAGCTTCTTTGTTAACCTCCAAGTTTCTGCCCCACATGTTAGCACCGATAATATGCACTGATTATACACCTCTCTTTGACAATAGTGGAAAGCTACCAGTCAGGATTTGGCAACGCCTGCCATATGCACTCCAACCCATTTTTATTCTGTAAATTTCCTTCCCTTGAAGAGGGTCTCCTGTGAGTGAACAAACCTCGATAAACATACTCCTGCATAGACTGTAAAGGCGATCATGAATTCTTGTTCCTTCGCCGGGCTGCTGAACATTATCTTTGTCTTCTGCATATCAATCTTCACCCTAATCTTGCACTTTCTCAATTGAGGTCCTCAAACATTTGTTGACGTCGTCCTGTTGAGCAACACAGGGAACAAATTTCATGTGCGAACTGAAGGCTGCCAAGATATTCACCACTGATCCTCACTCCTAGCTCCTAAGCCTTCCCAGTTCAATAGCTCGAATACTTCTTTTAAGCATGCAGTGAATATAGCATTGGAGAGATTGTGACTTCTAGCCCAAACATTTTCTTGATAGGAATTTTTTCACTTTTCTTGTGGAGAATTAAGGTAGATGTGGAGTATTTGTAGATATCTTCAGAGATTCACGTACGCCTCCTCTACTCCTTGATTACACAATGCCTTCATAATTGCTAGTATCTCTACTAAGTCAAATGCCTTTTCGTCATCTATAAAAGCCATATATAGTGAGGTTGCTTTCTTCTATAATCCTTCAATTCTTTAATGTCTCCCTTCTTATGGAGTAGTATAATGTTGGCATTCTTCCAGCTCTCTGGTACACTTAATGTCTTGAGGCACTGTGTATAAATGGACGTCATTGTCAAGCATGATATCTCCTACATCTCTGATTAAATTGACTGCTATTCCATCTTCCCCTGCTGCTTTTCCCTGGGACTTGTCTTGCAAGCCCCTTCTAACTTCATCGCTAGTAATACAAGGCGCCTTTGCATCCTGTTGTCACTACTTCCAATGAAGGTTGAATGGCCTGCTCTAGGTACTACACAGGTTAGCATAGAATTCTTCTGTCGCGTTTACTGTATCATTAAAATTGCCGATGGCATTACCTTGTTTTTATTTCAGTGCACACATTTTGCCTTGTCCTATGCCAAGTTTTCTTCACAGATTTCGTGCTGCGGGCATTCTTTACTGCTTCCTCAATCTTTCTAACGTTACAATTTGAAACGGCGCGCGAGTTTTCAATGCAACATTTCATTCTTGGCAGGAAACTAGCGAGTGCCGAGTTTTCAAGGAAGAAAACGCAAGCAAGGAAGATGATTGTCATTGTGGGAGAAGATAAGCCTCAAAGAGTGAAATTTGCATATAACCTGCACCCGAACTATACTGTTACATTTTTTGAATTGCTGGTGCGAGTTACATGTGCAAGTAGTATTTATAAATAGCAAACCACAATATGTAGCAATTAAGGCTGCATGCTGGGCTATATAAGTATAGCTAGGCTATATGGCACAATAAAGCAGTCCATCACTCCCCTGCTGCTGAAATGACTATGCACCCTATAAGTAGTTCCGAACCGTGCCAATCGGAATAAGATTGCGGAAAGAGTGCAACGATAGCTTCATTTTAAGCCACCCTGCTACTTCACACGGATGTTGTTCTGCAAGCTGCGCTTTGCAGTGCTGTGTGCATAATCAGGTAACAATGAATAATTTGAGCCCAATTATTTCGGCTTACATGGCCACCTTGAAATTCTGAAACACAGAACTAGGCTTTTACGACAATTTCCTTCAACTTTCCAATGCAAACACGTCCCTTAGAATTTGTAACTAAAGAGAGAAAGAAGTTTAATGACACGAAATGCCGAGAGGTCGGCCTGAGGTATATTCCTCTAGCCAGCAAACCACAATAGTTTAGTTTCTTAGTTTCTGAATTTCTTAGTTTGTAACTAAGAAATTCATTATTGTAATAAGCTTAATTAGTGAAGCGATTGCTTGGTCTTTTTGCAAATGGTGTCTGCCTGGGCACAATCTGTAGCGATGACTCGAGTAACCTTTGTGAGCCTTCTTTAAAAGAAAGTGTTTGAAGTAAAAAAAAAACACTGAACAAGCAAGAAGAAAATATCTACGCAATTTAAAATTGATATATCAATGGAAACTCGGCAGAAAAAAGCTGATTCTAAACCTAAATTAGTTATTTAACTCCTTTACTGAATGTTATGCAAGGTGAAAACAACTAATTAAAATATGAAATTATTTGAAGAAAGCACGTCGGCTAATTGGAATACAGTTTTTAGTGCGTGCCCGCTGCCGTTACTTTTGTTTATGAATTCATTTTTACTAACATTCAATTATTCATTTATTGTTCGTCCCCCGCCCAACATTGCAACTGGCCGTCAATGCGACCCTCTGGCCTAGATGTTCGGAGACCCCTGGTCTGGAGGACAGGCAATTCTAGAACGAACCTTTCAAATGAGTAGCCACCATCACAGAAGCTGCGTTCGAAGCTGCTCAAGTTCGCCCCGAAGAAGTCTTCGTGCTCCCCAAGCTCGTGATTCAGAGACTCTCCGAACGTTTCATCTGCAACAACAAAATACGATATTGTCAAATGCATATGAAGGCCACATAACTGGGAAAGCACATTGGCTTAGACAAAATCTTGCCTCCAAAAATGAATGACCATGCACAAATGGCATTACAAAATTCTTAACTTGCAATGTTTACTCGTCAAAGACACTGTGTAGTCCTTTGGGTGCATGTGAAAGAAGCCCAGATGGTCAAAATCAATCTGGAGCCCTCCACTATGGAAACTTGTATAACCCTCTGCACACTTTTTGGACATTAAACCTGATAATTTAATTTAGGCCCTCAATGCCACACGTTATCCACCTGGTCCTTAATTTGGACGTTTATTCTAGTGATCATACGTGAAAAGAGACCTCAGAACAAAAAGCCACAAGAGGTGGCTTGAAAGTGTTGAGAGTCCTGCACTTAGCTGGTTAGATCTGATACTCTATTGAGTTCTGCCTTTATCGAAATGGGGCCACCGAGAAAGCAATCGAACCTGTGACCTTGTGCTCAATAGCCGGAGCAGTCTCAAAGCTGCAAATCAAAACCTTATTTTTAGTGAATTACCAAGTGATGATGATTTCCTTTGAATATTGTGTTCTTTAAATGTTCTTGGATGTCTTCCTTATTTTGACGTTATAGCTCTAAATTACCACACGTGGTGGCGAGTCAATGGTTCGAATGAGAAAAATAAAGATCACCGATTTTCTAAAATGGTATAGAATATCAGGATTATGATCTGTCCTGAGAAGACTCTTTGAGGCACCTAAATGGGTCACAAATAAGCTCTGTTGTATGCCATCACAATTAGCAGCAAATGGAGGTGCGTGCAACCCCTAGTGATAAAATTGGTGCTAGCACACAGAACCTAGTTAAAGCAAACCGAGGAAACTGACTAGGGTAATTTACTGCCCATTAGCATTGCTAAAAAATCTGCTAAAACTGAAAAGGCAACATTGTCATTAAGGCGAAAAAAAAATTTCCACTTTCTCACTAAGTTAACACAACAGCACAGCAGCCATGGCCACCGAGCCAACCATGACGGGTACAGATTAAAAGGTTAGGAGTACTTCATCACGAAATGAAAGCTCATAAAGCTGCAGTCAGAACACACCATCTGAAAAACAGTCGGTGTCCAGGTTTGACATCCGACGAGCAACACTGGGATGGGAGGATGCGAAGAGTGGCTTGATGCAGGAGATTGGAAACCTCCAGGTTGCCCTGAGGAATGACTGCAACCAGAACCAGGTCAGCAGCAACATGTCTTGCACCCAAGCAACCTGGAGAACAGAAATTGTCGATGCAAATGTTTTATCCTGGTAAAACATTCACAGCCGAGAGTGTTCAAAAAGCTCTAGCAGAGCACAGAATCATGCTGAAGCGCAGAAAGACACTAGGAATGCAGTGGTAGCAAAACGCAGTAAACTGTTGTTGCAGTAACCAGCTGTGCTCCAGTCATCTGTTCGCATGAGCACACTGACAAGGGAATAACCAAAATTATTTTTGTAAACAACTCAATGACTATATAACCGTATTTGCACGATTATGCCACACCTCCAATTGTAATCGCAGTTATATTACCACTCAAATATTAAAAAAAAAATAACTTGGTGCTGATTCTACCACGCACATCAAGTAACGATACCCGAGTCCAGACCTGCTATGTTGAAACAGTTTTAGAGGAGATACAAAGGCACACAGACATGCACACAGCGGAATCTTAGCGGCTAGTCGCTATCGGAGTCCGACGACACCTCCTTATTGCTTGTCTACCATCCACAGAAAGTGATTGTCAGTTCCATCTAATGCATTAGAAATGCCACGAATACAGCAAACTGTAAAATGGTGACCAGAAACCAAGGCAGAAAAAAAAAGAAAAAAAGTCCATTCGGTGGCACTGTTGCTGCCTATTTTGCACGGAGCTTTTTTTTAGAAATCAGTTTCGTTTTTGAGTAGAATTAGTTACTATCGTAATGCACATGCAAAGTTGAATACACTTTTTATCCAAGAAAGGTGTGCGATAGAATTGTGCAAATACGGTAATTGTAAAGCTTGTCTGTATTGTAGCTCTGAGACAATAGTGCTTACAGGAAAGCAAACATTTGTTTGTTCGCATCTCAACATATGTGCATGGTAGAAACATGTCAAACGCTCAGAAAGAGCAACTTCAAACAGCACTTGCCAGACACTGTCTGTTGGCTTGGCCAGCAGCTTGTGCACCATACCAGCTTGTGCACATGCAATGAAAATTGGACTAAAGACAGTCTGGTGCTCGACGAAGCTCCCCTCCCACTTTTTTTTTTCTTCAAGGACAAGTGTTGTGCAACATGTTCCTACCACACTTAGAATTAGTTCACAAAATCGCGCCATCACTGCAGTTCCCACATGTCCCCAATATGCACGTATGCCAATGAACAATGTGCTTTTGCTTTCATAAAGCACGGCAACACTCATATTCGAACGCAACTGCGCCTGGTCCTCTGCAACTACAAGCTACCGTGCATCACTTGCCCCCTTTCATTCGAAATTAAAGCAGACTCAACTGTTCGACGACCTTGAAATTTCTCAAACATGGTCTTCAGTTCTTTGCAACTCTCGCTAAGCTCTGTTTTATCTATATCCCTCTCAGCGCACTAGTGAGAAATATTCACTGTGCCCTCTGGCCATCCTTGTCATACTGTGACGTAATGGTCAGAATTGGTTTCTTAAGGCATTACTGCTTTGGGGAATAAACAAATGCAAGCATGGAAGAGGCGAGTTGCTCACTGCTCTCCTTCGCGCCACGTAAAGCCTACGCTGAAGGCGGACCCGGCGGATGTCTGGCAGGGCCAGCAGCTGGTCAGCCGTGATGCGCTGCTGTGGATCAGGGTGCATCATCTGCTGGATCACACTGCGCAGCTGCGGTGAAAGACCTGAAAAATCACAAATGCAGATTCTCCAATGAGAACAATGAGGGCAAACATGTCAGAATGGACTTGTACGCCCACACCATAAAGCCAAGTTATAGAGCGGAGATCCACAATGGGTGTTTTGTAATGTGTGGCAGCACGGTTGGTACAGTAGTATCAATGCCAGCAACGCAGCGTATGTTGGAGCCCTGAAGTGGCCGCACGACCAGGATGTCAGCGATGAATTATCGGAAAAGATGCCCCAAAACAGCCATATGGCCACACCGATAGAGTCTGGGCAGCATACAAGAATATGCGTTGGACACACAGAGTTCGGCATCAAAAAGTTTATAATCATATTTTTTATCAACAGATACGTAAGCTTGCAAAAGAAATGAGGCAGTTTACGTACAGAAACTGAAGAAAGAAAACATGCCAAAAATCAAGATTTACCTTTGAAGGGACACCCAACCGTTCAGAACATGAATAGCAGCGGCTTCACTTCACAGGCACTCCCTTCACTCCAGCAATTTTGCTTTAATCTCCTCGTTGAAGACACACAGAATTATTCCCTACTTCCAGCGGTGTTGCCTCTACTTCCTTTTTAACTAAAAAGATGTTGGTCCATGACTATTTTCACAAACAACTGTTCAATTTGCCAATTTTAACTTTTTATTTCTGTTTGGCTGTTGCCTCTGCTCCTTTAGTAGATCGCTTAATTTCTGAACTCCTTGCATCTCTTGTTTCCAGTTGCCAATCTTGCACAAAAAGTGCTGTACAATTATGGAAAAACCAGACGAGGTAATGGCTGAGTCATATTGCTTATGGGTTTAACGGTTATTGCAGGGTTTGATGATGGACGTTGTTTCGCATTATATTATTTTCCACCTTATCTAAGACATATTTCAGGTATATGGTTCCAAGGATCTGCCAGCGTCGTGGCGGGCTGTCATTCGAGGAAATAATGAAGCAAAAGGAAAAGTTAAACGCAACTGGCGTTTTCTCCAGCTATAGCTCGTTCCACGTACATACAGACCAGCTGACTATGAACTGAATCCCTTTTCTGGTCCCTGGATGATTCTAAAAGAAGGTTGAACTAACAAAGCAACAGCGATGCACATGATCGTTGCAATAGAGGGTGACAACTGAACACATCTCGAGTTAACCATGCGGGCATCGGACCTATGAGAAAACTGGCCTTCACGCCCCAGGAGATGCCGACAACTACCACCATCCAAAAGGAGTCAAAAGGGCTGCAAGATGCTGACCCCCGAATAGCCGTCAAGTCTCAAGATTGATTTGGCAGCGCTTTAGGAATGTGTGCGAGGAGTGATGGCATGGGCGGGGAGGGGGGAAGGGGGGGTATGCCACTTAAGTTCAAGGAGGAGCCAATTGAGGCTTACGGCACAATACCAGGACTAATAACGCAGTTAGCGAAAAACAGCTCGGCCGTTCTGGTGCAGTTAATTTGAATTAATGACTCGTAATGGGAGATGTTTGCGATGCTTT
Source organism: Dermacentor albipictus (assembly GCF_038994185.2). Taxonomy (NCBI): domain Eukaryota; kingdom Metazoa; phylum Arthropoda; class Arachnida; order Ixodida; family Ixodidae; genus Dermacentor; species Dermacentor albipictus. The sequence goes on from NC_091829.1 coordinate 12,289,353, forward strand.
TTATGAGCCCCAACATTATTGTAAATTATTTCGGTAGTTTTTGGGCACGCTCGCCGTACCCGGCTTTGCGACGCATTTAGTGCAAAGCAGCTCAGCTGTGTGATACAGTTTCGGATGTATTGAATATTACTGGGACAAGTTCACAACCCTTTTGCTAACCCCCAACATGATTGTAATTATTTTGTTCCATTTTGGGATAATATTGAGGCACACTCGCCACGCCTGTCGTGATGCAGTAAAAAGCAGCTCAGCCAAGGTGACAAAGTTAGTTTGGCTTGTACAGAATCTTAGTGGGACAAGTTTGCGACACCGTTTATGACCCTGCAACAACATACAGGGTCCTGAATATTTGGCTGCGTGTGTTCAAAAAAAGGATTTTGCACTCACCGCTGCACTGTTCTTGCTAAAATTTTGCAGAACAATCACATTTTGTTGTCGACTTCGTTTAGTATAACACTTGGCACGATTAGTTGCCTATTTTTTAAGATAAGAATGAGAAACTGTTTTCGCAGTAGGAAACTGCTTCGCAGACGAAATGGCATCCTGAAATCAGCTACTTACGCGGCAACAGCTCCTTCCTGCTGCTGCCAGCAGGCGGGAACACAAGTCTGTGCCAGGGCCGGCTTTTCAGACGCCAATTTTCCCATAGACGAAAACAGTTTCGCATTAGTCTTAAAAAACAGGCAACTAATCGTGCCAAGTGTTATCTGGCACGATTAGTTGGCGCGACTTGATCGGACAAGGCGCGATCAAGGCGCGACTTGATCGGACAATTATCCTTGGAAAAAGCAAAAATGAATATGCGCGGCTTGCCGTAGAGGCCTATCACATAAAAAGACAAGAAAATAACTGCATTAGTGACACATCGTTGTCCCTGCACCAATCAGAATTTGATTTCATATGTTTGCATATATGATAAGATGGCTGACGTCAGTAATGCATTCTGTGCGCCTGCGCGATTATGTGGCCTAGGTATATAAATGCATCGACGATGGAAGGAAAAAATGAAGTTGTTAGTCAGCGCCAGTGTGTGTCGTGTCTTTCTTTTTGTGGCTCGTCTTATATGTTTGCGCTGTTACGTTTAGTTCAGAAGTATGTACCAACTAGGCCCAAATGAAGTGTTGCTGAAATTCTGTCTTCTGAGCCACTGAAAACAGGCTTTACACCCAGGTATCTGTCTTGAGTGCAAGTAGAAGGCATTCTGCGAGCGTGTAACATGGTCTGGCTGAGAGCCTGTGTTGCAACCACCTCTGTGTACTTAGCGTACCTCTATAGCAATTGCTACGATTGAGTGGATGTCTCATTTTCCCCTAATTACTTCTTTCCCCACTGCAGGTTTCCGCAGAACTATTCTGTTAAACCCTTGCCTTTGCTTCAAGTTGTCGACAACTTTGACTTCGCTCTGCCATCTGCTAGCCGCCTGGTTAGCTCAGATGGTATAGCGACTGCCCCGAAAAGGCGGTGGTCCCGGCTTTGATTTCTGGACGAGGACGAATTTTTCTTCAACTGAGAGGTTTTTCTTTAGAGGAACCCGTATGGCTTTCCTTTGTAGCAATTGCTGTGATTGGGTGGATGTCTCATTTTCCCTTTATTGGCATACAATCCTGTCGGCACACGCCAAGTTGTTTTAGAAATGCGCAGTCACCCGTGTATTTGTGCTCTTAAAGTGCAGAAAATAATGCTCGTGAAGGGGTGGAATGCTTGAAAATTGGATGTTTTTTTTATATTTTATGGCAGTGTTTGGGAGGAGTCTATTTTCTACGAAATGTATGTAAAGGTGAATTTATTTGTAATGCCGCCCATTCAGCACTTACGTACGTTTTGCCTCTACACAGAGTATTCCTGTTATGTCTATATACCAAAAGGATACATGCTTGTTATTTACTTCCTTTTTCAGCTGATGCCACCTGGTGGAGCTTCGTACGGCAACTACTGCTGTGTACCTGGTGCCACAACTTTGGATGAACGCACAAAAAGCCCAAAATGATAATTTATATACAGCAAAATAAAATTTCATCATTTCAGAAGACGTCTTGCATTTACATTGTGAAACTGCATGTAGCACAGATTCGATGAAGGCTTGTAAAGATCATTTGCAATCACTTTTACTAACTAATAAAACGATTCTGTGCCAAGGCCACGCGTGGTTGAGCAGTTGAAGTGAAAAAAAAAAAAAAAAACATGCCACACCAATTAGCGGAACCAACTGGCCTTTAAAACACGTACGCCCAAAACCAAAACCAGAAGGTGTTAATCCCATCTGCTTTATGCACTACAGTCAATTCAGCTGCCGGGCTCTATGGGAGTGTCCGCTCTTGTTGAATTTCTTCTATTCTTTTGCATAAAAACTACTATGTTCTCTGGCAGCACCGTCATGGAAAGCAAAACAATCTTGTGTTTCAGCAACTTTATTTCACTTATCAGAAACAAAGAAATTTATCAAACCACGATTTCATCAACATGCTGCCAGGCATTTCTTCAACATCCATGCACTAGCAGCTGCTGCAGAGACTGGAATTTCTCTCCCCTGCCTCCAAGTGCAGTGCACGTGGGTGGATATTTCCCAAAAGATACCAAGGCGCCGTCAGGAGCCTCCAATACTTTTCATCTGGTCATGAAACTTCTGTGTAACGCTATGGAAGAGCTTCATATAGCGCCCGCAGTAGACGCGCCACAGCGATAGCACACGTAGAAGATGGACTGGAGCAGATGCCAAATGGACGCCACAGGCGTTCTGTGCGTACGCTCACTATTGCACAAAGCATGACTGCTTGTATCAGTGCACGAATATCATTGACACAACGTGCAAACTTCCGCCCTGTTTCTGTACATTGTTCAGAAATTTGAAGGCGAATAATTTCGATGCAAGTACAATGCCTTGTTTCATTTCCGGGTTCAACAACATTCAAACAGTGGCTTAGTTCATACCTCAAATTGTACACTTGGACTACATCATTAGAAACCGACTACTGAGGAAGTATACGTTGCACTTTTATGTAATTGTGCGAACTGAAACTGGCATTTTCAAACTAATAACTTACTAAACTTACAACTTAAAAGCTTACTAATAGCACGCTGAACTAGCTATCCAAATATAACCGTCTTATCCAACTAACTAGCTAGACTAAGTGCAAATAAAAACAGTTGAACGAAACAGTTCGTGCAAGGAAGGCTACTAGGGGGAAGGGGGGCGACATCAATCATAAAGCATTGCTGCGTATAATTTGAACACAAACACATTTGCAAATTAAGTTATTTTGCCAAAAGCTTGTGTTGCACATTCCCTCTACAAACATGCTAAAATAAATGTGGAAGAGGCACCTTTCCTCCAAAGATATTTGCATGATCGCGCAGCTCGGCCATCTGGTGCAGCAGACTGTTCACCTATTTCAAGTCAGCGCCTCAGGTGTAACTTTCTGTCCCTGTTCAACATTTTAAAAAATCATTAACTGTTAATCGTTCATTCTCCTCACCCTAGTGGAAAGCACAGAAGTGCTAAATGTGGATATAGTGAAAGATTTGCAATGTGTCCACTATATTTCCGGTAATGAAAAACAAGACTGCTAGGAATCTAAGAATTCTTAATGTGTAAACTCCATTATGCAGGTTTCCTGTTTAGTCTACGATATACAAGATGCTCGGATTTGCACACATCTGCGAATACCACCTTCCTAATAGGTGGCTTCTCAGTGAATAAAACTAGAAGCGCTGCCTTCTAACATGCTCAATGTTCAGTTTTTAGACAAATTCAAGCCATGAACTTACAAGAGGATAAACAGACTAAGATTTCAATGTCACTTAATGTCTTGTTGCAGGTAAATTAACAAATACAGTGCTGAATTTTCTCTCATCTAAGCACATTTTCCATTTTTGGGACAGAAAAAGAACAACAAAGTTATGTAAATGCATGTACTATCATTATCCTTTCTTCAAGTTGCCAGCGTTTCAGACAGTGGCGAAAATATTTTCGAAACTGCAGTATCCGATATGTGTTTCGTATACAGTCGAACACGATTATATCGAGCCCGTTTACATTGAATTATTCTATATATAGAACAATTTCTGGATTCTGGACAAGGTATAGTTAGAATGAGTATATATAGCAAAAATTACGCTTACATCGAACAAAAATAGCAGTGACTCGCGATATATCGAACATCAAGCGGCGGAAAAGTGCCCCCAGAAGTTGGCTTTCCCTCGCGGCGGCGAGAAAACCGGCAGCGCCGAGCGAGTCGTCGACAACCCCCCGCAAAAAATTATCCTGGCCCACCCGCAATGCTTGCTCAGACAGCCAATCAGAGGCTCTTGCGCGCTCTTCGTGCAAGATGGCAAAAGTGTGAGTTGTCTCACTGCTTTTCTGGTTCATTGTGTGTGCGCCTTGTGGGCCTTCTCCTGCAGTGTTGCCGTGATGGAGTGGCAGAATTCGCCTTTCGTCTTGAAGCTCGAAATCATAAATTGGGTCGAACGCGGTGAAAACTTAGACGTTGCGGCAGCTTGCAAGATTCCGAGGAGCACTCCCAGCACGATCTTGAAGAACAAGGGGGAGATTAGCGCTAAAGCAGCCAAACTTGTGACCCGATGCTTGTGGCGCCCGACGTGTATACACAGTCGTGTACGAGTGGTTCATCCGAAATTGCTTCAGCCGCGCCGGCTTCCGCGTGCTCGGTGGTGACTGTAAATTCCGATTAATGTGACAAAGCCGTTGCCTGTGTTGCCTAAGTTTGGAGTGAGCTGTCCGAATTTCCAAAAGCTGTTGACGAATCAACAGTGGACGAGTTTGTGAGTGCAAATGATGGTGTCGCGACTACGGGATAGTCCGAAAACGAAGACTACATTGCCGACATCGTACCGAGCACAAGTGAAAGTGGGCACAATGAGGAAAGCAACGACGGTCTTTGCCCACGTTCTCTGAATTGATTGGTGCGCTCACGCTAGTCCAGTGCTTCTGCGGGAATGCGGAAGGTTGCAGCCTCAGCTGCTCCGACTCCTTAGACAATCTGGAGAAGTGCACGCGTCGCAGGCAGCGAAATTGCCCAAGCAGAAGAAAATGCAGGACTATTTCATGCGAGACTAGTTTCGTCAATAACGTGATTTTATAAATGGTATGTCCTTTTATGACATCCAATTATTTAGGAGGCTTATATCGAATTATGCTCTATATCGAACTGACAGGCGTTTTTTTTTTTCGAGTTTGATATAGCCAGGCTCGACTGTAATAGAAAGTAGGAGTGTGCAAATACAGAATACTAGATTTGAAATTGGCTTCCTTTTTCTTGGATTGATTAGATATAAAAATATTGAACCAAACATGTGAAAATTTATCACAAAGTTTATTGCTTAGAAATTCTGAGCAAGAAGAAGTGGTGCCACACATGGCCGGGAATCTACTAGCATTGCACAAGGATGTTGCAAGCTGTCCCTAAAATAGGTAGGTATCTAGGGATCAAGTTGTATAGTGTGGTCTATTTTAAAGGGAACACCAAATTAGTATGCCAGCACTAATTACAGCTGTTTTTATTTCAAGGCCTGGGAAGTTTTGTTTTCTAAATCAATAAAATGTCTCTTTAACAGAATCCAGTGGTTTTTGAACTCTGACGCTGAAGTTATCCAGTACAACATCTCTTATGAGATTTTCAGTTTAATAGTGGACCTATGCTTAACCCTTTCGCTGTCACGGACGTACCGGTACGTCTTCGCACTTACCCCCTACAGTGTCACTGATGTACCGGTACGTTCTCGATCGTGCTTTCAAAATTTCGCGCCTGTGCGCAAAGCTAGCGCTCCTGGACTGGCATGCCATCTGTTTACTATTCCTACAAGTTCGTATTTTCATCCCGACCTATGTTGGTACATGTATTGAAGAGTACGGTGCGAGTGCCACTCGCCCCTCTCTCTTTGCTGAGTGGCAGGGTGGCTCCGCGTTTGCTGGATCGTGCGTCGCGCGCGTGTGGTTATGGGTTCAAGGGTTGTTCTGCCATCTCCGCTGGTTTGAAGGTTTTTATTTCTCTTCTGTTGGTGTGTCTGCTACGGCGCGTCAAGTTCAGGGGCACGCGCCGTTGCTTCTCTGAAAAAAGTGACTCGATTGCTGCTTTCGCTCTCTTGCCAAACCCTCGCTTCCGACTTGCCGCAGTAAACGGAGAGCCCTTCCAACTTTGTTTCAGCCCTTTTCCATCTCCCTCTCTCTTCTTGATCACGCAACGTCCCATTTCTCTCCGTTGTGCGGGGGCACTGCGAGCTGTCAAGAAGAGTGGACGCATTTTACGTTGGCTCCATCGAATCGATGTCCTGCCACCAAAGATTTGTTCTGCTCCGCCCAAAACCAGTTGGACTACATCCATGAAGTTACCAGGAACCCGTGAACATCATTATTATCCAGGTGGGCCAATTCAATTCAATTCAATTCTTCAACTACGCGAACGCCGTAGGCGCGGTAGCCGTGGACGCGGCACCAGACATGGCCTCCATGGCTCTCGTACGGGGCTATGACCCAGACAGCATGCGAGAAATGAAGCTTTCGACCGCGGAGACGCCAGTTTTTGATGTAACTACGGAGTATACCATCCAGAAAAAGTTGGAACGGTGGGAGCGAGCAACCTCGACGTGCGCCCATTCCGAACATTAACGCAGCCACGGTGGTGGCAGTGTCGACCACGTCACCACTCTGGCTCTTGGCAAGCAAGCTCAAAGTAAATGCTGGAAGCCACAAGTCATGCCGAAATTCGGAGCGGAAGACGCTGTGGTCATCATCAAACCAAAGGGAACTATGAACCTCGCACAATTTAAGGGCAGACACCAGATCGGGGAAGCAACGTACGCTGCCGCCGGCATTCCGCGGGCGTCGCAGGCGCTCGCTATTTGGCCGGCCTGGGACCAGAATATAATTATTATTGGCATCAAGAACGCCCAAGTTATTCGTTAGGTCCTTGCGATCGAACAGCTCCAACTTGGAGGACAGGCCCAAGCGGTTCAAGCTTTCCTCAAGTCATCGGACAACACATGCTGTGGTGTTATTCGAATGGATCCCACAGCCACTGAAGCGGATATTACTCAAGCCATTTATTCGCCAGAGGCTCCAGTAGTAGGAGTCCGAAAATTAGGAGAGACCAACGTAGCAGCGATCACGTTCGAGGGCCGGAAGGTGCCTTTCAACGTTTATTATTGGGGCGAAGCTGTGCCGGTTCGCCTCTACCGCAATACGACGCCAGCCTGTCCCCGCTGCGGCACGATCGGACATCGCGCCGATGTTTGCCCTAATCCACAGGCCGGTCGATGCCAGGCTTGCGGCGAGACGGATCTAGAGGAGGGCCAAGTGTGTCAACCCAGCTGCCTCATTTGCGGGGGCTCTCATGCCACGAGATCAATTCAGTGCACGCAAAAGTACAGGAGAGGCCGTGCTGGAAATGGGGCCAAGCGGAAGCCCGTCAATGGAAAAGCCAGTCAGCAACATCACTCCAGGAACGCTGGAGGGAGCGAAGCCCCCGACCTGCATGCTCGGACGCAGGGAGCGACCCCTTCACCTCGACTGCATGCAGGAGCCTTCAGAGGGGGCCCTAAATGAGGCGGTCGTCCAGCAGACAAGCACGATGGGCCAGAGCCAGAACACAGTCCCGGGAACAAAACGAGCAGCAACAAGGTGAGCTGGGCCAGTGTGGTTGCCTCCCCTCCCCTCACGTTGTCTAATGAGAGACTTAGGGCTGAGAACGAAAGGCTCAAACTAGAAATACAACAACTTAGAGAGAAGACAGCAGCAAACGATACAGGAAACTCTAGAGCACTTCAGGTACCCTCAGCTCAGGCGATGGAGGAGGACAACCCTCCCCCGCCGCTGTCAGGTAGTGCGACTAAGTCATCCCCTCGTACGTCAGAATTCGGCCGAGGAGCGTCGGGCGGCAGCGTAGCGTTGGCGGCTGCACCCTCGACAGAGGAGTGTACGACACGCGCAGATGTGGATGCAATTACAAAGAAATTCAGTGCATGGATGGAAAGCATGGAAAAGCGCATGCGAGAGGGAATCGAGAAAATGGAATGTCGCATGCTACCAAGCCTACAGGCCAGCGTAGAAAGAATTGAAGAGACGCTAAGCAAAAAAATTGAGCAGAACTTACAAGGAATGACAGAGCAGACAATACATAAAATTTTAGAGCGGCATCTCTCAAAACTCCATGCTTACGAGATTAGGATTGACTGTAAGTTACAAGAATTCGCTGAATGCTCGCGCACTAAGAGACCCAGATTGAGAGGAAAAATGAGCACCATGCAGATTGCATCTGATGATGTGCTTGACCTGAGTAAAGAACAAGGACTGACCTCTTCCAGTTTGCAATATGGCTCGTCAAACTAAGTTAACAATATTACAATGGAACTGCAGGGGTTTTAAACGTAAGCGGGAATCTCTGCAACAATATGTGGACTGTCTAGATAAGAGGCCGGACGTAATCACGCTAAGGACGTTAATGTGGCAGTTAAACTCAGGTCGTACAGTATGCATCGAACTAACACTTCGACTTGGATACTTCTACATAAAGACAGTATGGCTTCAACTATAGACCTCGAACTTAATGCTGAAATAGAACATGTGTTTATTCGTATCCTCCCTAACACTCGTTCCAGAAAAAGGGGCGTACGTACTTAACATATGCAGCCGCCCTAAACACAGGACAGCAGTCTTCGGCGAAATTTTTCGGAAAGCAATGCAGGCTGCAAAAACTGTGCCTCTCATTATAGTGGGGGATTTTAACGCGCACAGCTTTCTTTGGGATTACAACAACGAAAACGTAAAAGGCAGGAAACTGGCAGCAGCAATATCGGATATGGCTCTCACTATTCTGACGGACCCGCAGCATCCTACAAGAATAGGCAATAGCGCAGTGTGGAAGAAGGACTTTTGAATACATCAGAGACTTCCTACTAGAAGACAGGCTCATGTAAAAATTGGAGATTTTAGGTCCCAGCCAATCCCTATGGGCACCAGTGGTACGCCACAAGGAGCCATCCTCTCCCCTCTGCTCTTCAATATTGCTCTTATAAATTTGCCTGAGCAACTCGATCGCATAGAAGGAATTCAGCATGCCGTCTATGCAGATGACATCACGGTCTGGGTGACGAAGGGCAGTCTGGGGCAGATGGAAGAGGCGCTCCAAGAGGCTGCTTCGACAGTTCAAAAATATGCTGAGGAGTGCGGACTGCGCTGCTCTCCGGAAAAATCGGCACTTCTAATCATGCGCAGACGAGAAGATGAAGCCCCGGTCAAAATTAGGGTGCACGACGCTGCGATCCCTGAAGTGGAGACAGTGCGTATCCTGGGATTACTGGTTAACAACAAGGGTGTCAACGCAGCAATGATTACTCAACTCCGTACATCCTGCGAACAAGTAATGCGAATGATCACATGTATCACCAATAAAACGAGAGGGATGATGGAGAATGACACTCTTCGGTTGGTCAAAGCCTTTATACTCAGCAGAATTGTGTACGTATCTCTGTACCTTCGGATGAGGAGGTGCGATTTAAAACATTTCGATGTCATGATCAGAACAGCATGTAAGAAGGCACTAGGACTGTCGGTCAAAACATCTACAGAACGCTTATTGCAGTTGGGGGTGCACAATACAACAGATGAGATAATTGAGGCCCACCTATTAAGTCAATATGCCACGTTGGCAGGAACGAAAATGGGACGCAAGGTACTAGAGGACCTAAATATGAGCTGTCCTTACTATACGGCAACAAGACAAGACATTCCGAAAGAGTGGAGGGGCAAATTCGTGACACTGCCCCTTCCTAAAAACATGCACCCAGAATATCATCAAGCAAGGAGGAGGGCAAGAGCCAAGAAGATGGACCAGATCTATTCTAAATTAGAGGGAGCCTTCTTTGTGGATGCTGCAGGTCCGGTGGGAGGAGTCTCCACAACATCGGTGGTGCATCAAGGGCAGACGGTCAATGGACTTTCTGTTCGGCACGGGGAAATTGCAGAATTGGAAGAGGCGGCGATCGCCATGGCGGCTTTGCATCCTAGTTCAGAATACATCATTACAGACTCGCAAACTGCATATAGAACATGTGCTGGTGGGTTAGTTGGTTAAGTATGATTACAAAGACGGCGCCGAATAAAACAACACACGAAGAAGGGGAACATGAGACAACATGTAGGCACCTAAGTGTTGTCTCGTGTTCCCCTTCTTCGTGTGTTGTTTTATTCGGTGCCGTCTTTGTAATCATGCATATAGAAATTACATGCGGGGCCGAATTGCACAGCTAGCTTGCAGGATCCTCAAACAATCTGGGGTCTTCGCTTCGCGCAAAGAGCTGATTTGGGTGCCAGGTCACGAGGGTATAGAGGGAAATGAGCGTGCACACGCTGCCGCCCGAGCTTTTCTCCCCCGGGGTCCCTCCTTCTCCCTCCCCGAAGACTCGGACTTCCCAGTGCCATTAATAACTTATGCAGAAGTATTACAACACTTGCGCTTATCGCGACGAAAATACTCGGGCCCAGCTAAGGGATTAGACAAATCAGAAGAATGTCATTTACGAACGTTACAAACCCTGTCATTTAATAACCCAGTCAAGCTACATGCTATTAAGCCACAATCTTTTTCAGACGAGTGTAAATTCTGCGGGCAGAAAGCAGATTTGTACCATATGGTATGGGCCTGCCAGGCTAATATTGCCTTAGAAACTATAAAACAGCCAACGTGGGAAGGATGGGAGGCAGCCCTGTCCAGCTCAACCCTCAAGGACCAGCGAGCCCCCGCGGAAAGAGCTAGGGCGGCGGCCTTTGCCAACGGAATTCCGGAATAAGAATTCTACCACCCTTCTCCTAACTCCCCTCTCTTTTTTTTTTCTTTAAATAAAACGTTTTCATCATCATCATCATCTCCATTGTGCGGGCAACTGAAAGCGCATCCTCCCCGCGCGCGGTAACTTCGGATGGCTGAGCGCGCGGGACCTTCGTCTGCTCATTAAAGCGGTGGCTCTTCCGATTCAGAATACGAGCCGAGCTCAGATTTGGACTCACACAGAGTCTCATGCGAGGAAGAGGCGAGTTCCGCATCGTCAGATTCGGATGTTGAACGGATGTTATAGTCAGGCAGCTGCCGAACACTGAAATGTGCATATTGCATTGACTATGTTATTTGTATACCAATCATAATCAAAAATAATTTGCTACGTTAATTCCCCGTTATGCTCGTTCTCTGAAACCAAGCCGACACTGGTGGTGTGTCACAGCCAGAAAGGTCCGACAGTGAAAGGCTTAATGGCAATTTTTTTTTTTTTTATTGCATAGAAAGCTTTACTCCAAAAATCGAATGGTTTTCCTAGCTTTGCAGGTCATGGGTGTTGCAGGTTGAGCATCAGCTCGCAAGGGTCAATATATGGCACGGACGAAACTGCAGACAACGCATCACATGACTTTATTCGCACTCTGCACGGTGACGGTAAAGAGCATGGAACTTTTCACTGTCGGGTTCAGCATCATTTGCGCCTTGTCGAAGGTTCTGAAATCTAGAGGGCTGCAGCGAATTTGCACGAGGCACTTTTTGTGTAATCCAATCATACTTTAAATTTTTTGCCTTTCTGAAAGGAAGCAGCCACAGCTCACCAAATCTGTTCAGCACCAGGCCTATGGAGAAGTAAATGTGGCAGTTGCAAGAAGAAGTACATGCTCACGCTGTGCGAAGTAATGAGGCAGGGTTCCTGATCGCAGAGCGTGCCAGTTTTCACCTCGACTGGGCAGCTCCAGGTCACAGGCCAGCTCGAGTACTGTGATACCGAGACTGAAAAATCAGACAGAACAAATGATATACTATTTGCCTGTTTGCAGCCCACCTCCAACTATTTTGTGCAAGAAAAAGTAAATTAAAAAGTAAAATTTTGAGAAAGATATTAGTAAAGAGGTGGAGAGGTGGAGATTGGCTGCAGGCAGATCCAAGATTCAATAATGTAATGATTTCCTTTGAATTTTCCTTTTTCTTTTTGCACTTGCTCAGTGGTACGAGTGGTGCTTTAATTGTTTTCATCATGGTCAGCCAGTTGCGAACGATCGACGATAAGAGAAATGGAACAAAGAGAAAGGAATCTTAGCAAGGTAAGCAGACTTAGGTAAAAGTTTAGGCTAGTCAGTTGGTAATCTGAAATATGCTTACAGAACTGTCCATGCTGTTTCCTGTCTGCCTATAACCAGCCTTACTGCAGTGCCTGCATATTTAGGATGAAAGGAATCCTAGCCTTGCTGGATGGCCCTATCCAAGTCCTATCGTCGCAGTTTTACCAATAATGGCTCTGCACGAGAGCAGGCTAAATCCTGTCAATACTTTGACATCCCTTTGGACACCACTCAGGACTTTTCTAAACATGGCACTGTGGTTGCCTTTGAATTAATTAAAAGGGGTCTTGAACCACTTTTCATTGAAGTCAGGAAATGCATTTGAAGTTAAAATAGACTATTTCAGAAATACTGAGCTGCAAAAAGTACTTCAATGCATTCAGCAGAAGCAGAGTTATTGGCAATCAAGGGATTCCTACAACCCACTTTGCATTGCTCCTACTCCTTCCTTTTTCAATGTTTTGCAGTGCAAATGCTACGGCGAAATGGGGCACGCCCACAACGCCCTGCCTACTGAATGTCACCAGGGTGCATAGTTCAAATTTGATTTGGAATGTTCAAGTAGACAGTTTCCATAGAACTATTAAGTCAAACTCTTGCCTTTGCTTCTGAGCTGTTCATAAATTCGACTTCACCTGCCATCTGCTGGCCTCCTGGTTAGCTCAGATGGTTAGCTCAGCTGCCCCAAAAAGGCGGTAATCCCGGGTTCTCGAGTCCTGGACTAGGACGAATTTTCTTTCGAGGAACCCTTATGTGTTTCCTTTGTAGCACTTAGCTACGTGTGAGTGGATGTCTTATTTTGCCTTTATTAATTACTTCTATCCACCTTACAGGTTTCTGCAGAACTATTACATCACACTCTCGCCTTTATGAAATTCTTACCAAAATTTGCAAGCAGAATTTTGTTTAATTCAACCTGTTTATTAAACTGCAGATAAATATATACATGGTAACAGTAGGAAAAAAGGCACTGATCCAAAGACCCTTCTTGATTGATGTCGGCTATTGGCCAATAGCAGCCGTGTATGAATATGCTATATGACAAAATAGAGCACCTGAAAAAAAAAATTGAGAAGGCTTCTGTTGAAGAGAAAGTGCTTGAGAAAAGGGTCACTTCATGCTTTGCTTTTAAGTACCATGCAATAAGTGCAAAATTTGGCCAAGATGTTCGCAGCTGTGTATGCCGTCCGTGGACTGAATTTTTCTTCTTCATGAAGACTGAGGGGTGGTTGAGGGCCCCTTTAAATTCTGGGGTTTTACATGCCAAAACCATGATGAGAAATGCTATAGTGGGGGGCTTTGGATTAATTTTGACCACTTGCATTGCTTTAACATGCACCTAAAGTTAACAAGGGAATTCTTGCACTTCATCTCCTGTTGAAATGCGGCCACCGCAGCCAAGAAAGCCTACAGCCTGTATCATTGTTCACCATTTTCTACATGTTCCAGCATTGCTTAGTTGATCTATTGAGAACCAGCATATTAGCATGACATGGTCAGCCTCAATTGCATGGAAGTCTTTAATTGCATGGAACTTTGCAGAAATTTGTTTCTGTGAAGAAAAAAAAATGGAGGTGTGCTTGGTGTATCGCCCACTAAAAGTGTACAATATTCTTCCAACAGCACCATGCCACAACACACACGGTGAAACAAATAAGTGAAGATGCTTATCGCAGTAAGGTTGGCAGCGATAGCTGTGAACGCAAAGTGTGACAACCTGGGAGAAAATGTGATTGTACTGGAAGAGGAACTGGTATGTGTGCCGGCATGTTAATGTTGCACGAGCTCGCACCTACATCTCTCGATGACATGTGCCTCATGCCTTTCCTTGTTGGCAAGGGATGTAACAACCGGAAAATGTATCATACAATTGAAATTTGCTTGATTTAATTCATTTAATGAACATTGTTAACAAAAGATGGTGTTTTCTGGGAATGTGTTAACAAGTAAAAGAAGTGTAACTGTATAAGCTCTTTTTTGTTTGCATTCTCAATTGAAAACAATGGCACCGGGAAATCACACGAAGCACAAACGTATCAACGGGGTTCTACTTTACCTGAAGATGTCGGCTGCCTTCGTGAAGTGGCCCTCCATCAGCTCTGGTGCAAGGTAGCATGGGTCACCCTCCAGAGGGTCTGAGGAGTCGTCCTGAAAAATGAAACGCCTGATGAAAACAATTTTGGTGGATATATATTGGTGCAATAATTAGTTCTTTAAAGCAGGTGCAAATATAAACCAAGCAGACACATTAACCAAGCTCAACACAATTTTCACTCCAGCTCAGAACCAGCCGGCTGAAATCTACATGCCTTTGATTGCTTTTATGTTCAGGGATTTTCTTATCCCACATGCATATTCATATACAGCTGCAAACGCTAGAGCAACTCCCTTACTGCCTGCATTTTAAACCAAAAAACAGGCATCACATATGCAAGAAAGACAAAGGAATACATTCAGCATCTTGATGTAACATTTCTTTATATACTGCAACTTTGTTACATGAGATTGTTGCATAAACGAGAACAAACGGATGTTATACAGTTAAACCTTGATATAACAAAGTTGGTGAAATCAGCAATTTGCTTCGTTGTATCGAAATTTAATTCCATAGAAATATGATATTCAGTCACCGATCAATTTTTCTTACACGGAAAGGGGCCACATAATTTTCCGAATTATTGGGCAATCGAAAAAAGTAAACTTTATTGAGAAAACAATTCATTTTGATAAATTTGGCAGTCAGCTACAAATGATATGGTTTCATGCCACGTACGTTGACCATTCTTCTCGGCGGTACTAATTAAGTGAATACAGCCACGCTTTCACGTGCACTCTGCCCCTGTGACTGATAGCGTCATCCCAGTGCGGGCGATGCTATCAGAAAAAGCCCGGGCAGAGGAGTGCGAATGCTTTGTCTGCTTCTCACTTCAAAGGGTCAGCGAAACTCGAGATTACACAACCTCTAATAAATACTAAACGCTCGGTAAGACAGCTTACATGGTGCCACGCAGTCTCGGCATGCCCACTCTTTGCATTCGCCGCAGATTACCTCTAAAGCCATGTGTGCCACTGTATCTGCGCTCAGCCGCGCTTGCAGCCATGCGTAGCTACTGCCGAAACATGTGCCAACTTAGCCCCCCCCCCCCTCACGTGCGCTTGATTGCATTACTGGGAGCTCGCTCCCTTCTTTCCCTTTGCTCGTGCGCAGCCGAAAGGCGGCACTCATGAACCCACCATCTCCTCTGACCCTTGCACACTTTCACTTGCACCTAAAGCAGACAGTGCACACAGGATCTTATCACACTTCAACTTTATACGAATATGTGGCTCCACTTCTGGGGTCGCTCTTGTGCAGCTGGCAATTTGAGAGGTGCGTTAGCTAACAGCCACTTGCAATTCAATCATTCAACCATCTGCGTCAGCAGAAGTTTCCATTTATTGTCTCGGCATTCCTTTGTAGTGGCAGTGAAATTTCATTATATTGAAGTTCTAAATATATAGTGTTCTATGGATAAGAGGTTAAGAAAAATAAATGGTTAGTTGCATCAAGGTCAGTTGCGTCACTCTTGCCAAGCCTTCTGCCAGCAGCCATTGGTCATCCATTCCCTTGTTCAAAATAAATTTGATCTAGACGCATGTCCATCTTAAATCCTTTTCCACTTGAAGATTTGTGAACATTTGAAATGGGCTTACGTGCCGGCACCGCATATATAGAAAACATGTAGCTGCTGTGAACGACTCAGTGATAAGATAAATTACGCTCTGTTAACGGTCCCTGACATAACTGCAGGAATAGTTCTCTTGGGCAATGATCATTAAACGGCTGGTTTCGGCAGCCAAAATGCAGTCACATAATTTTTCACCAAACGTGTGTGAAGCTTTCTTTAAACAATCTTTACAACATTTCTTGCCTTCCGGCCTCGGTGAGAAAACTTCATATGCGTGCTGGAAAATATAGCACCACTTTTTGTTGCGAGGTACAATGGGTTTGCACACTAACTTTTCAGCTGTTCGAGCCATGGGCGTAGTCAGGATTTTATTTCGGGGGATCAAGGGGGGTCCTACCCCCTACATGTACGTTTGTGTGTTGTAGGGATTGGGGGACGGGCTTCGAGATGAAAACCCAAAACTTGGGAGTATTTATTCTACATTCTTTACAAGGAGGTGAGCGTCAACTAACAGACGTACAGACATTACGGGCCGGCAGCAACTCGGACGCTGCGGCCCGCGGCAAGAAGTTCGAGAGAGGTGAAACAGGGAATCAGGGCATGTCCCAGAATGCTCAGGTCTCTCTGGAAGGCTTCTTATAAACCCTTCGAGCACTGCAAGTCACGTCATGTTTGACCAATGGGAGAGTCCACTCCGATGACGCCACTTTCAGCCAATGGTAGGCGCCCGTGTCGTGGTGTCACACCTGGCGGCTTGCTGCGGTCTTGCATCGCAGACTGGCAATACACTTCGAACAAGGAGAAGGGGAGGGCTGCACCTGCTCCATTGTCCGACGCCCACCTGCAAATCCCGGCGGTGCACGAACTTGTTGGCACGTGAACTTGATGCCTTAAACTTGTTTGCTAGGCCGCTTCTCTGGAATGCGCTTTCCTGCTTCTGCATTCCTCAATTAGCTGCGCTGCAATCCGACGTGGTCTGGGGAACTCGAAGTAATCGCAGGAACCAGCTCCATATCTAACAGCTCGTCCTCGCCCCGGTTGTTCTGAATGGCCGGTGAAATCAATTCGCTGGCCATGAGGAACGCTGATAGAAGCTGCAGGGTACTGGGGTCGAGCCACGTTTGACGAACTTCGGGATCCTGGGCCCTGGAGAACAAACGTCAAACAAACAAAACAGCACAGCGCTGCACCACGCGTAAGCGCAGGCTCTTCACCCCTGACTCGCCAGACTATTACTGAGTCAAAATCAACCCTGATCTTTTATTTCCCCAATTTCGACAAAACAGTTCCAACCACCCTTCCAAACCGCTATCCATTTCTCCCCGAATGCCGACAAGACCAGAGCACTATTGTTGTTGCAAAACAAAAGGGTCGTTGAGGATGCAAACAACAAATGAAAACAGCCGAACATAACATAAGTGGCCTAACTACACGAACAGCATGTTTCCAATCTATCGCAGTGGCGTACTTATCACACGTATTGGTGCCACTGAACAATCTGGTCAACCTCACAAGTACGTAATCACAAGCGCACTAGCCTTGTGGTCATTAAACAAAACGCGTACTTGCGTTGTAGGCAAACTCTTCATTCACGCTTACTCACGTTTCTTTCCTGAAAGTCCTACAGGACACGTGACATAAACGAACAATTAAACTCGCGGGACTTACACACTCCGCAGAACTCTTAAAATGATGCGTCTTCTACTAACTCTTTCCACGCACGTTCACTAAAGAAGTCAGAATACACGGCTGCCCTCACGCACACTAGCAACCCAGTCATAAATCTGCTTCCTTCCGTCCACACAGGACACGCGCTAATGGAACTAAGAACGCTTCTCCGTGCAAATCATGCACTCACTGAAAATCTACGCGCTTAACCTTAGAAAATTCAACACTTAAAAAGAAAGAAGGTTAAATAACACACACGCGCGTTACGATAGGCCTCTTAACAATAACCTTGACCCTCAGGTTACTCACACACATACACACAAAAAATAGCCTATCTACTTATTAATGAGCATCTCGCGAGACTACATGTTTACTTAAAACGCATCTTTCAAATCTCGGAGCTTTCTCAAACCAAAACATAAACAAAGCTCAAACCTTACACATTGAAAGAAATCCTACTCTCAAATCGCGAAAACTTTCCGATGCCCAAAAATAAAACAAAATAACATTTCACTTCTACGGAAGCTCTCTTGGCTTCCCGTTCCCGATTGCTTACGACTGACTCATACTTTGAGTCGAACCCGTGGTGGGCGTGGTCTGAAAGCTACTCCGGCTGCCGAGAGACAACAAAAGGGCTGATTCACTATCAGCTCCCCCAAGACGTTACGGTCTCCTGCCAATTTGCGTCCTCGCGCCCCGCTTTCAACACAAACTCGATTGACCGCGTCGCAACTCCCCACCTGGTCTCGTCCTGCCACCTTGCGTTTCTTCGAACTGCACGCTGAGCTTTGAAAAGAACTACGGAACGACGAGGAGATTAACTGCCCCGTGCCCTTTGTCCGCGTCCGCGCAGAACATTCTTCGCGGTCCCCCTTTGACCGGTGGCTTGAACGTTTTCGATGCGTCAACATCGTCCGAGACGACCGCATCTTTTTCCTCCTCGCGCCCTGCCCATTTGGGTTTCTCGCCATTTTTGGCGGCGCTACATTATTTACCGACTTTCGGTCTTTACCGCGCTTCTTTTTACGGCGCTTTCTCTTTGCACTCGCTTTCATGTCGCCTCGTGCCTCGTGCTGGCCGGTACACATTTCGTCGGCCCGGATCGGTCTCTTACCCGCACAGTCTGAGTGATTCTCACTTAAATCTACTCTCTCTCTGCCTCGACTGGCGGACAGCTCAACCGACTCTGGCACAATGCAGCAGGCTTTACTCGAGTAAGACAACTCGCACTCTTGCGAACTGCCCTCTGCTACATTGCCCAGCGCACGCTGCGCATCGACACACAGCCCGTCGGTTTCGATCGCTGTCTCACGCGCACAGTCCGAATGATTAACAGAATCATCCCTATCTAGGCTATCTAGACTGGCGGAGAGCCGCACCGATCCCTGAACAATGCAGTTGTTCTCTCGTGAGCTACGGAGCTCGCCACCCCGAGAGCTATTCTCAACTGCATCGTCCAGCTCGCACTTCACTTCTGCACGCAGATCTGGCTCTACATGGGTGCTCGCTTCTGTCGGGTCAGAAGTACCCTTTTCTTCGCTAGCAACCTTGCTAACATTACCAGCGACGCACACGCTCGGTAACTGTGCCAATTTGTTCGCAGCTGGCCTAGCTGTCTCTACAGTCATCTGTTGGCACAGCACCTCGTCGCTCTCACTACGGCCTTTAACGGCCTCTGTTGCCACTAAGGCATCGTTAGCAGCTAGCCCTTTCCCTTCACTTATGAATCTGCAGCCACTCTCACAGGCACTACTCTTTTCGTCGGCTTCTGGCGAAAATCCGCTAGACACTTGCTCTGTACTTCCTACAGAATTCTCAGACAGCCGTTGTCTCTGTGCCAATAACTGATCACAATACTGTATTTCTTTGATCAGTGCTGCCTTCTCTCTCTCATACTTTTGTTCACGCTCAAGCTTACGTTCCTGATACTCACGTTTGCGTTCATTCTCACGTTCGTGACGCTGACACCTAAGAGTAAGTTCTTGAAGCTCCTGCTTCCGTTCATTCTCGCGTTCTTCACGCTTAAGCTCACTCCTAAATTCACGACGCGCTCGCAAACGTACACGACGCACACGCTCCCGTGGCTCCTGTATCACTTCCCAAGCAAGCTTAATGCTTTCATCATCATTGCCACTATCTTGAATCGCCTTTATGATAGCTGGCATTTCCATCCGTTCGTCCGCCTCAACTCCCAAATCGTCGCACACCAACAACAAGTCTAACCTCGTCAACCTTCTAAGATCCATGGCAGCTGCCCCGACAGGTGGTTAAAACTGTTTTCCTTAATTAATTTGTGCAAACACACAATGCAACAAACTCCCGATTCCCAGAACTATCAAAATTGAACACACAACCTTTGAGTCTGGCGAATCATAAGGAAAAAAACCACGCGCTCACTTACGGTTACAGCACCCTGCCATCCGGTTCATTTGTCCGCTGTTCCCGGTTCCTTCCGGACTCCCTGGGTCGAAGGCTCGCTCCTTCTTCGATTCTCCCAGTCTCTTCGGACCTCTTTCGACGAAGGCTCTCTCTTCTTCGCTCTTCCCGGTTCTTTACGATCTCTCTCGACGAAGGTTGATTCGTAGCGCTGCCACCAGCTGATGTATTCGGAGGCGATCCCACCGCTGCCACCAGATGTAGGGATTGGGGGACGGGCTTCGAGATGAAAACCCAAAACTTGGGAGTATTTATTCTACATTCTTTACAAGGAGGTGAGCGTCAACTAACAGACGTACAGACATTACGGGCCGGCAGCAACTCGGACGCTGCGGCCCGCGGCAAGAAGTTCGAGAGAGGTGAAACAGGGAATCAGGGCATGTCCCAGAATGCTCAGGTCTCTCTGGAAGGCTTCTTATAAACCCTTCGAGCACTGCAAGTCACGTCATGTTTGACCAATGGGAGAGTCCACTCCGATGACGCCACTTTCAGCCAATGGTAGGCGCCCGTGTCGTGGTGTCACACCTGGCGGCTTGCTGCGGTCTTGCATCGCAGACTGGCAATACACTTCGAACAAGGAGAAGGGGAGGGCTGCACCTGCTCCATTGTCCGACGCCCACCTGCAAATCCCGGCGGTGCACGAACTTGTTGGCACGTGAACTTGATGCCTTAAACTTGTTTGCTAGGCCGCTTCTCTGGAATGCGCTTTCCTGCTTCTGCATTCCTCAATTAGCTGCGCTGCAATCCGACGTGGTCTGGGGAACTCGAAGTAATCGCAGGAACCAGCTCCATATCTAACAGTGTGTGTATGTATATGTATGAAGTGACACCTAAAATTATGGACAGGCTCCTGGAGTGCTTTCAGGACATACCATCTACTTCAGAAGAAAATATAACCGCTAACTCAAGCAGTAGCTTCAGAGGGACCAGCGCGGATTGGTCAAGCCGTAATCACCAAGAACCGAGCCACCTTGCAGGCAGCATGGAGAACTTGGGTTGGCGCGCTCTCAGAGGTCAGGTGAATAACGTCGACAACGACCCTGTCCCCCTACTTTCGGACGCTCAAGAGTTTCTGACAACGAAAAACTAATAAACAAGGGTGATCAGTTCGACCCGATGACTACAACTGAGACGGTTTGTTTAACTTGCTCTAGCCTACTTCACATTCCTGTCAAAGTGGGAAACAGAGATATGATGGCTTTGCTTGACAGCAATACTTCTGCATACATAATAAATGCCAAGCTGGTAGATGCAAGTCACTTGCATAGTGGAAGAGTACTACGGGTGCAAGGTTACAATGGAAAAGTGACAATGCATAATCAGTTGGCCTCAGTAAACATAGAGTTCTAAGATCATGAAATAGAGAGTGAAGTACTGGTGATAGAGGGAGTGACATACAACTTCCTGCTATCTAGACCAGATATAAAGAAACTAAAAATCAACATATACTGGGACGATGCGGTTTTAGTGGAAGGACTTGCTGAGGATTACGACATCCATGATTTATGGCGGGTATTTAAAGATAAACTACTTGAGCTTACGGACAAGTATGTTCCAAGCGTAGACTCCACCAGACTCAAAAAACGTAAGAAACCCTGGGTGAATTCGCGTATTCTCAGAATAATTAAAAAAAGAAAGAGAGCATTTAATAGATACAAAAAAACTAAAAGAATGAATCACATAAAAAAGTTATCTGAAGTAACACAGGAGTATAAGTTTGCTATAAAAAATACGAAGGAAGAGTACTTTAAGACACTCAACGACAGAATGAAAACTAATCCTAAACATTTTTGGAGGTTTTTAAAAGGATGCGGATCAGATTTTGTAGGAATAAATGAAATTGTTTGTAATCAACAAATAATTACAGACGATATTGAAAAGGCAACGTGTTTGAATACGTATTTTCAATCTGTCTTCCTACCTAAATCCAATCATAGCTCTACACCACATGCAAGCAGACTTCCTTTAATGGAACAAGTTGAATTAAGCGTTAGAGGCACCGAGGCACTCCTAAAGGTCATAGATGAAACCAAAGCAAACGGTACGGATGGTATATCTCCACGTATACTAAAGTGGTGTGCTACACCTATCTCGATGTACCTTTATTTAATCTATGAGAAATCGCTATCCACAGGACTCTTACCTAATGACTGGAAAACGGCTCAAGTTGTACCTATTCATAAAGGGGGTTCGAAAAGAGATGTCGCGAATTACAGGCCAATCTCACTAACATCCATCTCGTGCAAAATCATTGAGCATATTATATATTCCGAGATAATGCGTCATATAACAAATAATAAAATACTAATCAAAGAACAACATGGGTTTCGGAAAGGTCTATCTTGCACAACACAATTAATTGAATTTTATCACGAATTGGCATTCGATGTTGACGAGGGAGTACAAACAGATTGTGTCTTTTTAGACTTTTGCAAGGCATTTGATACAGTGTCACATCCACTTCTTCTTATTAAACTTAAAATGTTAAATATTCACTCAAGCGTACTCGCTTGGATTGAAAATTATCTGTCTCAGCGCCGACAATGTGTTATTTTGAACGGCAAAAGCTTGGCATACGCTGATGTGACGTCAGGAGTCCCACAGGGCTCAGTCTTAGGGCCACTTTTGTTTCTACTTTATATAAATGATATTTCTGTTGGTATTTCTTCATGTATACGGTTGTTTGCCGACGATTGTGTTGTTTATAGGAAGATCAAGAGTGAACAAGATGCTGCCATGTTACAATCTGACTTAGAATGTATTAATACTTGGTGTTGCACATGGAAGATGAATTTGAATTTAAAAAAGTGTGTACATGTATGTTTTACAAGAAAGAAGAAGCGGATTGTAAATCTTTACCAGATAAATAATACCCTGATAAAAAACGAACCTATATACAAGTATCTAGGTGTGACGCTCTCATCCGACTGCTCATGTTCTGCTCATGTGGATGACGTCATTGTAAAAGCTGGTAGGGCACTCAATTTTATTCAGCGGAACTTGAAATGTTCACAGCCGAACCTAAAGAAAACTGGTTACCTAACATGTGTTAGACCAATTTTGGAATACGCCTGTGCTGTCTGGGACCCCGTGCTGAAAAACTTGATTGATAAGCTGGAAAGAATTCAAAACCGAGCTGCTAGGTTCGTCCTGGGGCGGTATGGGCGGAGAGAAAGTTGTACTGAAATGAAACTTGAATTGGGAACTGCTTTCCTCTCGGTGGAAAAAGTTGAGACTGAAGTTTTTATACCTCATATTTAATAATAAGACTGGAATTAGCAGTAAAAGCTACTTGAAAGAACCACATTATATTTCTAGGCGTAATAACCATTCACTTAAAATCCGCGAGTACCGTGCCAGGACATACTTGTTTGCGGATTCCTTTTTTGTCAAAACTATTGTGGAGTGGAATCAGCTGTGTGAAGAGCAAGTGTGCTGTACGAATGAAGATTTGTTTTTTTCCCGCCTGTAACCCCCCTGCTATAACGCCTTCGGGCAATGCGGGGTAATTCTTGAATAAAGAATAAAAGAATAAAGCAGGGTAGAAAAGATAACCTATGAGTTTTTGAGTGCACAAAAGATATTGCAACGACCTACCCTGAACTGGTATGCATAGGAAGCTATCCACAAACGATGAAGTCACACAAGGTGCCTTTCGAACTAACTGACAAGACAGTCATCCGAAAATCACCTTATAACATGTCAAAAGAGCGCACAATATGGTTGAAGAAAGAATTGCAGGAGATGCTAGATGCCGATATAATCCTACCTTTAGTGTCACCCTTTGCCTCTTCCATAACAATTGTGCCAAAGGAAGATGGAACTTTCAGACTGTGCATAGTATACAGGGTCCTCAATAACCAGGCAGAACTTATACCATTTCCCATGCCGAAGATAGGCATGATTATAGATGAGACAGGTGGTTGCCGCAATTTTTCACGTATTGACTTGTGCAAAAGTTTCTGGCAGATCCCGCTAATCGAAGAAACAAAAATGTACACTGCTTTTATCACGTCCTTCGATCTGTACAAGTATAACAGGCTTCCTTTCGGCTGAAAAAAACTCGCCAGCATGGTTCCAGAAGATTATGAACGAAGTCCTGAAGCCTTTCCTAGGTGTCTTTTGTAATGTGTACATAGACTATATTATCGTCTTCTCCGAAACAGAGGCTGAGCATCAGGAACACCTGCCTCAGGTATTAAATGCCTTGAGCTTGGCATACCTCCAGGTTAATTTGAAGAAAAGTGCATTCTTTCAAAGAAAAGTTGTGTTTCTTGGAAGAGTCTTTGATGGGACTACCAAAAGCACGAAACAAGACTCCACCGAGAGGATATCCCAACTGGTAAAACCATATGACGTCCACCCATTGCATGTGTTTTTGGGATTAGCGGGACCTTTCAGACCTTTCATAAAGGACTTTGCCATAAAAACAAGATGCCTCACGTGCCTAACGCAGGAAGAAGTTCAGTTCTATTTGAGTGGGATGAGGAATGTGAGAGAGTCTACCGCGATTTGGTGCACAGAAGCTCTGCTGACTATTCTACACATACCAGATTTGACTTTGCCCATTGAACTGAATACCGACACCTCACACTATGGAACAGGTGCAGTCTTGTACCAGAAATGTCCACAAACATCCGGCCGAGAAAAGCGACACGTAGTAGGTTACTACAGCTACACCCTCAAGCCATCTGAAGTCAACTACACCACTACTGAAAAGGAAGCTCTTGCAGTCCTTAAAGCAATTCAGTACTTCTGTACGTACCTAGACGGTGTGAAGTTTACTTTGTTTGCCGATCACCACACCCTCACTCATCTCTTGAATATGACCCAACCTAAGGGACGTATCGCCAAATGAGTGAACTACTTGCAGCCGTTCGATTTCACCATCTCCCACAGACCTGGACCCCTTTTGACTGATGCAGATGCATTGTCTACACTGATGATACAGGCCAACAAAGAACAATCGGAAGAATTCAATGAAGTAAAATTGTGGGAAGGCACTGAACAATTGATTTTTATGGAAGGTCATTATCAAGTCTCGCCAACGCTGGTTTCCAGGGTGCTTTATTTGTACCACGATAGCCCAGAACTTGGAGGACACGACAGATTTTGGCACACCTACAAGCTAGTCAAGACATTTACGTGGCCTCACATGAAAAAAGACATCAATCAATATGTTCGTTCATGCCACATTTGTCAAGTCAACAAAGTGAAATGTAAACAGCCTACAGATGCCATGATAATACTTTGCCACTCGAACGTGCCTTTTGAAGTTATACACTGGAGCTAGATAAGAAACAAGAAGGAGTCCGAAAAACACAAGCTTTTCTTCTGGCCATAGATGAATGCACCAGGATAGTCATGGCACGGGCAGGAAAAGAACATGCGAATAGTGTCACCCCCCTCCTCAAATGGGACATGTTTAGGACAACCAGGACGATCGTATGTGACAACGGTCAAGCGTTCAAGAGTGAAAAACTAGCAAGCTGGGCTCGAGACCACAATATATCAATCAAATTCTGTGCGCCATACCATCCCGTGGTGAATGGGCTTGCACAGCGTGCCATACAACATGTGAAACAATAGATCAGGATGTACAATAGTTTCCCTGGTGGATCGAAATGCTCTTTAGAAGCAGCTGTAAGACATCACAATCGCTCCTACACCAGTGGCTTGGGATGCAGCCCACAGTTCACTTTTTCAGGAGAAACCCCTATTCTTCAGGGGGATCGGAGAGCTGGGGCTGTTAGAAAATCTCAAGATCGTCAAGGAGAGGAAACAAAAATTGCAGGAGGAGAGGTATCATAAACGAATGAGAAAAAAAAATAGTGACAAGAGACATTGCTCATATATCCCAGACATTTAAGTCGCCAACCTTGTTCCAGTTAGGAAAGGAGTAAGAGAATTCAGTGCCAAATTTTATGGTCCTTACTCTGTGACAAAGACAGCCACTCAGAGAGAAATATTGAAGCCTGTGTAGTACATTGGAGAACGTGGCTCAGTTGACTGTGCTTCGATTGGAAAAGTTTTCAAGTATTACCCCAGAAGGGGTTAGCAAAAGAAACCTGGAATGGTGAAACGGTATGAGCCTTCGAATAGAAGATAAGAAGCGCAGGAACCTGGGTACAGGAGAATGAAGTTAGAATAAAGGTAGAAAAGATGGACACCAGTTCCACAGCAATGCTTTAACGTCTATTGTGTCCTTTAACTAGGAATGCTACAATGTACACACACACAAAACTTCATGGGGTTAGAAGCCTACCCCATTCCGGCTACGCAAATGGTTCGAGCGAAGCCTACATTAAAAAGTGCCATCTTGCTCGGCACTTGCGAACAATTGACGCACGTAGCTCGAACGCAACCGCCAGACAAAAAAGCAAATGGAACCCCCGCACGACATTTGCCTCCAGCTCGCGCGCGAAGAGTGGCTTCACTGCATAGATTGAACATAGTGGCAGACCTGTGCGCAACTCGGCTCCGTACAGGAGCATATACAGCGACAATACGCGTACGTGACCCATGCAAGAAACCGCGTTTCTACCAGAAAGCCTCTCCCTTCACCTTCATGCATAGTGTTAAACGCCAGCGTTTCCCGGTAAACAGCACAGTTACATAAGCTGCAGTTGCCGGGAAGTGAGAGGAGCAGTCGGGGATTATTGAATGCTAATGCGTTTCACTTTTTAAAGGCGAAGCTTAAGCGTCCTCTGAAACTGCACTTCAATGCTTCAAATAGCATTTTGTTAAAAAAATGTCCCGAGGACACTTCAATAAAGTTCTTGTCAATTGTTAAAGTAAGTGGAACAAAGTGCATTTTTACAGCAAGTATGATGGCCGATATCTCCAAACTGGCGTCCTTCTGGAAATTCCAAGAGGATACACCTTTAAACATCACCGGCTACAATTCATAAATTGCGATATGTGCCGCAAAGTTAAATACTGAATTTTTGTTATTAGTGGAATACGAGTTTCGAATTCTCATGCTAGTAATGTTTGCCTCTTTGAATAATCCGTATGAAGAACAAGAATTGTGCTATCTGCCACAGGTGATCTTTAAAAATTCCACGAAACATAAAAATGATCGCCCTGTATATTTGCACATTACATGGTTAAAGGAACACTATAAAGAAAAAGCAAATCAGTTTAGACTGACAAGGTATTCTTCCAAACTATATACTCAATAAGACTCAATATCTTTAATTTCCTGTTTAGGCCCCAGGGTCAGCACATCGCTATGAACTCGTGAATTTCAATGCATGAGGATTTCTCATGTTTGGGCGAAAGGGGCTCAGAAGAAATTTTGGAAGCTTTCTAAGTCTTGATTCCTTTAGAATATAATGTAGTCCATTTTGAACAATGAGTCCAATGTTATCATTGTGGCTGTCTTTTATTTTTTTTCTAGCAATGAAGCTAACTAAGTCATTTTTGTTACGTGTATGCATTATGTATTACTGTATTTTGTACCTGTATCGCCACTTTGTAGCTCTTCCCCTCATAATGCTTCATAAGGAAGCCTCGAGGGTATCAAAAATAAATAAAACGAAGTCCATCGCTAGTTGAACTTCTAAGGTAGAATGACCACCTGTCTAGGTACGAGTGCCTTTTTTGGTATTGCAGAAGCACAACTTAGAGATACAACTGTATGCATTTTTCTCTTTAGTGTTTCCGAACAGCCTCAGTACTTGCTCCCGTCCTTTCCACCACCATCACAAGAGAGTAAAACTTGGGCAACATACGAACCCGCTTGAGGTCGAGGACGAGGCCGAAGTCCCCCAGCTTGTAGTAGCCATCCTTGGAGATGAAGATGTTTTCCGGCTTGATGTCCAGGTGGGCCAGGTCATGGTCGTGCAAGTGTTTCACACCCTGTAACAATGCAACATGCTCGAATAAAGACAGCTGCTGCTGAAGCCACTGCCACATTAATATAGAGATATTGCACCTTTTACATGCAATTTTTTTTTGTCAGTTATGTTTAGCAGTTGCGAGGACCAAACCACGGACACTACGCTTAAATTAATTTTGCCCACCCAGGGTTCCTCAACGTGCCCCTAGATGTAAACGAGTGTTTTCGCAAAGGCAGGCGTACAGAACACAAGAAAAAAACAAGGATGGAGAGGGAAGAAAGAAAAAGGGAGTCATTTTTGTTCCTCTTGTCTCGTGTTTTATGTCTTGCACACCTGGCTTTTTATACCAAGAGTCCCTACCAATTTGCTCAGATTTCTGTCGCTCCAAGTGTTTTTGCATCTCCCCTTTATCAAAACGCAACTTCCATGGCTGGGCGTTGAACTCCAGATCTCTTGCTCGGCAGCATGATGCCACAGCCACTGAGCTATCACAGAGGGCAAAAAGCCAACTTCAAAATAGTTATGGATGTCTGGTTAAGTGAAAGTCAATATCAAAAGAAATGACCATTGAAATGTCCTGCACAAGAGAGATAAAAATAGAGGAAAGGTAGGGAGGTTAACGAGAAAAAGATACCAGTGGCTACTCTGCACGAGGAAAGGGGATCAATTAAAGTGACAGGAAGGAAGATGGTAGCATTGGTAGCCCACTCTTGATACTGACAGCACTATTGTTATTGTAAAATCATGCGAAACTGAATTGTGAAACTATTCATAGTACAGTCAATAGCGAACCATCATAATACTTTAACCGTCTTTCCTTTTTACACAATTGATAGTTTAAAAAAATTATTGCTACCACTGACAATCAATTTATCAATAGTTTTGCAACACCAGCAAGAAATCGTGAAGTGGCATATGTCACTATCACAGTACCTCACAAGCCTGTAGACTACCGGAGGGCAACTAGCGCTCAAGCTGATATTGGTGCATCTATTCATTATGTCTGCATACCAGCAGTAGGTCGACAAGGAACTCCCAGACAAGCTGCTCGGACAGGTTGTGGTGCTTCTCAGTGTAGGCAGCCAGGCTGCACTCACACAGCTCCGTCTGGATGTACAACCGGTAGTCTTCCTCCCAGGCCTTGATAAAGCGCACACAGTGCGGGTGCGGCGGCAGCAGCTCATGCTTAGCCACCTCCTGCAGCTGTAGCCGACGGTCACGCTGACCCCGAAACTGACGGTTGGCCACCTTGACCGCGTACCACCTGCCGTCATCCAGGCACCGCACCTTGTACACCTGGTGATGTGCAGCAATGATTCCAGTCAGACATCTCGGGCAACATAAAGCAATTAAGAGCTGCGAATTGGCCTGTTGGTATGGCACTTTTGACCAAGTAAAGGGTACATACATAACTATAACTTTCCAAGAATATTCAAGGTGTTATGCGATGCAAAAAAAGGTAAACCTACCACTCCGAAAGAGCCTTCCCCCAGTTTCTGGTCTACGTAGAAGCACTGGTGCAGATAGGAGACAGGGGCCTGTTCATTGTAGTGTGGACTGTGAAACGCTATTAACGATTCTGCCGTCAAGTATAACTCTTGGCTTGCAAATAAGAAGCAGGCAGCCAAACAAAACAGACATGCAGCTTCATACATGGCATATCACTCTTCCTAAACATGGCCTTTTAAATATTAGTCCACGACTGCTCAATCACTCCCACATGTCTTACATTCTGGCATGTGACCAAAAGAAAGCCTTGTCATCTTGCATTGTGCCATGGCTCACTGAGCAACCTGTACTTTGCTCCAAGATTCATGTTTTAAAGAGAAACTTTCTTTGCCTTTTCCTTCAACTTTCGCGCTGCTGCTGCTGCTGCTGCTGCTGTTTTGCACGCCGTGTTGGGGTAGGGTTCAGAGCGTGTACACAGTAAAACCTCGTTAAACCATACCCGCTTAAACAATAGTTTCATGTTAAAAGTAGTAAAGTCAAATCTCCAACTTAGCTGCCATTGAACATAATGCGTTTGCTATGCACATAAACCATACCAGCTCACTGTGTATGTATCGGTTAAGAGGAAGCTCTAGCTCGGGTGCTCCACAAGTAAGTGGGCGATCTAATGCTATTTTTGGTTAAGCAGTACTACCGTTTAGTACGTACTTTTTCCGAGCTCCAGCCAACTACGGTTTAACGAGGTTTCACTGTATACATGGCAGGAGCATGGCAGAGAGGAAAATCGACGCAAGAAACTCATTTGGACCTTTCCATCACATCGTATGTGCACAAAGCCCTCTGGAGCTCCCTGGATGTCACCAAAAGCTCTTGAGAGCTTGAGAACGGAAGCGGTCGACCGTCAAATGAACAGCCCTGTGCCCGCTGTGGTAGCTTTGCTTATATGGCATTGCTAGAGGTCGCGGGTTTGATCCCAACCGCGGCAGTCACATTTTGATGGGGGCGAAATAGAAAACGCACGTGTACTTCGATTTTGGGACATGTTAAAGAACATCCCGCTGTAAAAATTAATCCAGAGTCCGCGACTACGGCATGCCTCACAATTCGATTGTGGTTTTGTTGTGTGCAGCACCATAATTCAATTCAAGTTGAATACTTCTGCCACAATGTGATGTATCATGTGAGGCAATGACTACGCTCAACCCTCTCGGAGGTTATGAAATATGGCGCACAACAACGCCTCAAGCAAATACCTCTCCCTATATGTTCTGTGTACTATGCAGACAAACAGCAGTGGTGCCTGCAAGGTAACGTTTAACATCAACTTGCCATTCTCGTGTTAGACTAAACGTTGAAGTAGCCATCAGCCCTAATTATTGTCAATCAAGGTATCCAGCACTGTATGCTTCACTTTCATCGATTCCCACAGTGCATGGAATCTGCATAATCCTTTAAAAATTATTGTTATCTACACACACGAAAGAACTGACCAAAAAGTGATGGTTAACTACAGAAGCTTTCTGCCAACTAGGTTATGTACCACCAATCGATGCTAGTGTTTGGTGCTACCCGAAGGCGCTACTATGCGAAGGTTGTGGGTTCAGTTCCCACCTGTGGCAAGCTGTTTCTTCATCCACTTTCATTTCCAATAATTTATCGTTTCTTTATTTCGTTTATTAAGCACAAGTAATTTCCGCTATGTTGTTCTTGGTGTCAGAGTGTGTTGGCTTTTCGTGATATGTTTAACAAAAAATCGGGCCCCTCTGTTAATCCCCTTTCTCCTCACTTTCTGGTGTGACAGAGAATCTCAATTTGCTTTTTCAACTGTGAAAGGCCAGGGAATGAAACCTTTGCTTTACGCATGAAAGGAACTGATTTCAAGCCAATGAAGAAACTGGCTACAGATCACAGATTAACACTACTAGGCAAAGCAGTCAAGGATACTCAAACTGAGAGAACAGCTTTAACTCACAATAGGGAAATGTGGAAGTTGTGCCCTAGGGCATGTAACTGTGACCGTAATAATGTAGCGACGAACGAAAAAGTTTTGTAGTTGGAGTCATGTCTTGCCCATACGATTTTCCTCGGGAAAGCAAGATGTAGTTTGTTCCCTGGTTCATGTCATTTTGTGTGAAGGCCATTGTGTGTCAATTGTGCAATATAAAACAAGACAAGTAAGAAAGACAGAAAAAAATGCAAAGGTTCGTGCTGAAATTTTGGCGGCAATAGCCATCATTCACGCGTTTCCTATTTCCCTTTTTCCATTTCCATCATTTCCCTAACTCTAAAAAGGAAACTGCAGACATCTCTTTTTTTAATGGTATCACTGCACTTTCCATATGCAAGTGTACTTCAATGTTTAACATTTCCCTTTTTCAGCATCTTTCATTGCATGATTAGCTACAAGATGTCAGATTCACAGCAAGCTACATATAGTAGTTTTCCGTCTGCAGTTCCTCCCAAACTGGGGTAAATAAAGGTCAACCATATTAAAGGAAAGACTGTTCTGCTCAGCTGGCTAACAGATGCATCCTTGCTGCAGCTGAAATTCAAAGCTCATGGTTGTCACAATGTAAAGTCACATTTGCAACTATGCATGTAACAGCAGGGACAGAAGGCTCAAAGGATACAGAATTCAGAACCGCTAAAGCTGACTGCCTGAGCATGCCGAGGTAGGTCTGAACGCCAGCTAGTTCTATCCACGGATGGCACTCGTGGTGGCCGTGGCTGGCGTCTTCTCCGAGCTTGGCTATCCTGCAGAGAGATTCAGGAGAAGATGAGACCAGGCAAGCCAAGAACACTGTGCTCTGAAGAATTTCTGCACTCAAGCAAATGATTGGTAACATGGTGTTGCTACTCTGCTGAAGACGAGATGCCACCTATAAGAACCGATGCACCAGAGCTGGTAGCATGTACCCATGTATTGCTAACACTGAAGTATAAATAATTCTACGTACAATGCTCACAAAGATGGCACACTTTGTGCACACAATGCACACAACGTCCTTCACTACGGCGTGCCTCATAATCAGAAAGTAAAACCCCATAATTTTTAGGTCAGATGCTGGACATGTGCCACACGAATTTCCAGCATTAGCTATGGAAATCTGTTTAATCTGTTCACTAGGCTGTTTGTCACGGCGGAAGACGAGACATCACTAAACCAAGGAGGTCACAGTGGTGCTCCTTCACAACGTAAATAAACGTACTCACACCGCTAGCAAATGAAGGGTCCTACACCGCAGTTCGTTTAAATAACCTGACCAAAATGCGAATGGCCGGCCGCTTCGTTAACTTTCGACCACTACTGCCGGGTCGGCGTTCGGCCTTCTCCCAAAGTTTAACTACGGATTCTTCAGAAAAAGCACGAACAAAGTACGCACGTAAATCTATATCGTCTTCAGCAGGTGGGCTAGCATGTTTCTCACGAGACTATGCCGAATTAACCAAAAATGACGTGCCGCAAATCGGCAAACACACAAACTTGGGTGAGTTGAGGCTCAGCGTTACCACTTCGAACGCCGTTGTTCGGAAAAACGCTCGCGCGAGAGAGCGACGGATGCAAAGAACTCGAACATGCGCGTGACATCCAAGGAGCTACTACAAAGAAGACAAGGAGCTGCTACAACGACGGCAGAACGGCACCTTTTTCGTCAACAGTGGCTGCGAGTCTTCAAAAAACACAGGGTCTGGTCTCGGCGGTGTTTCAGTCATTTTTTTCTTTCCGCCTTGTAGCTGTCACGACCTGGGACACCGCAACGCTACGCTACGCAGCAGGTGCCCAAGAAATGAACACAAGAATCGTCACCAAGCCCGTGGTGCCAGTCCGAGCGCAAATGCAGGTCCACATGCTCACGCGCTCGTTTGTGTAAGCAGAAACCATACAGAAGCAACGACGCAACGAACACATGATTCACATGATCATGCATGGCCTCAACCGGACTGGATCGCTACGGCCACGACCTACTCGTACTCCAGACCTGCACAGATATCCGGCTTCTATGGGAGCCACTAGCTATGGCCACTAGGGCCCACTCTCGTTCGACCGTTGGTCGCTGGTGTCGCTTTTATAACTTGTTTGTTGTGCATAGGAGGAGGAAACGTCTGAACACCTGATACAGTAACTCTATGCCTGATACTTGCTTGTAAACAACTTCACCCTGCAGTTGAATGTAATGGGGGCAACGTTACTAGATAGCGATGGTAACGGGGAACTATTCAAATCTTTGGGTTTTAAAGTAAAATAGACTTTGAACAGGTAGAAATAACTAAACGGGGGCTATCTGATTGGTGGATAATATCAACGCAAAAGTAAAGGAGTAAATACATAGGTATGCAGGGTATGCATGCATATGAAACTCTATGCTTCCAGGTAATATTAGAAAGGCCATTAACACTGGCCATTAGAAAGAAACTCTATGCTTGCGGCCCCTTGCGGCCACATAGCACACGATGAAGGAAACTTGACGTGAGCCAAATCGAGCCGCCGCTAGAGTCACTGGCGGTCTTGGCTATTGGCCGCCATGTTTTCAGGCTGGTGGTTTCGCTCATGGGCGCGATGTTTGTAAACACACGGTGAAAAATGATGTTGCGCCACTAAATTACAGGAAATGAATTCCAGTGTAGTCGTGCTCGCGCTATTCTCCCGTTTCGTAATATTTCTGCTTCAGGTGAGCTTCGCCACGCCTCCTAATCGCAAATTTAACGATCGTTATGTACAGTACAGCAAATAAACGGTACAAATCCTCGAGCAGCGCCTGCCTCGAGTAATCGTTCTTGTAACGGTAGCCTCACGAAACGCTTTTGGGTTGCTTTACCTAGCCAGTCGAGCCTGTGAGCTTCACAAGAAGTGGCGGTCAATTGCTTGCATCCTTCTTGTTAAAGCCTGTTTCTGTTTGACGCAAAAAATGCGCGTGATCGCGGTGTTATAACCACCAGTCAGAACTTTGCCTAATGAAGCATACTTTCTGGAACCAAAGAAGGCAAGCATTCAGGCTGTTATGGCAGTTGCGAGTTGAGTAGAGGCGCATCTTGAGTTTTCGCGCGTTCTCTTTCATTCGTGCTTCGAAAAAGAGCCGCATGTCCGATTTCCTCTTGCCAGGTGGCCTTCAACTGGGCAGTGCCTGACCACAACGCGGACGCCTTTCGTTCACCCTGGCCCGCGAGCAGGGACCTGGGAGACCGCCTCGTCTCGTGGCTCTTCGGTGGCCTGACGCGCTGGGACAGCCAGTACTTCTTGCACATCGCCGAGCACGGCTACACGTACGAGCAGACGCTGGCCTTCTTCCCGCTGTACCCGTGGCTTGTCCGTCAGACGGCTGACGGCCTCGTCGACCCGCTCACGAGCGTCTACCTGTCGCGTCACAGCGTGCTCGTTCTCAGCGGCGTTCTCGTCAACGCGTCCTTTTTCGTCGTCGCCGCCGTGGCTCTGCACCGTCTGACCCACCAGCTCTTCTCCAAGGAGCACGCTGACGAGGCGGTCCTCCTGTTCTGCTTCAACCCTGCCTCCGTCTTCTTCAGTGCCTGCTACAGTGAATCCGTCTTCGCAGCTGTCAGCTTCTTGGGCCTACTGTTGCTCGAGCAAAACAGGCCGAATCTGGCGACGCTGTTCTTCTGCCTGGGCGGCCTGGTTCGGTCCAACGGGTTTCTGTCGGCTGGATTCCTGCTCTATTCCGGCTTCGTCTGTGGGCTGACACCCGTCAGGTCGGTCTTCAGGGCGGCGTTCTGCTTCCTGCCGTTTCTCCTGTTCCAGTGTTATGCGTGGTCGCTTTTCTGCATACCCGACTACTCCCAGAGATTCTCTGCTGCAATCCTGAATCAAGCAGCTGAGTCGGGGTTTAGGCTGGCCGGCCGCAATGCTTCTAAGTGGTGTTCGAATCTAATTCCTTTCTCCTACGGATACGTCCAGTCACACTACTGGGATGTTGGTTTTCTTATGTATTATCGCCTGAAGCAGCTGCCCAATTTTGTTCTTGCTTTGCCAGTTGTCATAGTTATCCTGCACTCCTCGGCCTCTGCCCTAAAGCGCTGCAGTGACAAGCGACACATTCCATACGTTTTGCATGCTGTTGGTTTTCTTGCTATCACAGTTCTCTTTGCAAATGTTCAAGTGGTGACGCGGCTGATTGCTGCTTCAAGCCCAATGTTGTATTGGACAGCGTTTTTCGGACCCAGTCGAGCCGAAAGAAAGTTTCGCTCTGTTGTCTGGGCAGATGTAGCAGTCAACTTGTGGCAAAGTGATACTCATTCAAAGCGTATTGTCACATACTTTGTGGGTTATGCAGTTTTGGGGACAGCTCTGCATGTAAATTTTTTACCATGGACATAAAAAATTAAGTTGGATGTTTCATCGTAGAGTTGTGATAAGTTTTACGTCATGATATGTTTATACCTAAAATGCCGGGGATGAAACCCCCTCGTTTTACGTCCTTACTATGTCACAAAATCCTCTGTGATTTTCTATAATCAATACCGAGCAAATCACATCTAACATTTCTGTGAGGTTTGAGGTTTCAGGGTGAGTTCCACAGAATTAGACAAAGTGCAAGAAGTTGCATGAATGGATAGGTTTTCCATTTAATTACAGGTTGTAACATAGCTTCATTGACACCTGTAGTACCTGCTAAAATATCCTTGTCAAGGAATTCTGTTCAAGATTAGCTGTCTGTTCAAGATAGCCTTGTCTGGGGCCAGCATTTTCGCCAATGTTTATTTCAGCTTTTAGTTCACTGAAGACGCAGGGACAGTTTATACAGACGTAGACGAAGTGCTCACTTGCAACAATTGTTTATTTCCACAAGGATCACACACATATATAGGAGATAAACAACAGCTTACGCAAGCGCATTTGTACAATTTCATAAATTGTGACATGAAGCATGAATTATATCAAAGCAGCAAATGATGATAAAGCCAAGTTGAGAAAGTGCGAAGTTGCAAGATTGAGATTAATCTGTACTGCCATCCCTGCCGAGCCACTCTTTGCATGTGCTAAAGATAATCCAATTCTTTTTTAGAAAGGTCAATAGATGGCACAGTAACGCATGTGTCTCCCAAACTAGTGGCCTTTGTCACTTCTGTGATCTCGCATGTCGTTTACGTGGCCCTTCCTATTATGTAGTACTGTCTGTACTAGTGCTCACATGCACACTTTCTGCAGTGAAAGCTAAGATGGCCCGTAACATGATTTCACATATTGTTCCGTTCTCACAACCTGTCATTCGTGCATCGTCCCATTTGGCTGATTTTTTTTTTTCACATCACAACGGCAGCTCATAAACAATGTTGGTCTCACATTTAACAAGGCCTTATTTGTGGTTTTTCTGGCAACCCAGCCTACTAGCACTGCAGTAGTTGGCCTTGCACGTTTGTCTAAACTGTCTGTCTGCCCCTGTGTCTTTTGTGTGCTAAAAGCTAAAATAGAATACCAACATGCTGAAACTTATCTTCCAAATTTTTGCCAAGTTAGCAGGTTAATTGCAGGTCATCATTGACCCAGTTAAAATAATGAATTGCTAGTATTTCACTTGACAAGTTATACTAAAGTCACATTTGTCTTGACACCAGAAACTTGTATGTTACTTATTCCAGTAACAAAAGTATGATAGTCTGTACGATGTTGATAGAACACCTAGGTATTGATGTCCATTGTTATCATTGGTCCGCAGAAAGGCTTGGGACATCCTTTGTGCTTCTGTCTAATATTGTGGCATATTATAATATTAATATGCCACAATATTAGACAGAAGCACAAAGGATTATTAATATTTAATATTATGCAGCCAGTAGAATGTGCACTACTTTAGAATGAATGTATACATCTGTGTCTCATCTAAAATACTTGGCCCTGAAAAAAATATTCTTGCTTGGCAGCTATTGCTGCTGTTGTTTCAGCAAACTGTTTTTAAATTCAGCATATATTGATTATTAAGTACAATGGCTCTGAGCAGGTGTAGTGTGTGTGTGTGTGTGTGTGCAAAGAAATGAGGGTGTGTTCTCAGTTGAAGATTCTTATGAGCACGCAGACTGGTTAGCATTCCGTGTTTTATGTGCCAAAAGACTCGATGGAGCCAAAGAACACTAGTCATTGCTGGCATGAGCCCAAGACAAACTTGTGATGGTGATTGTCTCCGTATGTACTCGTGAATAAATTATTTCGTACTGGATATTTTGTGTTATCTCATATGGTGAGGGATATCTCATCTGGATATCTCATCTGGATATGGTGAGGATATCTCATCTGATGAGGGATATAGTACTGGAAAGCTGGAGTGTGATATTTCCCAACAACTTTCCTGGAGTCATGTAGTACTGGTATCGCATCAGTATGACAAACTCTCCCAACAACCAATCTAGCCCGAAACACACTAGTACCATAGCATGTGTTCACTATTTTAAGATTTACAAGTTTGGGAGAATAAATACTGAATTCATGTGCTGTGTGTGCGAATTTGGACAGCAATAGCCTGTACGCTTTGTGCCTTTGACAACGACCTTAGTGCAGGATCTCCGAGCTGTTTTACAGCTGCTTTACAACTACAATCTAGTTCAATGCAGCTCAGTTCACTAAGCTCCTTGTCAGAAATCGACTTGGTTAAGCTGTGGTTACAGCACTCATCACAAGAATTTCCCTGTACTCTCTGAGCTGCCAGTAACACCTGTCAATGGAAAAGAAGGGTGCTGTAGTGAGTGCGTGAGCTAGTTGGTCGATATTCGTTTTGCATGGCAAACAGTGCAGACGGTCATACAAGCTCTATACTGTTTGTATCCATCTCATCTCATTGTGTGCATAGTTCACCATGTTGAACAAGAACCAACTAGCTCAGTTTCAAAATTCTATGAAATTTGTTTTACATTTTAGCAAAACAGCACGGAGATGAGAAATGTGAGCCTTCATGCCAACAGCAGTTGGCTAACAGCTGAGGTTTATTTATAGCCTGAGAAAGATGGTGATGCATACAACAACCAATGAAATGAAGCACTGCCGTGTGGTGTTGCAGTTAATGTTCCCTCACTGCCATTGCAGCAACAAATATTGTTGGTGTGATAACCTTTACACCGTAAGAAAACTTTGCACTTTTTGGGGCTTATCTTGACCCCAAACAATAATCATCATCTGTGCTGTGTGCCTTTGTTATTTAACGCTGCTCATTTGGCACTTCCAGATCACGAATAGCATGCATGTTATCGGCGTGTGCACTATTTTTAAGAGAGGAAATGCAAGCAAGATAGATGATGATTACTGTTTAAGGACAAGATACATCATAGAAAGTGTTGACTCCTTTTATATAGGGAAGATACATCCCAAAGGGTGTAAACAGTTTTTTTAGTGTGCACCCAAACTGGCTTTAAATCCTTCCATGCTGCCACACATTACTCCGAGTCACAGCCTTGAGTCTGATTAGTTTGATTGGATGGATGGCTATATTATTATTTGAATTGCATGTCTCGGTGCATTACCTGAACTATGAGAAGTGCTGCAATGGCAGACTCTGGATCAATTTAACCGCCCAGAGTTCTTTAAAATGTACCTAAATTGACGATGTATAAGCGGTTTTGCATTTTACCTCCATCGGAATGGCGCTGCTGTGGCTGAGAATCGAACCCTTGACCTCAGCAGTGCTCAGCAGGAGAATGCCATATAGCCACTGAGTCACTATGGCGAGCACTCACTATTTTTCAATTTCTTTCCCATATAGACTGTCTGACACCTTAATCCAGACCAGTATAAGTTGCTTATGGCAATTACACACTCGTATACCATAGTCATATTTTGTTGTTAATATACAATCTCCACTCAACGGCAGGCAAGAACTCGTGACTCAAAATGATATACATACAGCAGACCTTCCTACCTTGGAACGTGAAAATCCTGCAGATGTAACCACAAGTTACTAAAATATGGTGAAATATATAAAGAATTTTTACATTACTGAACTGCCTGTTTATTGAAGCTTTGCCAACTTTTCTTCTAGGGATGCTGTGAATAGGCACTTGCTTTATAGTCACAGCAATAATGGCTTGTGTCATAGACAAAGAGAAATGTTTATAATGCTCATTCATGAAATATTCATGAAATGGCAGCTGAAATTTCAGTTTACAATATAAAGTTGATATCGCTTCTGCGCCAAGGTCAGAATAATGGACGGGTCTGAAAGAACCATCCGCAATCATATTCATATTCTTTTGAGATCAGTTTTCCTACACTAGATACAAATGAAAAGTGATAAAATTATTAGTTACGATAGTTGTAAACAAGTGCAAAAAAAATTGACATGATAAAAATCGTAAGTGTTGGCAGATATCAATGTGTACAGCTAGGGCCCTCATTGAGCAGTCAATGCCTTGAGTGCTTCCTTTCACCAAGATTTTTAAGTAAAACAGTAGTTCAGCTGCAGGTAACACTGTGAGTGCTGAAAGAGGGAAACGTGCAGACACCTGCCAACCTGTAAACATTAAAATTTGTATAATCCTGTGGACACAATACCAAGGAGGAGGTGATGGCACACGTTTTTTAAAGCTTGTTTAGACGTTTCAGGGATATATAGACCTTTCATTAAAAATAATTTACCTTTAGACACATCACACAAGCAGGCAACACACTGTTTTTAGATCACAGTAACTTTTTTGACAACTTTGGTGATGCCATTGCTTGCTTCAAGAATTTGTCTGTACGTATAAGCTTGCTCAATACAAATACCCATCTTGCATCCTTTCAACATCAGAATATTTCCAACAGACTGTTCAGGAATTAACAAGCGAACTTTTTTCAAACAGCATTTTCCTTTTAGACTACGCAAGATTCCTAATATTGTTGAATGAGCTCAAATTTGTAAACTTTATGAAACCCAGCTATGAAGCTGCATGAAGCATAATGAATGTGATTATAAAAGAAAAAGTGCAATGCCTTCCTGTTCAAAGCCTGGTCAAGGTGCCCAAGAAGAGATTGTATTATAGGAAAAAATTCACCTATGGCTATTTATGCATAGCTTGTAGAAATGGTACAGAAACC
Organism: Dermacentor albipictus; assembly: GCF_038994185.2. Taxonomy (NCBI): domain Eukaryota; kingdom Metazoa; phylum Arthropoda; class Arachnida; order Ixodida; family Ixodidae; genus Dermacentor; species Dermacentor albipictus. The sequence continues at coordinate 12,329,535 of NC_091829.1, forward strand.
ACCAAACATGTTCTGTTGGCATTTCACACTATCTAGGGGTAAAGTCTGTTTCCCTGCCCTCTCCCCTTCAAAACATTGGGTTTTAACTATAGTATAGGAAAAGTGAATATCCTATCATAAACTAGTAAATGATAGCTGCAAGATTTGTATCATAAGTAAGGAAAATGCAAAATGATAAGAATATTATTCTCTTGCGATAGAATAGTTGTACTTTAAATTTAGTTTTTTAGCACAAACCATGGATCAAGGAAACATCATAGCAGAAAGGTAAAAAAAAAAAATAATGCTTAATGGCACAAGCCATCATTTCGCTTTAAAGAAAATGCTTGTAATATTGCTCCATTTATTGGCAATAACCAGAACTGCACAAGGAATGTCTGCAAAAAAAAAACTTTTATTACTTCTCTTCATCATGATGTGGCACACGCATACCAGAAGAAAAAAAAAACAGCAAATCAACATTTCTCGCAGGCTTCCATGTACGCATCTTTATACATATTTCTCCACAGGCACACGCGCAGCAAGCATATCACACTTTCAAGGGGGGAAAAAAAAACAGCACTAAAATAACTTTTTTTTTTCCAGAAGGATATTTCGAGAAGGTTAAAAGAAACATGCCGCGCATGCGGGGGGGGGAACGCCCGGGGCAGCGTCACGGCACGATCTTTGACGATCCTGGCGCGTTTTTTAACAAGATACAACACACACCAACCTGTGAAAAGTGACTTGGACAACACAAAAAAAGACACACATAGGCACAGCTGTACAATGACAACGGCACACACACACACATGAACCATCTGCTTACAATTTGTACAGGGTGGGAATGGAGGAAAAAAAAAACTAAAACAAAAAAATAAACAAACACCTTAAAAAGCTGCAGTACACGGCACTGAAAAGCATAAATTATTTCCCTCTTGCGCGACACTTTTTTTTTTATTCCCACTCGCGTTGCGGCGGTGTTCGCCCGTCCGCGATTGAGGTAAAATTCGCCCAGGTTTCCCTCACCTCGAAAAGATCCCCTCCCGTGGCAGACTGCTTATTGCTTCTCTGCTGAAAGCAATTGACGCAGCGAACAACGCAGTTCGCTGGGCGTCCTTCGACAAAAGCGCGCCTGCACCTCCTGGCCTTGGTTAGCAGGCGCATATGAATTCTCAGCCCCTCCCCCTTTCCCTTCTCCCTCAGAAAATACGAATGAAAGGGAATGCCACCTTTCAAAAGCGTACGTATGGGGTGGCAGGCAACGTCAAGTTAGTTGAAGACGATGGGAAAGACAAACAAAAGTACTTAAAGGGGGGAAAAAATGAAGCACCTTGGAGATAAATCTAGATTTGGCACACGGCTGCAAAAGACACACTGCGAACAAAAGCGTGACGTCACACGGCCTGTCTCACTTGTTGGAGGCCGACAATGGTCGGACGACGCGTCTTTTTTTTTTTTTTCGTCGCGCGTTGACGCTACCCTGTTGCTTGATGGGTAAAAAAAGTGAAAGAAAAAAAAAGTAACTTGGAGATCAAGGGGACAGGCGGGCGGAAGGAAATAAGGTGATGATGTAGTATTATTCCCATACTTTGCAAAAATGAGAGCCCATGTGAGATGATTGGCTGGTAATTAAGAAAAGAAACCACAGTGGGCTTGAATGGAAAGCTGCCATTGACAAAACCTTTCAATACATCTGTCAACCGCGACGGCCAATGTGACAATCACAGTAAGGTGCCAAAAAAATGTTTTAAATAAAAGAAAGTTATGTTCCTCATGCAATCTGAGCTATTTGTTGAGCTGCAACACTGCAAATATTGCAAAACAGCAGGAAGCCTTGCAAGAGCACCCACTTGGTGGCTGCCGTCAAACCCGCAATCTCCGATCATGCACCCGCAGCTCAACGATGCACATTGCAACCAACATAAAGCACCGAAACCTGCCAAATGCAATGCTTGGACGTAGGAAAAGAAGGCAAACATTCTGCTCTTCCAAGAATTGCAGCATGGCGTGATGGACAGCACCCAGCTCCGTGAACTCAATAAACATGCGAATTTCCAAGTCTTGACAATGATTTTATGCTGCAGGTGCTACACAAACAATAAAGAACGCGAAATCATGTCCTGCGAACATGGTATGACTGCCTAGAATTTTCAATAAGGCTAATCTGGCTAAAGGAATGATACTTCAATGTACCTTACAGAGCACAGAATGAACGACAACTAAAGATCTGCCGTGTCCAATTCTACCAGCTACGTGATTCACTAGTATAGAGACCCGCAACCCTTTGATTAATAAGTTATTCACATTACAGACAATGAGAACGGCAAATCTGTATTGCATTAGGCTTGCGAGTTTCCTGCAATACGATCCAGACTGAAATGTGGCACTGCCGTCTATGAAAGTTTCATAGTGTACCCATTGTGGTTGTGCCAAGATGCAAGAAGATTTGGCTAAAGCTTAACTTTGCCTAAAACTTGGCATTGGCTGCACAGATCAAGCCTTTTTGGAATTAGACCACCAAAGCAAATCTTGGAATTTTTGTAGCACCTTCTGCATTGCTTGCTCACATGTCACGTGTTATTGAAAATAAATGGAAGCATTGCCAATCAAAGTTAGCTGCAAGCACAAAAATTATCTTCTTTCGAAATAAAATGACCCACAGATGGCAATGTTTGATGTTCAACAGGTATAGTGGCGTCGTTTTTCATTCCAGGCAGGTGTTAACAGGTACACAAAGATATGAGATTAAAAAATAAATGTTTAGAACATTCGACAAGTGGGAAAAAACGAGACAGGGAAAAGATGTGATGACGCTGGGGACAAGGCAAGCTCTCTCCCGTTTTGAGCATTTTTCTTGCATGTGCAGGCCATTATTCAAGATGAGCCATGAAAGTGATGACCACTCCTGATCGTTTATTTTTAATTTTTTGCATCTCCTCTGTCTTCTTCCTTTCCTCACTGACAAAAAGAAACCAAGACTGGGTCAGAAAATCACGTATTCCGTTAGGCAACAATGATGGGAAGAGAGCCATGCACGGTGGGACATTGTGTGTATGCCGGGAAAGGAGGAAAGAGAAAACTGCAACTAGAAGGAAATGCAGTCTTAGCAGTGCCTTGCAAACTTTGCCATGAGGCCACACACCGATTTGTACTAGTAGACATGAGTGTCAGTTGTACCTGCCTACTTTCTACTTATGCAGTAAATCACAAAAATGCTACACGTATACCTGAAAGCTTAGAAGTGGTGGGTTGGAATACTGCGTTCGTATTTTTAGATGATCACCTTCGGGGACACTTTTGACTTTCACAAGAATTCATGGAACTAGTGCCGGATGTGTTGGTGTACACGGGTGACAACATTCCTGGCACTGTGTTAAGAATGCTGTCACTCGTAGACGCTGTTGCATCCAGCGCCAGTCATGCGGAATCTCGCAAAAGTGAACATTCCTGAAAGTGCTCATGTGAGAATATGGCCCCTATCCTATAAGCAACCTTTCTTTTCACTAGTAAATTTGGCAACAAGTACCATACTAACCCTAATTGGCTGAAGTTATTCAGGTGCGGGCACCCAAATTATTGCATTTCTGTGTTCAGGTAATCCACAATACGATTGTTGGCATTTCCTTGCCCGATTTTAATCCGCTTAATTACTGGCCATAGTTTTACGGCTAAGTGCATGCCAAAAGTGCTTGAAGTGAGGAACAAGGTGGCAGTTGTTTTGCAAAAACTAGTCAGTCTACTGCCTCAGACAAGATACTACAGTCTATTTAAAACAACTAGAGAATGTGAAATGTGCGTCCTTCCCTCCAATGCAGAGCATGGAAGTAAATACAACTGATTTCCTGGTCGAACAATGGCCGATGACAATTCAAGTTAGATATGTGTTCATAGAGACAAGTGAGAAGGGTTGTTTAATAAATACCTTGTACTACATTGCCTTGATTAAAACGCTAAACCTTCAGAGCCCATTTTCACAATTGAATTTTCAATGATTGTTGAAAGCGCATGTGTGCCAGCGGTAATAAACAAACTTAGAATGCATAAAATAATGTGTGATGTACGCACCCCACCGCTACAGGAATAATGTGTATGGAAGTAAAGACCACTTATTAATTATTTAAACAAATGCTGACTATTGCAAAGGTAAGAAATTTTTAACAAAGCCAACCTTTCAGGTGCACAAGACATGAGACTGCACATCCTTCCAGCTACATTGTATGGGAAATACTGTGGTGACGATGGTGTGAAGAAAAAAATCAACAGTGATAGGGAGGGCATAGAGGCGTGTTGCTGATGCACCTGCAGTTGTATGCAGTGAAGTTTCTCGGCCTTGTCAGCTGTCAGACCGCAGCAGAGGTTTCATTCCTTTTTTTTTTCCCCTTAGAGCTCCATGGACGGGATCTCACTTGTGAGGAACACAGAACAACTTTGCTTTCAATAATAAACTAGCACAATGCTCAACACTTCTTAGCTTGACTTGAAGATAAGAAAGAGATAAAAAAATTAAAAAGCTAAAAATAACGGTAGAGACCACAGTGAAGAAGACGACGACGGAGACTTCTCTTTTTTATGATAAATAACTTAGGCTTATGGCTGACGTGATGAGTGACGTATCTTGTTGTATTTTCACTTTTTTTTTCTTTTGTTCCTCATTCTCCTCTCGGTTGCACTATAAAATTGAGCAGAAAAATCACTCCCCTTCCAATTTTGCATGGGTAAGCAAAGGTCAGGTCGGGTGGCATGGAGTGGGGGGAAGAAGAAACGAAAACAACTCGTGCTTGTCCAAAATAAAAAGAGAGAAAAGGGTTCTCTGAGAACATCATTACTACAGTGGGCCAAAAATGTGCGTAGAGACTCTCTCAGCACAGCGATAGTTCTCTCGCTCTTTCTAAACACAACACCTGCTTGGCACTGAAAGAAACAAGCTGCACACTCGTCTTCCATGTGAGACAGGTTTACGTTACCACAAACATGGCACACTATAAACACATCTCGAGTCAGTGGGCGAGGTATAAGGGGAAAAAAAAAAAACAGAGCAAGCTGCCTTACATAAAATGACAGAAGCAGCCATAAAGAAAGTCAGCTGCGTGTGTCCCTTCCCAGTGACCTATGGTATCTAGCTGCGTTAGCACACAACTGTTAAAGAAAGATAATCTTGCAAGTGCTATATGGGTGGGCCCCTTGGCAAGTTAGCTTTACAATTTGCCCACTGAGGCCGTTCTGCCAAAAGCTAACTAGGTAAAAGAAGTTCAGCATCTCTTGGCAAAAGGACCTTTTCTTTCTGCATCTTCCCCCCCACTATATTTATATATATATATTTTTTATTTTCACCAGTCTTGTAAAATGTTTAAACAAAACTAATGAGGAGCACGGTACCAGGAACAACTGCCAACAAAACGAGAAAAACAACAACCAGTGAGGGGCCCCGTCAACATCGAAGCCACTGAGAAAAGGGGGGCCAAAACACTTATGATCTCAAAAAAAGATGGCACGGACATCTGAGTGCTGGTACCTCTTCAGCACGACCGCTGTAAGAACAGCACAGTTCATCGAAATCACATCTGTCCTACCGAGATGAAGCCATGCGCCTCCTCGATGGTGGCACCAAAGAAACACGTGAGGCGGGGGGGCTCCGCGGGCCACATCGAGCCTTGTTGAGCAAAAGAAAGTCGGCTGCAGTCACGCGCACAGACAAGAAAGAGGCCTTCAAAGTTGTGTTTTGGAACCTGAGCACTCCCTGTCCCACAGTGTCCACAGCCCCCTCGAGGTGCCCCCAAACTGTGCAACCCACCCGACCCGTGTCACGCGTGTGGGAAATGGAGTCACGCACCGATGACTCGGGCTTGGAGAACACACAACTGCCGAGAAAGATGACGCGCGCAAGAGAGGGGCCGCGTTTTTCCTTCCATCCTTCCCCAACTGACAGGGTGAGAGAAGCGGTCAAGTCACTTGGGGCCAAAGAACCCCGCGGCAGCCGCTGTCGCGCCTGAGGGCCCAGACGTTGTCGCACCCTGGCTCCGGGTATTTGTGGCATAGAGCTGCTGCTGAAAGTTGTGGAACTGCACCGCGTAGTTGGGGTCAGCCGTTGTGGGTCCATAAAAGGGGCTTTGCTTGTAGCTGAATGCCTGGCCAACAGTCGGAGGTAGCGGCTGCGACACCACGTCACCACCTGCACCGCCTCCGGGAGAGGCTGGCCGCAGTCCCTTGCCACCCTGAAATATGGCACCCACAGGCAACCCTCCATGCTGGGGCCCATTGGGGCCGCCGCCATATGCTTCCATTGGGGGCAAGCCGCGCGCTCCCGCGTAAGCCCCAGGACCGCTGGGCCCTCCTCGCATCATCATGACAGGACCTGCCCTCTGAGGCGGTCCCGATAGCGGGAAGTACTGCAGGTTCTGCGTGGGCACCTTTGTGTCGAGGTTGGCCAGTGGCGTCGTAAAACGCTGGAGGAACTCCAGACTCGGTGCTCGGTGCGGCGGCGCTGCCACTGGGTTCTGAGGTCGCGCAGGGAGGTACTGGATAGTGTTGGGGGCACCGAGTTTCACTTGCACATTGGCTCCACCTCCGAAGGAGGCAGCCGCAGCCGCTGCAGCAGCGGCAGCAGCAGAATTCGCGGAACCACGGCCTCGTGCACGAGGTCCGGGTGAGTTGCGAGCAGGGGCCATTGCAGGATACGGTGCTGCTGCTGTGGCAGCCCCCCTTCCGTGAGACATCATGGGTCCACCGCCCCCACCACCCATGAACTGTGCCGAGGCAGGCTCGAGGGGCACCATGCAGCCGGGACTTCCGCGATGAGGTCCGTTTAGTGGGTCCGCCGGTACATCTCCTTTGCCGCTGCCATCAAAAGGGGGCGTCATCTTCTGCAGGCTCTGGATGTGAGGCGAGTGGGGAACATCGCCAGCATAGCCACCGCCAGGCCGTGGGAAGCCTGTAGTGCTCATCATTGGCTCTCCAAAATCACGCACTCCCGTTGCTGGCCCCCCCTGAGAAGCCCCAGGAAATGCAGCCCCCTGGTGCGGCGGCATAGCACCAGCAGGAAAGCCCTGGTGGTGCGGTGCAGGGAAGCGGCCCTGCTGCGATGGGTCCGATGGGTCTGGCTCGGGCCCTACACCAACCCTGCACCGCGGGTCCATGTAGCTGAAGCCTGGTGCTTCGTGCGGTGCCCCTCCTGGGAATCGTGTGTCATAGGGGGGACTCGTTGCAAAGCGTGGGCCCCCCGTTCCATCCGACATGGACGGACCCATGCGATGAGTGGCGCCTTCCATGCCCGACGAACACGAAGAATGGTACGATCCCTGGGAATTCTCCGAGGCCAGGCTGGGGCCCATGTCCAGAGGCGGGATTCTGGAATTGATCCAAGCAAGTCCATGAGTCGCCACAGACTCTCAAGCATCATATACAAATTTTTCTGTGCTGTAGTAAACAAGGCAAACAGACAAGCACAAACACTGAAGCGTCAACAGCACGAAAGACAAGGTGCAGTAATCAGCCAGCTAACGGATTCATGTGTCTCTACAGATAAAGCATAACATGTACATCCAGGCACACACAGAGCAAGCATACTCAGTGTGTCCAGCTTTTCTAAAGTGTTCTGGAGTTTGCATTGCCACATCATAAAACTGTTACAGCCCACAGCACATATGTCCTTGAAATGCATTTAGCGGAGTGGTTAACAACCCGGATGTCTAATGTGGCATCATCTCATGGAAAGAAATCAAAATACTTCTATGCTAACAGAGGCATCTACCGCAGGCCTCAAGAGTGGAAGTGGCGCCACTTGTTCACTGGTGGTAGCACTGACAATCACACAGGTGTTATAAAAAAGGCCTCAATGGCGGAAATATAGTTTTTAGCTGTTCTCCATGCGGCACACCATGTGCACTACGCCTATTTGGACGATCTGGACCAATGGCCATTCAAGCATTGCCATCTTATCGTTGCTGTCAACATTTGCACGGCCCAAGTCAGCGTGACTGTGGCACGACACGTCGCTGTCATGCAAAGTTACAAAGAGTCGCCAGTTACTATGCCATTATATTGAGAGACCACAGTTTGTCGACAATGTGTTCGCTTCATTTATATTGTTACTAATAATGGTACGTGATGGTGTTCTACCTTTCGAATTTTGTACCTTTTTTAGTGGAAGCCCTGAAGTGACAAAAAAAAAGAAACATAGCTTTACAGCTCTTGGCATGCGTATGGCAGCAGCCGTGACAGCAAGACTTGCAAAATGCCTGCATGCCGCATTAGTTTCCGCGTCCAGCCATGTAGAACGATTCGCTATTGTATGCATAATTTCACATTGCATATGACTTCATTATAAGGACATTATTTGAATTAGAGCAATAGATTTCTATTATTTCATTCCAGTTAATGTTATTTTTTTATTAATTCAATCCTGAAGAATTCCTAGCTAGTGCTCATATGTTTATATTGGTCAAGACATTCGTTACTTTCACTTTGATTCTAAAATAGGCCCTCACCAGAACTGAACTTGACTGGTCAAGCACATATGCACCGACCTACAATGGTAATCTTAATGGCTGCAATGTCTGTATGTCTGTGTTGGCAGTGTTCCAAGACAGTGAACGCTTTTAAGACATGTTATCTGCCACCAAAACTGCCAATTGTTGGGTTACTTTCAGCAGAGATTTCTTTGAGCATTTTGTAAACACTGACTGCGGAGTTCTTTGAAGATAGATGACATTTTTGTGCTTTGTGATCGGTGTCAGGGCCTGGCTCTTGGTACGTGTTTGCATGCAATGGATGTGGAGATCAATGAATGCTGTGGAACTGTTTTTTCGCATGAGGCCAGCACTGAGGATGCATTCAAGTGCAGTGAAATCTCGATAAACGAAAATCCCTTAAACGGAACTGCTTCTTAAACGGAACACCATTCTTATGATTGGTTGGTTTTGTATTCATGGAATTGTATTCAGCTTTGTCTCTCAGTAAATGGAACTCTTGATAAACAGAACCAATTTCTGTGGTCCCTTAAGGTTCCGTTTAAAGACAGTCCCCTGTACATCAGTACATTGCTCAACCTACTTTCTTAGCCCTTTCGCTGTCACGGACGTACCGGTACGTCATTGCGCTTCCCCCCCCCACAGTGTCACTGACGTACCGGTACGTTCTCTATCGTGCATTCAAAATTTCGCGCCTGAACGCAAAGCTGGCGCTCCTGGATTGGCCACGCCATCTGTTGACTCTTTCTACAAGATCGTATATTCGCCTCGACCTGTGTTAGTCCATGTATTGAAGAGTACGGTGCAACTGCCACTCCCCACTTTTTCTTTGCTGAGTGGCATGGTGGCTCCGCGTTCGCTGGATCATGCGTCGCGCGTGTGTGGTTGTGGGTTCAAGGGTTGTTCTGCCCTCTCCGCTGGTTTGAAGGTTTTTATTTTTGTTCTGTTGGTGTGCCTGCTATGGCGCGTCAAGTTCAGGCGCACGTGCCGTTGCCTCTCCGAAAAGAGTGACTCGATTGCTGCTTTCGTGCTCTCGCCGCACCCTCGCTTCCGACTCGCAGCAGTAAACGTAAAGCTCTTCGAATTCTGCTTTAGCCTTTTTCCATCTCCCTCTGTCTTGATCACGCAACGTCCCGTTTATCTCCGTTGTGCGGGCGACTGAAAGCGCATCCTCCCTGCGCGCGGTTACTTTCGGATGGCTCAGCGCGCGGGACCTTCGTCTGCTCATTGGAGCGGTGGCTCAATTCCGATTCAGAATACGAGCCGAGCTCGGATTCGGACTCGGACACAGTTGCATGCGAGGAATAGTGTTCCACATCATCAGATTCGAATGTTGAATGGATGTTATAGTCAGGCTGATGATGATGATGTTTACTAACAACAGCTGCAGAACACTGAAATGTGCATATTGCATTGACTATGTTATTTGTATACCAATTAGTATAATCAAAAATAAATTGCTATGTTCATTCCCTGTTATGCTCGTTCCCTGAAACCAAGCCGACACTGGGGGTGCGTCACGGCCAGAAAGGTCTGACAGCGAAAGGGTTAAGCATGTTTCAAGTGAAAACAACAGCTTGCAAGTGAACGATTACCATATTTACGCGATCCTAATATGGAGCTTATTTCCCTAGAAAAGGGTGTGAAAATTGCCTGTGAACCATGTTTGCAGCATTGGGAACAGTGAACACATACTGTAAATAGAAGTTTTTCTGCAACAACGGTACTCAGTGCTGCCTCGCATCACCTGTCTGCTTGTCCCATTCTTTCGGAGCATTCCAAAGATAAAAATGAAACAAATGACGTGTTCGAATGGATGTCTGAGAGTGCTCTGGCAGCACTACAAAGGTTGTGTAAGACAGCAACTAAGCTTTAACACAAACATAAGCAAGGCTCCAATGGTAATAACTAGGTCTACTTAACTTTATCTGCTCATCCTAGCACTATGGCTTTCAAGCTGTCTGTTAATTTTCTAGCACAGCACTCTAAATTGACTAGTCAAATGTGCCACAACGGTGTTTAGTGACTGGAGAAAGTCGTGTTGAGCCGCTCACTCTGATGGGTGACCGAGGCCTTGGAGCATGCCCTGTTGCTGGGACATGACCCCCTGTGTCGCTGCCGTTGGCCCCATGGGGTTCTGTCCCATGGGATTCCCCCCGTGAGGGGGTCCTCCCTGTGCGCTCAGGGGCCCCTCGGGCACCCCCAGGTTGGCCTGCTTCTGGATAGTGAGCTCCTGGCTCTCCAGGGAGCCCAGGTACTGGATCTGCTGCGGTGAGGGCACGGGCATCAGGCCGGGCTCACTTTTCATTCCAGGATGACCTGCAAGGGCAAAGGCCACCCAAGGCAAGTGAGACACTCTTGCTTTATGTACTCTTCCCACTCCTGCAATGTCCCAGTGTCATGGAATAGCAGTATGTATAAATAAATAACAAATAAATAACGATGATTTTCAAAACGAGACAGCCACAATGCATTTCTGGCCCCTGCAATCACTTCCAGTGCCTACTGCACACAAAAGCCCGACCTTTAAGATTGGTTTCTATTATTCCAGGAGAGACATCCCTAGGGAGTGCAATTTGGACACCAGCAATTATTGCTATTGTTGTTCTAGTAGTGGTAGTAGAAGTAGTAGTTGTGGGAATCCTCGTGTCCCATGACAGTCACGTGCGCCGCAAACGTGGCGTTGGGCACAAGCACGAGAGGTATGGGGAGAGGGGAGGGAAGCCTTCCTTTCGTAGGTGGCACACGGGAGTCGCAAGCGTGAGCAGTGCCGCTGGGCATGTCAAGTGAGATCTGTTTGACATTGCCAGAGTCTCTTTGGTCGCCAGCAAGTGGAAACTGTAGAAGGCTCCGCTGCCTGTACCCCAGCGTGCAAGTGTGAAGCCCCTCTTTACCTAGCGCATTAATGTCTTCAAGAGAATCCTCATTAACCTAACTATAGCTAGCTGGCCTGCTCGAAGTGATTGTTGCAACCGTTATACATGTTTTCCGAGTGTACAGATGGTTGCTGTCCATTGTTTGCTCAAGCTTGTATCTGACTGCAGCACCGGACTGCACACCGTATACTACACACTATAGCATGCAGAGGCCTAGTGTCACTGGCATGCCCTTGACCCTACACGATCCAGTGAGTCCTTGTTTAAAAAAGTCGCATTCAACATGGAAATATCTTCATATCCAATATTAAAGCATGCACGCTGACATTGATGGAAAAAAAAATTGGTTTAAAATTTTATATTTGCTTTGTTATGCTAAACAGCTGTTAAGCCCAGACCACATATACTCTTACTGACGCATGCAAGCTCGCGTCTATGCAGCTCGTGCCAGCCGCGCTGATGACATTTCTGCTTTTGTACTTTGTCAGCAGTTCTTTAACACTAAATGTAGCGAGGGACACTACCAATTCAGCCCAAGCCACAGGGACAAGTTGGGCCAAGCAGCTAAGTTGTCAAGGCTGCATTTGCAGCATTTGTCATGCATGTTCTGTGCATTCAGCATTTCTTCCAATAGCGAAATGGTGTCAGGTGACTTTTTGGTTGCTGTACGAAATTTTTGCCACTTAGAATTATCAGGCAGCTACAAATGGTGCCTACTCCACTGTCAATGTCTATGCCAATTAGAGGGCGGTGACCAAGTGAGCGAAGTGCCGGACAATGACGTAGCGAAGAAACCCATGATCACGAGTCTGTTGCAGCACGGTCAATCTCTGTTCATGGTGGCAGGAGATGGATATTTCGTGCACGCACCATACTTTCATCAATCTGTTGCTGCAGCATGACAATGACTGAAATACAGGTTGCATGCAGCGCATGGGCATGCAACAATCCGTTGACAAGTTCTTTAATGCGTTATCATCAGGAGAGCCAAATTAGAAAAAAGTATATGTGAAGTGTGGGAAGCCAGTCATGTGGTAGATGCAGGTCATGTGGTACATATATACCGTAAATTCACGAGCGAGAGCCCTTACCCGTGCAAACACCCCCCTTCACTTTCGAAAGATTTGAACTTGGCACTAACTACTGAACAACTGACCCCTCCCTTTCTTCACCCTGTTAACCGCTTCATACATCTTCACCAGACCGCTTGGCAACAGTTTTGTTGTCAATATTTTTCGAAACTACATATTAAATTGCATAAAATTATGCAATTTGGTGCTGAGGAGAAATTTATTGTTTAGCGACACTTCTGCTGAGCCCCAATAGTAGTGGCTTGACCATAACCAGGCATCTTTCTGCATTGCCATAGCCATAAGCATAGCTATCATCAGTCCCGATTTTCATCACGCATGCAAGGTGTCATGTCATATGCTGGTGTGAATTAGGTATGTGGTGCTCTGGAATATGCACAATGTAACAGGCAAGAAGGACGTGTTCCTATACCGCCAAAAAAGAGAAAAGAAAAAAAGTTGAGGTTGTGGAATGGCATTGGCAAACTGGTGGAAACATACACACAAGTGCATGCAATTTCACAATCAGCTGGAAAAGGGTTTGCAAATGATATCAAAACTATGAGGTCCCGTTACACCACAACTTTGGAAGAGCAAAAGGTCAATGTAAGCTCAGCAATGGTAAGTGAGGAGCTGGTTGATACTATTTTTGAACTTTTAGAGCGTGAAAGGAGCGTGGGTCATGCTGTCAGCATCAGGCTCTTGGCAGAAGAGGCAGAGAAAATATCGAACAGCCTGAAGCTTGGAAACTTTGTAGTGTCCTCCCAATACATAAGAAGAGAAAAAAAATAGGCAGTTTAGCGTAACAATGCATCCAGTAACAAATGACAACGAAAAGACCCCCATGGTCTCGCTGAGGCTGCAAGAGCTTTCTGTTCTGCTGTAAACTGTGTATGACTTCGCCACGATTTCACACTGCAAAACATTGCTGACACGTATGTATGTGCTGCAAGTGGTGATTGATACCACGAACTGAACCATGGTCCGAATTGACAACTTGGCTTTTAGAACAAATACCATACAGTAAAATCTCGTTAAATGGAAGGCCTCAGGACTGAGAGAAATATCCCAATTAAGCGGGATTCCCAATTATCTGAAACAACACGAAAGCTAAAAAATCGGCCAGAAAACATGATACATGGGTGGCACATCTTAACTGTCGTTTGTCCACCTACTTGGAAAAGAATTCCTAGATGCGAGACTGACGTTTTCGGTAATTTGCTGCACTAAATGTCAAGTTTTCCAGCTGGTCAACCAAGCGCAACGTCTCAGCCTCACCGCCTTTGAATTCAATGAAGCTGCGCACAACACTCAGTGCATTGATCACTTCCACCAAAGGGGATGCTCGGGCAGGCTCGTCATCCTTGTCTTCAATGTTGGTGGCTGAGTCGGTTGCTCTTACAGTGATCTCGCTGTCGAGGTCAGTGTAGCATGTAAAAACTGTGCTCTCGATATTCGAGTAATCGGAGAAGCTGAAAGGACAGCACTCTCCCTCCTCGGTATGTAAGGCCTCATATTGAGTGCAAAGCCTCACCCCGGCGGAGAAGGTCACTATGGCTAGGACAGTCACCCACCGGGGGACCGACGAAGAAAGACCACGCTTCATAGCAGAGTGTGTGGACGTGCTGGGACGATCAGGAGAGAGGCGCTCGAAGAATAAGACTGTAAACAATTGTGCAGATTATGCTGTGAAAAGAAACCTTCATATTTTGACCTCTGATAAGAAAGGTTTCTTTGTTGTAGTACCAGAGAATATCTTAACCTAGATGACCGAACAGTGAAAGTGTTCTGCGATATGTTGATGATTTTCTGATCTTTGTGGAGAGTACTAATTTCCAATAAATGGTACATAATATACTTCAAGTATACCACAAATGTGGCTCAGGGTTAGTTTTTACGCATGAAGTGCCAGATAAGAATGAGCTACAAATTTTAGATACGAGGCTCAAACTAACTGATACGCATGTGTGCTGGATGTATTGCCCAAAGTCAGAAAAACAAATTTTATATTTTCACTCTGCACATTCCAAGGTGGTAAAAAATGGCATTGCTTTTTCGGTTCTATTTTCCGTACTTTCAATATCGTGTTTTCACAAGATGACTGAGAGTTTTGTAAAACAACTGGAGCGTTTGAGAGTGGCAGGTTTTTTGAGAGGATGCTATTCGCATGACAGTACAGAAGCTTGTTATGCGTGTAAAATTAAGAGCACCCACAAGATTGAACAATCCAGAGCCTGCCGACAAGAATAAAAAAACTAGTTGTAATTCCATATGTGCACAAACTATCACACAGCCTCAGGAATGCAGCAGGCAGATTTGGTATAAAGGTTGTTTTTTCTGCCCCTAACAAGTTGATTAAAATTTGTGGTAAGATTGATAGGAAATCGGCCCAGGCTGCCTCCACTCATGCTGGGAAAGGCTGTACTGTTAAGCATACTTCCCCGTTTGTGCACCGTAGAATGGGAGTTGTTTACAAGCTTCCATTTTCCTGCGGTCACGTATACATCGGTCAAACAGCTCATTGCCTGAATATTAGATTGTCCGAGCATAAGCGCTCACTAACAGGTAATGCCTACTCGCATGTCGCGCGGCATTGCTCTGAACATGGGTGCACTCCAATATATAAGAACACCACAATACTTTCCGCGCATAAAAATCAGACCACGAGGGAGATTATTGAGGCCTACTATATCAGGAAAAAAGGGTCGCGTTGTGTAAGCATTCCATCGTTAAATTTGCATGACACTGAACTTTAATTTTTAAGCCGCCTCATAGCGTAGCATTAGATTAAATGGTTTTGCATGTTTTTTGCCTGCACACTGTCACAGAGTGCATGCCCGCGCCCCTCTCAAGATGGCCGCCACTGCCGCAGCAGCAGCAACGCCGCTTGCACGGCGATGGGGAAGAGAGCTTCCCATTGTCCCTGAGCTTGCCAGACCGATTTGGTCACGTGTGTCGCCTGAGCGCGGCGGAGGGACGAGGCGACTCGGCGAGCGGCAGAGCGGCTTGGAAAACGGAGCAGGGTGGTCATGCACTGGGAGACAGCTGAAGATGTGGTCGGCAGGCTGAAACCTCCAGGCCGAAGTCTTCGCCGTTCGACCGACAGACGGAGCAAGTCCGTCAGGATCTTCGGCAGCAAGGTACCAGCAGCCCGACGCTCTTCAGACCGGGATCTCGGCAAGCACGCCCACAGTTAAGCTTCGTGTTCCAGCCCGCTCTCAAAACTTTCCGCCGGACTGTCTTTTTTTTTTTATCGCGTTTCATGTTTCATTTATTTATCCATCGCGTGTTAATTTTTGTATGTTCTGTTAGTGTAGTGTTTGCCCTATTTATTGTCGCGTGTATTTTTCATTTTTGTCGCGTATTTTGTTTGTTATTTCGTGAGTGTTAATAGCTCCCACGTGGTGGGCTTAGTGTCGTGCGAGTGGCGTCAGGGCGTGCGTTGTGTGACCTGCACGCCTTCCGCGAACTAGGCCCCCCTGTTGGTAATTTGTATGTTCTTTTTTCGGGTATGTCTCGCGCATGATTTTATTTTATTAAATTGAGTGTGTATGTTGTACGTCGCCCTCCGTCTCATGCCTCTGGTTCACGGTCGATCAGGCGTGGACCTTATCGCCGGTCAGCAGTCGAACCCTCACTAAACGCACGCGAGGTGGGTTTGTTGTCGCACCATCCCCTCCGGTTCGGAGAGTGCGACTAGCTCACCTCCAATCTTTGACACACACCGATAATTACGCCATAGATGGGAGAGCACATGGCTATGGGTTGTGTACATAAGTCTGTGTATGCCTTCGAATAAAGTTAGTTGTGAGTTCAGCACTGTCCTGTGTGTTCCTGCCTTCTGTCTTCGTCTTATTGCGCTGCCCCTTCAAGATGTTCCACTTAAGCAATTTCCGTCCATCGAGATTCCACTGTGTGTGTGTGTGTGTGTGTAAAATGCTACTGATGGTGCTCTGCTCCTGAACATCGTCAGTTGCACTTCGCTCCTCGAAAAGGCAGGACATGTGCCGAGTGAGCTTCTGAACAATGCTTTGCAATGTGGTCAATAAAGTTTAAATCATAAATCTGGGCTAAATCGCCATGGGATATTTTAGCTTTTTTTCTAACGTGTACCTTTGTTCCAAGTAAATGTACCAAAAAAATTGCCTGTGACCTACAATGGGATATGAAACAGAAACAGTGTTCACAATAATTGCAACAGCCTACTGTCAGGACCAGTACCATTGCCATTGCTGCCACAAGAGGGTGACAGGACATGGCTTTATGGGGGTTGGTGGCATTTTTCCATGTGCAACAGGACGAGCTGGAGAAGCGGTAAGTCTGAAACTGAGATCACATGTACGCTCGCAGATGTGCGCAAGCTCACGTCCTTGCACCAAGCACGGCAGGTGCTTGGTACTTTGTTATTGACAGTGTTTCAAAATGCTTCGATATCTATAACCGTAATTGTTATATTTTTTATAGCTGTTAGATCAGCACAAAAAAGAAATGAAGAAGCACTTTCTTGCATAATATAAATCTGCTTCACTGAGAGTTGAACGTTCTGCGCCGTAGCTGCGTAGCCAGGTACACTGACACGAGGCAACCCAAGCGCAGAATAACAGGGAAGAGCTGTTCCCCGAGATCCCGCCGTGTTTCGGCACACGTATGAGCCATGCCGCACCGTCTGCGCATGCGTGGGCGCTGTAAGAGTTGAGGAGGACTTTGGCTGAAGGCTGAAAACTTGGGAGGTTTATTTACATTACTACAGTGAGTGTATATTAACAGTCTTAAAGTCATTACGGGCCGAAAGAAAGAAGCTCGAAAGAGATGAATCAAGGAATGCTCTAGGAATGCTCTAGAAATGCTCTTCTGCTGCTCCCGGTCTGCGTCTTTTAAGCCCTTCGGTGTCTTGAAGACACGTCACGTTCGGCCAATGGGGGAGCCTGCTCCGGTGACGCCATTTTCGGCATATGGTAGGCGCCTGTGCGATGGTGTCACACCCGGCGAAGAGAGTCGCTACTTGGTCCCCCATTGTCCGAGGGTTTACTTCTTCCTGCGGTCTTGCCTTACTGACTTGCAATGCGCCGTCACAATAGATGGATGGGGGCGACGCCGCCAGGTTTTCACGGCACATTACAGCCGTCTTGCTTCGGGACCCACTTTACCCACAACAGTGCCAGGCTTTCGCTTCACTTTCGGGAAGAGTCAAGCAGTGAATAGCTCCACCTGCGGCACACGAAGTGGGGGCCGCCAACTTGTTTGCACGTGCGCGCCTCAGGAATGTGGTATCCGTGCCTCTGCGCTCCTTAATTAGCTGTGGTGAGATTCGATGTGGTCTGGTGAACACGAAGTAGGCTCAGGAAACGGCCCCATATCAAACAGCGCGCGAGCGTGCGCGCGTCCACAAGCGTACGTGTGGTCTGGGCTTAAGCATGAGTCAACATACAACTCGCAATGGTTGCATAGTCATTCAAGAGATATAGAATGTCAAACACAACTGACCACAGAGAGGACAACATGTGGGCTCTAGTGATAAACGGCTGGTCAAGAGTCAAAAGCATGCTGCATTTTTTTATTGTGTACTATAAACGGTTGCACAGTAAATTCGGAGGTATCTTGTGGAATCCCTATTATACGACCTTCTCAACACCTAAGCACACAGGCATTCCTGCTTCCCGCCTCCACTAAAATGCATCTGGGATTTTAAATCACAACCTTGTCGTGCTAATGCCACTCAGCCACAGTGAGAGTCAGTCACATGACATTGTCACATGACATTGTCACATACGAGTATGTGCCGCTGTGGACAATAGGACGTTGAATGAAGAAGAGGTTGAAGTGTCTCGACAATTGGTAGATGGTGTTACCCTGACTACTGAACTACAACCTCGTAACTGTATACATTGTAAATACATATATTTTCTCCCCGGTGACAATACCATTAAAAATATGTATATACATGTGTACACACTAGGCGGGCTAAATTTTCATGGCATCCTTTATCCCACCAATCAGAAAACAAACATGGAGCTCGGTCACTCACCTGTCGCTGCAGATGTGCCCATGCCAGTGACAAACTCCGGTGGGTCTTGCGTGAGTGGTGTGGCCGACCGCTTTCGCGAACTTCCTGCTGACGATGGGCTGGGCACGGCACTGCCCCCACCGGGCGTGGTTGGTGTGTGTGGGCCCCCACGACAAGGCTTGGGTGAACTCAGCGGTGTTGTCTGCACACTTCCAGGGCTAGGGTTTGCCAGCCGACCGCCACCAGCTGGATGGGAGAACTGCCGCGTCCCAGGGTCAGTTGCTGGAGATGCTGTGCCAAGACGAGGGGATGGCGACGTTGGTGGGTGGGGACTGGGAGCCATTGGACCTCGTGCCCCGTAGGGTGGGGGTGGCCCCTGCTGGAGACGTGGGCTCGCGCGAGATGCGGGGCTCCGTGGTGGCGGTGGGACTGTGCCTGGGCTTCCACTGCCACCAGCACTACCAGCACTACCAGCACCACTGTAGTTTGGCGGGCTGGACCCCGAGGACCCGCGAACTGACGGTGAGAAAGGCTGGAGGGCTGGGCTGCCACAAGGTGCGGATCCCGGGAACGAACCACCCCCACCACACTGGGAGGGGCCAGCAGGCCGACCACCAAAGGAGCCCCCTCCTCCGGCTGTCTGCTGCTGCTGTTGCGTTGCTGCTCCGGGGCTGAACACCATACCAGGGCTGGCACCTGGTGCTGCGGAGAAGTTGGACGAAGCGCCAGCTGGACTGGCTCCTGGCGCGCCGGGGAACCCCGAAGGTGTTGGTGGGTTGGAGAAGGAACCAGGTGAGTTGAAGCCGGCGCACGAACTGGGCCTGTTACCCGTAGCACCAGCTGCACCGCCAGGGCCTACGGTGCCGTTGTTGAAGTTTGGGTTGGGGCAAGATCCTGGCCGTGTAATGTAGCCACTGGGTGAGCCAGAGGCCGAGAACTCGTTGCCGCATGCCGGGAAAAGCCCCTGTGGTTGAGTGGCAGCAGTGGCCCCCTTGCGGCGCCGGTCCTCAAGGTACGGCTTTTGGGCCGGCATGCCGCCTTGCTGCTGCTGCTGGGTTTGCCAGTCAGCTGGCGGGTGGCCCATCATGGCTCCCTGGGGCCCTGCACAACAGCATGTCTGGTTTCCAGAGGCTGAAGACCTGATCCACTCTTCACGCTTCACCGACGCTGGCTTCTGGTAGACGTTTCTTTGTAGCTGTCCAAGGCTCTGCCCGTCTGGTTGAGATGAAACATGTTCTCTTTTTTTTCTTTTTCTTTTTTGTTGGGTACAAGGCTCCTGCGTGGGAGCTGAAACATCATTTAAGTTTTTGTTTGGCTACTGAACTTTTCTTGTGCCTTTTCTAATAAGGGGGGACGAGGCACTCCAAAAACTTGTTTATTTTTTAAACAATTTGACTAAAATTTGAGCAGTTAATGTGTTTTCACCAGCTGATCTCAAAAATGAAACATCTTTTTTTTTTCTACGATAAATATTTTTTTACGATATCCAAAACAGGATGTTCTTTGTTTAGGGCCTAATTAGCTCATTAACAGCAACTTGCACGGCGATCTACAGCACACAGAATCGATTCTGAATGTTCATAGTCTGAATGTTCATAGATCATTGTTTTAGGCCATTTTAAAACAAAGATATAGGTTGACAAACTTAGTCATAACAAATGCCCAACTTGATATTATTCTAATATCAAGGTGGGCATTTTTTATGACCCAGTTTGACAACATTTAACTTTGCTCGAAAATGGCCTAAAACAACTATCTGTAGCTTACGACACAGTGTTAACATTCAGAATCAATTCAGTGTGCTATACGTCACCGTGCAAGCTGCTCTTAATTTGCTCATTAGGCCTTAAACCAAGAACATCCTCTTTGGGATATCATAAAAAGTATTTCTAATAGGAAGAAACAATTGCATTTCTGAAGTCAGCTGGTAAAAATACATTAACTGTGCAAATTTCATTAAATATTTTTAAGAAAATAAAAAAAGTAATTTAAAGTGCCTCGTCCCCCCTTAACTTTGAGGAAGGCAAAGTATAACAAATGTCACCAAAAATGACTCCACTCACAATTACTCTCCATTACCTTGCACGCGGAAACAGACAGAACATTAAGAAAGTTCAGAAGTTCTGGCTTATTAGGTAGAATTATCAGGGTTGACAGATTGGGCTATTAATAGCCAAATTGGGCTACTTTTTGTCCAAGTTGACGTCATAATTTTTATTTTGGCTATGTGGCTATTTTTGGGCTACATTTATTTCCTGTGTAAAAAAAAGTAATAAAAATAGTTAAGCACAAATGAAAAGCATGCTGAAATCAAAATGAAGACGACAGCAGGCTAAAGAAATTGAGTGCGTCTAATACAAAATCAAAATTTGCAAGTTCTATGTGAGAGAACACATATGCATGTCAGAAGGTCAAGGATCGAGGCCTTTTGATAATTTTAACTAAAAAAGCTGGCGTCAGGAAACAAACTAAATCTACCCGCGCGCACGCGCTAGCGGACAAGACTGTTGCTGTCTCCACACGTGAGCTTTCAGCATCCTACGTTTTAAGCATGAGGTGCTTTTAGCTCCGTCGATGGTGCGCAGCAGGTGACCTTGGCGCCAGAACAGAGGGAGACCACCGAGCTGAACCTAGGCGAAATTTGCCTAATTTTCTGCCTGCTGCATGGTGCCTACGTGGCAATTCGCTTGCACCCTTTCTGCCCAAACTGCCCCTGCTCCAACGCCAACGCAGAACATATCATCTTCCGTTGTCCCACAGCCACCACAGCCATTCGTTCCATACACAACTCCAAACCCTCCTCCTGTCTTTGCTACCACTATCCCTATCAAATACCGCCGTTGAACGACTGTTCAGACAGGTCTAGCTCATTAAAACAGGCCTTCAAAACAGAATGTCGAACGAGCCATTATTAGCGCTCCTCCACGTGAAGTTTGGATTGGCCAGGAACGGAGGCTGCTTCAAGGATTTTAAACCAGGCCAAGAATTTTATCCCGTTTCAGCTTTGACATTTTGTACGGACTAAGCAGTTTCACTTTGCAATAAGCTCGTGATGCTTAATCATAGCATAATTTTTTATGGCTATATATCGTGCTAGATTTTGACCAACCAGTATCTATTGTGTTAGACTGTCTTGCAATTTGTGCTTTTTCGTTTAGTGCATTGTGTGGTGTTAAGCGAAATTATCATGAGCTGCAAGTATTAATACTGAACGCCCCAATGCATGCCACTGCTTAGCGTGTTTATCACACGGTGCTATTTGTGTGTTGTTCTTTTCATGATTTTTTGGTGCTCTGGGAGAAATAAAACAATGGATTTGCAATGAAGACCGCATTGGCCTTATCATGAATTTGCCTGCATGCCTGCATTTCTGCACTTCTTGCGCTTGTGCAGCATCTGTTGTCCATGCCGCATGGTCTCCGTGACGATGCGCGCGGAAATCATGCGTGATCATGCGTGGAAAAACTAATATTAAGGTATTCTTGCCGAAAATTATTTCAATATGCTTAAGAAATGACATCACAAAAAGACAAAGCTTCTTGGCTACATTTGGGCTACTGCGGAGGCCAATTTGGCTACCTGTGGTTGGAGCGATCTGGCAATCCTGAGAATGATCAGTTATCCACTAAGCCAAGAAAAGTATGCTACTAAAGGCACAGCCTAAAATGCAAGCCATACACTTCAGAATGCAATGAATCATGAACTACCAGAAAAACACTTTTCTGGGCCCCAACTCCAACATCTTGCAACTCTTGTTCTAGGATAGACAGAGCAATAGGGTCTTATTAGGTTTCTTGAATCATGCAGAAGCCATTGATGTCCTGTTCAGCGAAATCTAAATAACTAAGGTCTGTTGCAGATTTTTCCAGAAAGTAAGCCTTTATAATATTAAACTTTATTTGAGAGAAACAAAAATAGAGCTCATATTCAAAGTAAGGTCATACAGTTACACATACTGTTGAGCTTTACTATTACGAAGTCTAATCTGGCACAAAAATACCGCCATTATATCCGACATTTATCATAAAAAATATTTGTTGCTTGCTGATATCAGGAAAAGGTTCTTGGATATTTTTCATTATATATCAGTGTTTGCTATATTGAGGTAAGAATGTATTTGCAAGTTTTCAGCATCATAGCTCATAGAAAGAAAGGTAGTAAAAAAAACTTGGGCTTATGACTCAGCTTCACCTCTTAATTAGCTGGGGATGCAGCAATGAAATGAAATTACTTGATCAAAATTGGCTGTTTTATAATTACCCTTAGGCCTTCCTTTATCACCAGGCAAAATATTACGAAGAAATATGCAATAGAAGATTGAAATTTTTTGCTTTTTAA
This sequence comes from Dermacentor albipictus, assembly GCF_038994185.2. NCBI lineage: Eukaryota > Metazoa > Arthropoda > Arachnida > Ixodida > Ixodidae > Dermacentor > Dermacentor albipictus. Next base: position 12,352,270 of record NC_091829.1, read on the forward strand.
GTGTTGCCGAAATTGTGAAGTAAATCGAGCTTCAGGTGAGCGACTGCAACGCTGATTGGCTGGCTTTCCGTCGACACAGCTCCGCCATCTTGGTATCACCGTAAACAGGAGATATGGAAGCTTAAGATAGCTGCAGCACGGTTTTTCTCCTTGCAAGAATAAAAGGCAAAAAAGTGAATGTGAAGCCAAAACTAGAATCGAAATTCGTTACTGCAGTCACATGGTGCACAATGAATTGGCCCCCAATTGTTATGTGGCACGACAGATGCAGGCATGCGATTGTGACGACATGCTTGGCATGTGACAGCCATTGATAGCCAGCGGCGCGATACTTCTAAAAAAAGCCAAGGATTCCATTGAAATGTCAAGAAATAGTAACCACACTGGCAAAGGACTACTGTGTCAGCATGTTTTAGTCTCGAAGCATTGAGCAGTGCAATAAAGCTGTCCATTTTTGTCGAGGAACCATAAGTATTCTTATAGCTCACCTTGTGCAAAAATAATTCATGAGGCAATGTGCACAATAGTGTTTCACAATTTTTTTTCTTCCACATAGTGTGCAGTAAAATATAAACCAATAGAATTAGAGCTTATAATAGGGCTTTGTGAACATTATGACACAGAAATCATGAGTAATTTCTGTCAATTAATTGCAGGATGATATAGAGGATGCCATTTGTTGTAAATCAAAAGCTACTAGAGGTAGCAGCTCCGAACTGATTTCAGATCTGATGTCAGCATAATAAATTTAAGGGGGGACGCGGCCCTTGAAAACCGAAAAATCGCGAAAAAGTCAATTTTTGAAAAACCTTATTTTTGGGTTAATTGTCTCATAAACTACCTGTTCTGTAATTATCAGCACCTAATTCAACCGTAAAGTACAGAAAAAACGCTACTTTTGAGGCCACCGCGACCCACAAAACACGCGCAGATGCCGAAATGAAGTCAAACTTCGCGCGCGCGCCATTCCCGGACCGTGCGGCCTGCCCTCGCCATCTTGGTGTCGTTTTGACCGTGGTTTCTTTGTCTCTATTTTGCCGCCTTGCAAAATGGCATCGTCGGCGCGGTTGAGGCGCTATTGCCGTTTTCCCGCGATGTGATGCGGAGCGCTGATTGGCCGGAGCAGCGCGTTCAAATCCCGCGGGGTAAAGCGCGTCTACCATTGGCTGCTGCGCGGGCGGCGCCGGCTGCTCAAATCCCGCGGGCTAAAGCGCGCCTGCCATTGGCTGCTGCGCGGGCGGTGGCGGCTCCTCCCTGTGATGGCGCGCTCGCGTCCCTTGCTCGCCTGCTTTCGAGCTGTTCATCGCCTAGCGCTATCTTTTAGATTATTTGCTCAGCTTTCTTTTTTTTTCGCTAGTTCTTCGCTCCACGCGATGGCAGCAAAGCCCAAGACAGTGCAGATGTTCGGTGCACGGGAGCGCGATATGCGTCTTGTACGAGCATCGAACTTCCTATTTCCGCAGCGATTGCCGACTGCGTAGACGCTTTTCAGTGGCGAAACTGTGCTTTCGGTTGTCGCCAGTCGAATATCCGACACACTGAGTGTGCCTGGGGCCGCAAGAGCTAATTAGGAGCTCCGCAGAAGCTTTCTAAAAAAAAAAAAAAAAAAAAAACACGTGTTCAACTTTAAGGCCCGTTTTCTCGGAATGTATTTTTTCGCTAGTAGTGGTGCTGGGGAAGGCGATATCTCAAGAACCGCTTTTCAGATTTGTATGCCGTTTTTTTTATTCTGTTCCTGAGTGACTTTGCCAGGGGGTAACAGTCTTCTTTTTTTGAAAGTTGGTGCAGTTAATTTATAATAAGCAATTAATTTTTGATGAATGTGGTCATTACTGGCTACATCAAATTCAAAGTTGTCTTAAAATTTTTTTGGAGGGGAAATTAAAGAAAAGGGCTCTTTAGCCCCCTGGGATATCTATCAAGGGATCATCACAGTGAATTTCAGCTTCCTACGATGTCCTGGCATTTCTCCAGGCTCTTCCTCAGGCATATACATGAATAACCTAGTTAAACCTCAATAACTCTGGAACTAATAAACATATCTTCATGAAACATTGCAGTTCCTCATAGTTCGGTGGTGTGAACATACCCTGAAAGTTTCATCTGGATATCTTAAAAAATAAGAAAGTTCGGTCTCAAGGGTAGCCTCCCCCCTTAATTTCCAAATTAAGTTTTATCAAGTTATAGTTCCACAAATAACAAAAATAGCTTTCACTGCCACATTCAACGCTTGCTTGCCACTGCCATGGCTCATTATATACAATAAATGCTTGTTAATTCAAAACACGTTAACTCGAAATTTTCAGATAATTCGAAGTAGCCGCCCCGGTCCGGCCAACAATGTATTGAAAGCAATACGTAATGCATCCCGCTAATTCACACTGAAATCCACACCGCCACCGATAACTTGAGTTCGCCGCCAATGCAGATGGTGAGAGTGCTGTGCGCAGGAGCACATTGGCGACACTGGCGTCGCTGCACGGGCCATGTGACTTTGCTCTTTCCATCTGCGGCCCTTTGTTTAGCCTGACTGGAGGGAGACGCATTCACACCTGGCCAGCCATGGCCAATGCCTCTGTTGTAGGTCACCTCTCTCCCTCTCTCAAGACCTTAACCCTTTGACGGTCAATGACGTAAATATACGGCGCCGCGAACAAGTCCGAAAATGGTCGATGCTGTATATTTACGGCGGCGTCTGTGCGTTTAAAAAGCGCACCAATTTCCTAACTTTTCCTTTTCTGTCATGTGCTGCCACTATGTGGGGATGCAGGGAAATTTTTTTGTGCGCCTCCCTCTGTCGGTTGTCGTTGCATGGTTTGTTTTAGCACTAGTTCGCTCCCAGGCGTCTATATACCACCGCTCGTGCATTGGCGTGCGCGCGGGCGGGTGGCCGTTTGGATATTGTTTCGCAGGTGGTTTCGGCTTTTTGCGCTTGCGAAACTCATGGCTATCTCGTTCCTAATCGCTCAAAGGGCGACCGCTTGTTTCTCACTCGTTTAGTGCTCACAGGGGTGCGAATAGGAAGGATGCCGCCATGCATGTGTTTCCATTTCTTTTCTTTTTTTTTAAGACTCGCGAAAACTAATTGTCCTAGCTGGTTGGCGATAAGATGAAGATTAGCGTAAGTTTGTCACACATGTTGCTTTTTTTGATGGGCACACAACCAAACAGTTTTCTTGAGTGCGTGCACCTACGGACGTAGGTGGACCTATGGACGTAGGTGGACCTATGGACGTACGTATTAGTGTAAGAGCAGGAACATTTGAGGCTTGCGAAATATCCTCGTGTGCGGATTTTCAATGCCTTGAACTATGTGCATAAAAATGCATAAAATTTTTAATTCTGATAAGTTTACTTCTTTTTTTATTGTTGTTATTCATGAATGAAGAGTGCATATATACCAATGCAAAATATTTTTTTCTCACTTTACAGTCATCCTAGAAAAATTACGGTAATTCTTTTTCGAAATAAATCCATAAGAAGAATCCGAATCTGCAATAAAAAAAATCGACCCTCAAAGGGTTAAAGATAAAAAGGCGGACGTGGTGCTAAGTGTTTTTCATTTTCTTTCTTTACATCTTTCTGTTACATCTTGCAGGCTATGCTCTTTCTCTACGAAGTGTTCTGCCTAGAAGCAGCGCCAGGTAATGTCTGAAACATGGTGGCCATGATGTTTATCGGCACTCAAAGTACCAAAAAGTATAGCCTTTGAGATTCGTGGCTGTTACACGCATCCCAACATCACTGGGATATGTGTGCGGCCACCACCTGTATGTACAGTGGAACTCGGCAGTGTGCAGCTGGTGCAGCTACGAAAGTACAACGGAGACCAACATTGTAGCAGGTTATGGTGCGCTTCGCGAGTGCATCTTTCTGTTTTACTGACGACTCTTTTTGCACATGCTCACCACGGATAGCCGGGGTATACATGTTCTGTATCTTTATGAAAATAAAACAGTTGTGAGTAAGCGCTTGTGTGTTACCCTTCACTGTGTCCTTGTCAATTGTGCGCGCTAAATATTTCACTATGAATATAGCTGCACACATAGATCACGCCGAGGGCACTATTTGAACGTAGCGGCATACACAGGAGGCGGCGTGGCTAGTTCGACGTCTACAACACATTCCATTTGCTGCACCGACTATTCTTCAGTGCTGAGCTCCGCCCCTGCCGCACCTCATGAGAACTGGCAGTTGTATCGCGCACTGGGTTTACTCATAGACGCCTCGGCAGACACCACTTAATACTTTGTTATTTACAGTGTTTCAAAATGCTTCGACTGACGGACGTGGAGATCGCAGCAGAAGTAGCGGCCAAACGAAGAGGCTGCCGAGGTTGATCCCGCAAGCGGTGATGTTGCCCCGCTCCTGGCTTCAACTGAGGCTGTATTGGCATTTCTATGCTGCTACTGCGGCGCAATAGAGGACACCAGCCTATCGCTTGTGGATCATTTAGACTATGCTGAGGACTCTGTGTTTAAGAAAGCGGCTGCCAATAAGAAGCAGGCTACACTGCTGCAGTACTTTGAGCCAAATAAATAGACGCTTTGTGTGAAGCTTCAGGTGAGTATTAACTGTGCCACGATTGGGGCCCGATCAGGGATCGTTGTACGGAGTGCGCCATCGGTTGCACCGCGCGCAATTGGCCCAGGCAGCGCCGCCTTCACGCTGCTGACGAGGTCGGCGCAGCCTAGGCTAATTGCGTGCGGTGCAATCGACTGCGCGCTCATGGCTGACAAAGTCGGTGCAGCCTAAACCAATAGCGCGCAGCGCAATCGAATGCACGCTCCGAACAACGATCCCTGATCACACCCATGGTTCATTGATTAATTTGAAAAGGTTTTTCAAACATTCTTTAATGTGATTGCATAAATCGAATTCTGGCTATATAGAACTATTTCGCGATCACCGTGATGTTTGATATATTGAGGTTCAACTACAGTCGCCGACCGATTCTCCAGACTCCAAAAATTCGGACATGCCCGATTATTCGGACAGCTTCGCGGCACCGCCATTCTCCCTATAGACTATAATGCATAACAACTGCCGAAAGTTTGGACACGTTGCAACGTCTCGTCTGATTTTGCGGACACTCTTTAGCCAACTTGATCGAGAGCATCATGCGCCGACTATGACCGGCGCATAGTTCGACTTGGTGAACGCCATTTTTGTTTTGAACAGAGCCTCCTTGCTGCCCCACGAAGTGGCGCTACTGGAAATCCCCGCTCATCATCATCGTTTCTGCCTGGTTTGATAGAGTGGCTCTACAGCAGTTCCGGTTTCAGCGTAGTAAGCCATGTCAAGACTGACATGGCTTACTATGCCGTGCTCTCACAAGCACGGCATAGTCTCGATACTAACACACTACGTATTTTATATTTTGCACTCATCCATAGCCATATCGCATATTGTAATGAATCATGGGGTACGACATACAAAACTTATCTTGAACCTGTACGCAAACTTCGAAAGCGCGCCCTGAGAATAATTACCCATTCAAGTTTCGATAAACCAAGTCTGATTTTATTTAATAGAATGAATGTGTTGCCGTATGACAAGATACACGAATTAAAAATTGCCACGTGTGTCTTCAACATTGTTAAACACAACCTCCCTTTTCATGTTTCTATATTTTACTCATCTAATCGTGCGACCAGAAATCAAACGTGCGGTAATTTTGATCTTCCTCCAACTAAAAATATTTACGGACAACGTTTGCTACAGTTTTCAGGGTCAAAAATTTGGAATAAACTACCAGCAGAAATAAAACAAACAAATAATTTTTTATCGGTACTTAAGAAATACTTGCTAAGCCTCAATAATGCTTTTCAATGGTACCAATCATGATGTCCTTTCTTTTCTTTAGTAACTCGCTGACACCTGCAGTGTTTCGATTTTGTCTAGATTAATATTGTGTGTTCATAATAATGCAGAAACTTGCCTGCAATTCTCCTAACTAGTGTATTGTATTTACTTAGAAATGTTTAATAGTATAAGATGCTTCTCGCTGCTTCGCATTTCATTGTGTACGCTCGTGCAACTTAATGGTATGCGACAAATATGTGTATGCACGTGATGTATTTTAATTGCTGTGTACTTGCAATTGTTATTCATTTTTTATTGGACCCGACACTAGCCTGTGGCTATGGGTCCAACCAGTTCTGGTATTTCTGTGTGTTCTATGTCTGCAAATAAAGAATTGAATTGAATTGAATTGAAGACAATCCAGCAGCTGATTTGTTTTTTGTTTGACGCTGCGAGCAAGCTACGTTTTTCATTTGTGCAATTGGTGTCGGCACGGTGGTGTTTGCTTTGTGTGCTGTGTCAAGGTTTCGGTGATCCAACGCGGCGTACGGAAACATCGCGTCAAGTGTCTAATGGCGCCGACAGTGCTCGCGCAGACTTCGCAGGGGAATGCCGGCAAGCGGCTGCCGGGAGGCCTAAGATTTGTCGCCTTCGGATGTGCTCCCTACTGACGCGGAAAATGTTCTGCCGAGACCTGCGCAGTGGTTGCATTGCGATTCCGGACACTGTCTCATTTGACAGTTTCACAGGTGCTGACACTGCTGTACTGACATGCGCAGAACTCGACGACAGCGAGATCATTCGTCAGGTTTCTGCTGCACCGCCGGACAATGACTCTGAGTCGGAAGATGACGCACCATGTGCTACGCTGCCGTCGCATGCGGAGCGTGCACAAACAGTGACTGTGCTTTCAGCCGCCTATAGTGACCATACGACCCTCTCCGAGATTCAGGCTTATCTGATTGCGTGTGAACAGAACAGCGGGCAACTGCGCATTCACAATTTCTTCAAGCCTAATGCCAAGCCCGAATAAGCGCGTGGAAATAAAGGATTTCATTTTTTTTTTCTTAATCTGCTTTTTCGGACACCTGTTTATTCGGACATTTCCACAGTCCCCGTGAGGTCCAAATAAACGGTCGGCGACTGTATATTTTCTTGGGAGGCACAATACTCATCCCAAAGTACTCTTGAGACTTCAAAGAAATGTGATTCACAACCCCTATAAAACTGGATAGTTGGCTTGTTTAGCCATGAAATGGAGCACTTGGCCATGCATTACCTGCACCAAAGTGCTGCTGCTGCTGCTGCTGCTGCTGCTGTGGCTGTTGCGGCTGCTGTTGTGGCTGCTGTTGCGGCTGCTGCATTTGTGGAGGCATGTTTGCCCCTTCGTGCTGGTGGTCCCCACAGTGTCCGAACTGCTCAGGACCCCTCGGGCGAGGCGCAGCACCCCCCTGTGGCTGTTGGGGCAGCCCGGACTGTTGCTGCTGCTGGCCACCGGGGGGTCCCGCAGCATTTCCCGTGCCGTGCTGGTCTGGAAAGAGCAGCTGGTGCATCTTGCGGATCATGGCTAGCTGTTCTTCACGGTGCTGCCTCTGCTGAGGTGTCAGGTTTTCGTCGGGCACCTTGACCCCTGAGAAACAAAACCACCACTTGACACTACTACTGGTCCTGTGGCTGACACCTGTCCACAGCACAGACAAGAAAGAAGGTCCTCACCTACCATAGACAGAGAAAACATAAGCCTCTCAAACATGACACAAATCGCAGTTGGACGGATAGTCGGTTTAGTTCGCATGTCATCATTAGAGAACCATAGCAACCCTCACAGACTCCCTGCAGTGCAGTGAAAGCAACATATTATGTCAGCCAACCAGAATTTTTTTTTCCATTTGTGAAATGGAACGAGTCTCAAAACGAAAACATTTCACTGGTAGAAGTTAAGCCCACTTTCCACAACAGTTTCGGATGTAAAACGTATAAATGTGTCATGAACCACTTTTCCTTGGAACTTTAAAAACACCATGAAGCTAGTGTTATGCCTCGAAGGAATATAGTACCGAGATAATTTAAAAAGAAAACAATAAAGGAGACCTGGTACGAGCACAGATATTACAAGCTCAATATTTATATTTCTCCTCAGTGTCCTTCACTTAAAAAGTGCAGGGCAGCGCCAGTTGCAATGCCTCGCCTTCGGCGTTACATTCCCTTGCTTCAATGTTGTGCTAAGCCCAATTTTGGTGCAGGATTTTTTTTTTTTTTCAGGCACTTTTTTTAACTTGTCATAAACGTCACATAAAAGTCATAAACGGAAGAAGCCAAGTGTTGTGTGCTCACGCTTGGCCGCAGCCGCCCAAGTAGGACGTAAACTTTGGCCACCTTGCTTACCGGTCTCGTAGCCGTCGGGTTTCACTAAATTTTGACTATTTTTGAACACTCAACTAGCCTTGAACCATGCAAAACTTAAGGTCAGGCTACACCCAAGCTAGCCAGTGCGCGCTCACTCCTGGCCACTTCCAGTTAGACGCCTTGGCACAATTCAATTAGTAATGAGTTATTGCTAGCACTTTAAAATGCACAAGTTGGATGTGGCTTCTATCCATTGTCAAGCTGGTGCAGGACAAAGTCGGTCCACACCACATAGCACAGCGAGACAGGAGAATACGAGCACAAGTGTGCACTCAAGCCAAGTCGCGCACAGAGCAAACACTGCAGTTGCATGTGGCTGCAGTCTGCTATGGAGCATAAATACGGTGTACGCCGCAGAGTGCCGCAATGAGTCCATTGGTTTAGGGTGGCTCGATGTCTTCCTCGCCGACGCGCGAGCACATCGAGACACCCTAACTGGCTGAGTGCACTGTGGCTCACTGAGGGCAACCATGCTTGGCGTGTCGCAGGTGCCGAAATTGGAAGTAGTGGCATCTACATGAACATCCAAAATCAAATTTGAACTGCGCGTCACGATGATGTTCAGTAGGCGAAGCATTGTGGGCACACCCCGCTTCCCCATAGCCTTCGCAGTGCAAATCATTGAAGAAGGAGCAGAAGCACCATTAGCTGTATGTTTGATTGCCAATAACTCCGCTTCTGTTGAACGCATTGAAAAACTTTTTGCAGCAGAACATTTCTAAAATAGTCTTTACTTCAAATGCATTTCTTGACTTGAATAAGAAAGTGGTACAGAGACCCTTTAGTATACTTCAGGACAGGGAACCAGAAGAAGAGCTCCGGTATTGTCTGCCTCTGATTTCCTTCACACGATGTCAACTGAATGGACGCTTCACGGAAGGATCAGTAGAGCACAATGAATGTGCCCTCTTTCGCTTTCAGAACACATTGTTGGCTCTTGTTACTCACTGGCTAACACAAGCCCTAGCTTTCACTGCAAAGCACCCAAGCAGTGAAGTAGAGTACGGAGTGCAGAGACAACAGAACAAGAATACGAACAGCTTTTATGTGTCCTCCTTGTTCTTCCGTGTTTTGTTGTTGCAGAACTCAAACTTCCCAATGATGACACGAATTGCATGCAGTATATTGTGAACAACTCTTTAGCATAATTTCAAAGCACACAAACTGGTCTCAATGACAGGAAGAGGGAAACAAACTGATGAACAGTGGTGAAACGAGGGACATCTCAGGCGGGAGCCAGAACTTCGACAAGGGGGCTTGTCTTCTTTGATGAAGGCAAGTGTTGGCCAACAGAAGCTGAGGCTTCCCTTGTTCACCCACTGCTTGGTTGTTAAGTGGCAGCTGACACTAGACAATGACACTTACCCGCTCCCATCTGGGCAGGATTGCTGCCACACCCGGGTCCTCCAATGCCAGGGTAGGGCCCGGCACCCGCTGGGAAGCAGCCGCCGTTGGGTGGTCCACAGCCCTGGTGCTGGGGATGGTGGCCCTGCGGAGGGGGTGCGGGCCCTCGGCTGCTGGCAGGGGAAGGGCCCCTCTGCGGCGCCATGCCCGCTGGGCCATAGGGGCCAGAACCCCACGATTCCTGAGGTTGCCAGGCACCGGCACCTCCACCTCCGGGATGGGGAGGTCCACAGGCGTGGGGAGGGCCACAGAAGCCAGGGCTGAATGCCTGCGGGACCTTGAGAGGCCCACCCCCTGGGGATGGTCCCATGGGGCCACTTGGCATGCCCTGGGAGCCTCGCTGCTTCATTTGGGCAAGGCTGTTGAGCCAGGCGGCTGGGTTTTGTTTGTTGAACTGCTGGACCTTGAGTGGGTGCTTCTGCAGAAACCGTGGACATGGGAGTGCAGTTCAGTGTATTGCGGAGCACAAATCTAATGGCCAAAACAAGTCAGGCTCAGAACAATTGTGAACTGGGTGGCTTGGTAAAGTGTCGTAGCGAAAAAGGGCATGAATGGGACAGGGAGATAAATGATGACGATAAGCTCTCATGTCGTTGCCCTCCTTGTCCTCTCTTATCTTTCTCCTGTTAGCGTTCTTTTTCGCTTTGACATCAGGTGAAACTTCCAAGTGAAAGTGCATTCCGTATGCCCTACACTCAGTGAACTAGTTCCCATGTGTTGTGCAGAATGAGCCCAGCACCTCCCTCCCCTTGCACAGAGCTTGCACTACCGCTTTTGCAAAATTACGGATTGCTGCCAACTCTTTCCACATAAATCTGTGCTGCATGAAAAGACTGTGGTACTAGGCTTCCCTGATGAAATGAACTGGGAGACAGCCGTAGCTCATTCAGCACACATAATGCAGAAGATGTGGCTCCGGCTCCTACCAGCTACCAGTTTTATCTCCTCTTTTTGTAATTTCTACAGCTCAATTGAAAGGACAATTAATTTCTTCTACACTATGCTTTCCTGGAATTCATTGTCTGTATACTTCACGTGAATGTGGCTGAAGAAGTGCACCTGAATTGCATAGACCACGTGAGAAGTGGCTCGAAATCTCACAGCAACTTTTCATGTAAGCAATATGCCAAAGAAAACTTGTAAGGAAAACAAAACATACACAAGCATATGGCTACGTATATCACAGCTCGGCATACTCGCTCTACATTCGTTTAGCAGGTGTGTGAAGGGGTGTGTGCACATGAGGGTGCGAGTGCACATGGCTACGAACAGAAGCGAGTGCCAGGGTATGAACAGGACTAGCAGTTCAAGAGAGTGCGAATTAAAGTCAGTGACAGGGAGAGTTTGAGTGGACACGAGTATGAAAATGAGGTGACCGAGTGGATGCAAGTGGGAGTTCATGGGGGTACGAGGACGAATGGAAATGACTGTGAATGATATTCAGTGCTGGTGAGCATGAGAAGGAACACAAGTGTGCACTGATTAGTGCAGTGCAGATGAGTATGAGCCTATTCTGCCAACCTATGGGTATTGATATACTCCATATCGATATGCTCCATATGCCTTTATATAATGAACTTTAATAAAATAAAATGCTCAATGTAACACAGTGTTTAACTTTTGATATCTTCTTGCCCATAGAACACAATTTATTCGGAACCCCAATATAACAAGTTCATTACTATGACAAAATTTCATTGCCATGGCAAAAGAATAGAGAGACAATAAATGTAAACTTCTGTGGATGCACATGGCCAATTGGTTTAATTACGTGCTTCTGAATGCATCTCTTAAATCATGCGCAACATGACCTGCCGATGCGGAGCAGTGTCATTTTCTACATAAAGTACATGTGCGATGAGATCCTATCACGCCCTGTGTGCCGTATGCTTCAGGTGTGAGTGAAAGCATGCAAAGGTGAGTGAGAAGGATAGTGGCTCATTGAGCTCTGTCTTCCTGCATGGGTAGTCGGGAGGGGATCGTGCTTTCAGTGACGTGATTAGGCACACACAAGAACGAAGGGCGGTCTCATTTTCTAGCACAGAAGTGGCGCCGCATGGCCGTCAGCGTGGCTCAGTGTACTGTCTTCATGCGCAATCAGTACTGGAGGTTGTGTATTCTCGAGTTTTGGAGACGCGAAGCATTCACGCTGCTGGTGCGTTTCATCATAACATAGTGCCACTGTGGGTAACACTATCAGCCACAAGGTGGAATGCATGTGTAAGCATGGCTGGCTTTGCTTCTTACTGCCACTGTGAACATATCATCAACACAGCATGAAACTGTATCAGTCGTTGTTGACTCTCAAATTCAAGAAAATTATATTTTTTCTCATTCAAATTTGCTTTTTCTCAATTGCCCGATAATTAAAAAAAACTTTGTGGCCCCTTACATGCACGAAAAATCCATCGGTGACTGTACTTGCATAAACAAATGAGCTTTAATATAACGAAGAAAATTGCTGTTTTTATTGACTATATAATATTGAGGTATAACTGCACTTCTTGAGACACAAGACCAATGCAATTCACAGTTGATCCATCAATACATAAATCTTTAGCAAACAGCGCAAATACGGGACACTGAAAAGGGGCACACGGCACAGGCGCTGTGTCGGGTGCCCCTTTTTTTTGTGCGCCATTACTTGCGCTATTTGCTAAAATATATGTTCGTACCACCAAGCCTGGCTAGCCCCTATTCTGAAGTACATATAATGTGCAACAACGAAAACATTAGCTCCCCAGTTAAGATGAAACCTATTCAGGCAACCAGTCCACAGACAACTAGAAACAAATTTTAGAACACTGCACTCACTTCTAGAAAGCGCTTGGTTCCTGGCTGTGCACAGTGGAACGTAATGATGCTGGGGCACTGTCCCGTCAGCACTGCCTCGGCAGCCTGATTTGCCAGGACTGTCGTGAAGACAAAAATCTGGCTCTGCTGCTGCATGTACTGTGCTTCCAGACCGCCACCACCGACACCAGAGCTGCCCTGTGGAGGCATGGGGCATCCTGCCCCGCCGGGTGGCATCGTCGGCCTCGACGGCGGCCTGTGCAGCCCTGGATTGCCCATGTTGCCACCAGGGGGTAAGACCTGCCAACCAGTGATAGTATTTTAATGAGAATGTCGATGAAGTTGACAAGTTTCATTGCAATAACAATAATTAAATTAAATTATGGGGTTATACGTGCCAAAACCACTTCCCGATTATGAGGCACGCCGTAGTGCAGGACTCCAGAAATTTTGACCACCTGGGGTTCTTTAACATGCACCTAAATCTAAGTACACGGGTGTTTTCGCATTTTGCCCCCATTGAAATGCGGCCACCGTGGCCGGGATTCGATCCCACGATCTCGTGCTCAGCAGCCGAACACCATAGCCACTGAGCAACCATGGCAGGTGATAACAATTATACAGACAATTGAGGTAGATTCCTGCCGTCATTGTGATGCCACACTACAGTAAAACCTCGTTAATTTTGATGTGACGGGACCAAAAGGAAAAAAAAAAATGTCCAAATTAACTGAATGTTGAATTATTGAGGGTATGAAAAAAACAATAAACAAATGCTTACTACGTCAATAAGCGCTTATCTACTGCATTAATCAGCAAGTCCTGTCGATATTTTGCTCATAGGTCATGCGAAAGCTGCAATTCTCGTCATCTCGAGACTGATTAGTGCTCGCAGTGGCTAAGGCCTCGCAACTTCCTTCACAGAACGGCCCTGACGTGTGTCTTTATTTGAAACACACTTTTCACTACTGCGCGCACATTCCGATAATATTTTCGTCAGTGTCGGCAGGTCGCCGGCCATTAAGATGTAGCTTGTGCTATTTATCCTGTACAGCGTTGCACTGAGTAAAAACAAAACTACTGTGTGCCGCAAGTGTTGCGGGCGAAACCCCGGCCGCTGTCAACGTGTTCATGGACGGCGACCTTGCGTTTCCGAAGGCGCGCAGGCAATGCATGCACTGTTTTGATTCTGTTCGTTTTGACTCTGTGCACACGTCAGTTGCATGCGTAAAGAAGTTTGTACATAGTTGCAATCACGCTCACGTCAACAGTGACCACAGCTTCGTCCGTAGTTGCAGCAAACAGTAGTTTAGCTCCGACTCGATGTGCGCATTGTCGCACACCTTCAGAACCGCAAGGTTGCTGTCCATGATAGCATTGACAGCAGCCACGGTTTCATCTGTAGTGGCTGCAGTGAACAGTAGTTTCGTTTTGACTCGATGCAAAGCTGTCATGGAGGAAGAGTACCGGCTACATCGCAATGGACAGACAATCTGTTGGCGACCAGCTCACTGGCGCAAAAATAATAGGGATGCGCGCCAATAATAAACAACGTATCTCAAATAAATATGCGTGCTGCAACCGCACGGCGAAGGAAACCGCAAGGATTTCACCCTTGCGAACGCTAATCAGTCGCCAGATGGCGAGAATTGCAGCTTCCACACTGCTTTGGTGCAAAATATTTATTTATAGGTTGCTCAAGGGCCTCGAGGGGCACTACATGAGGGATGAAGGGCCCTTGACTAACCTCAAAATAGAAACAGGATTTCCTGATTCATTCTGTAAATAAAAGCTTGTTGAAATAGTAAGCATTTGTTCATTGTTTACTTGATGCTTTCAATAATTCGAGATTCGGTTGATTTGGACATTTCTTTCGGTCCTTTGAAATCCAAATTTACTGTAGTGGTCTGAGTGGAACAGGCACTAAACATAAATACTGTATGAGGCCTTGACAAACGCAAACGTTTTTTTCCTCTTGGTCTCATCTTGTGCACTACACAAGTGTGACTCTGCAACACCGCAGTTGGCGCTCCTCAGCATTGCGAGAGACATGGTAGCTTCCACGTAGCCATAAAATATGCGCACTACGCAGCAGCCCTGGGTGATGCATAGAGCCAACGTGTCAGTGACATGTAAGTGCCTGAGTAGCTTGAGAATGATGTTAAACCTTGCTATTGTTCTCAATGCTTCACTCTATGGGCAAAACTGCCAATATGAAGTCATTTTAACAACAAGTTCGCATTTTCGGAGTGTTAGATACTTTCTTGATTATTTTCTTAGTGGCGCAAATATCCAGTAAATTTTCCTGGCCAATTTCCTGGAGGGAATTTGGCTAAATTCAATCTCTTGCTCCCATTTTATCTCAAGGGGGATATACCTCATGTCTCAATTTATCGCTACTTCTCAAGACATACCAAAGGGTCAGCCACCCTCTACCTGCATCAAACCTGCTTTTCTTAGCAAAACACAATCGTAAGACTTGACATCAATTTAGAAAATCGGGTGTTGTTCTCCCTTTTTCACATTCTGAACATTTTGCAGGAACTGCAGGAAGTAACTTTGCAGGAAGTAAGTATTTTGCAGGAACTGCAGGAAGTAACTTTAATCATAAGTTTAAGAAATAATAAGGAAGACATCTAGGAACTAAAGCACAAAATAAAGATATAATTTCAAGCAAGTAATCATTACCATCACTTAGTAACTTTTAACTTTTTGCTCAGAATAGTGCGGTTTCAGCCACGTCCTGGCCACTTTACCCCTACAAAAAGAAAAAAAAAGAAGTAGCCAACCCTTACCTGCGGTCCACCCATGCCAGGTCCCCCCATGGGGCTCGGTCCACCTCCGACGGCCATGTTTCCCCCCGCCATGTGTGCCGCCCCCGAATGTGGATTGCACGGTCCACCGTGGCCACCGGGAACTCCGGGGTGAGGCTGCGGGTGCTGCTGATGGTGCACCATGTGCGGGGGCATGCCGCCGTGGGTGAGCTGGGATGCGCCAACACCACCCCCCACGGTGAGGGTGCCACCCGCGTGGTGGTGTGGGTGCGGAGGTAACTGCTGCTGCTGTGGCCCCCCCATGGGCTGCTGCTGCGTTGGCATTGTGGGCAGCATGGGACCGCCAGCTGCTGCTGCAGCATCTGAGGCTGTGGGATACGGAAGGGAAGCTGTAACATTTAAGATTTCGTTCTGGGTCCTGAAACCACAATCTGATTAGGAGGCACGCCGTAGTGGAGCACTCCTGAGTAATTTTAACAACCTGGGGTTCTTTAACGCGCACCTAATACTCCTTCAGTGCACTTCGCCCCTAGCGTCATTCGCAGGCTGCGACACTTAGTGACACTTACTGCAGAGCGTACTTGTCGGCAAGTGTGTTTGGCAAACACACTTTGTGGTGGTAAAGTGTATAGCCTCATTAGCAATGAGTTAAAAATAAGTAAAATA
This sequence comes from Dermacentor albipictus, assembly GCF_038994185.2. Taxonomy (NCBI): domain Eukaryota; kingdom Metazoa; phylum Arthropoda; class Arachnida; order Ixodida; family Ixodidae; genus Dermacentor; species Dermacentor albipictus. The sequence continues at coordinate 12,368,118 of NC_091829.1, forward strand.
ATACTGAAAGCAGTTACTAACATTTCAAGAGAATAAAATGCGCCCCACTGAAAAAAAAAAAGAAAATTGGGGAGAATTGAATTGCATTCTTGCTTAGGACCAGTGCAAGGGACGACTTTTAAATGTACAGATTTGGTTTTATTGCTCCTGTGCTGTTGGCCATGCCATGGTGATTGTCTTTACATGCTGAGCTGTCGTATAGCTAATACAGTTGAACGTGAACATAATAGAAATGCGTATGACACAAAAATAACATGGTTACATCCTATTTTGTTATAAACATACATTCGTTACATGCCAATATCAGCGAAAAAATTTCTATACTGACTTCATTATATGCATGTTTTTTATAATGAGGTTTTACTCTAGTTCTTTGTCAGCCGTTTGACACATCAGAGCAACTCCCTATTGAAATGTGCCGACTTGTTTGAATAATAGTTATCATATTTATGGTTGCCTGCATATAAATAAATCTAAACATAGGTCGGCGTACTCACTCGTTAGTACATTAAACCATACTTGCTCCATGTTCCATTTTGCAGGCATGGCAGCGCGTGACTGACTATGAGTAGGCTTGAATGCCAGTAAGTTTAAATGGACGCAAGTATGAATACAAGTCAGTGACTGAAAGTTTGAGTGAACTGGATGCGAGTGACTGTTGGTGAATATGAGCGGACATGAGTGGGTGCGTGTGGGTGATTGCTGGCGAGTGGAAGTGCACATGAGTGTGAATGAGTATGAGCGAGTGCTCACTTATTCTGCCGAAATATGAATCTGAGTTCCGAGAAGGATGTCGTGCTGTCCTTTCTTTCTGGTACTGTTCTTTGTGCTAGCAATCCTAAATGTCAAAGCATAGCCACCAGGCAAAGGCTTTCTGAAGAGAAATGAAGCCACCAGAAGCACAGGTGTCAACAAGCCCAGGCTGTAGTGCGCAGCACCCATGGACTCTAAAAAGCTCTGATAACCTAAACAGTGATTTCCTTTTTTTATGAGAAATGCTGTACAAAGTTTTCTCATTACAGCAGTCATGAGAATCCCTGCAGATGCTTAGGTTTAATCGACCGCACAATACTCTGTAAAATATATGGTGGTCACTATGAATTGTCACGTAGTCTAAAACAGACACCTGAATTAGCAACTGTTGTCAAACAGTGATGCCTAAAAAACAGATACAAGTATGTTTTCGGCCCAAATTGCGTGCTTGCAACCATCACCTCTCAAAAGTGGGCAACAGTTGGCAAGGTTGGATTTTCAAGCACATTTTGGAACGGGTGTTATGATCGGACAACTCTGTATGCGCCCTGGTGGGATGCCTGCAACGTGCCTACAGCTTCAAAGCAGAGGAATGACAAGAATTCCTGGACATGTACAGAGCTTGGGAACATGGAAAATTCCACAGAGCCACAAAACATGGCTCAATGAAAACTCTGATGGAACATCAGCAAATTTGTCAACATTTTATGCTCATGCCATTTGCTGTCAGGCTATCTAGTGCTGCTAGTACACAAAGTGCTGTAGCAATCCTGTGGGCTGAAGTCATACTACAGTGCAGTAGGGATTACTATAACAGCATTCTGATGTAAATACAGTTAAACGTCGATATAACGAACATAAATATAACGAAATTCTCTGTACAACTAAGTACTTAACTTTTCATAATCTCTGGTCCATAGAACACCACGTATTTAAACCTTAATCTAACAAAGTGAGTTTGCATGCGATTTCAATATAATGAAATCTCGCTTCCGCTGCAAAGGAATGGAAACTTCTCTGGACATAGGTGGTCAAATGGTTGAATTACAAGCAGCTGTTTGCAAATGCAGCTCGCAAATTGCACCTCTCAAATAGTGCCCCTCGCAACAAGAGCGACCCCTCACCAACGTGGAGCCACATTGTGTTCTGTATAAAGTCCAAGACCAATAAGATCCTGTTGCGCCTTGCACTTCGTGTTTTAGGTGTGAGTGAAAGTGTGCGAGGGTGAGACGAGCAAGACAGTGGCTTATCAAGTGCCGCTTTCCCGCATTAGCAAAGGGAAGGAGGGCGAGGGGCGCTCGCTTGGGATAACGCAATCAAGCGTGCACGAGGGGTGGGGGTAGGGCAGGGGCAAGTTGGCACTTCGCCATTTTTGGCCACCTGTGCTGTGCTGCATCATACAAGGCTGTAAGCGCAGCTGAGCGCATATGCATACGCACACCCTAATTTAGAAGTAGTCTGCCAAGAGTGCAAAGACTGGGTGTGCTGAGACGAGACGGTGTGGCATCATGTAAGCTACTTTACCGCGCATTTAATATTGGAGTTCACAAGGATGGCTTGGTGGGCTAGTTGGTAAAGCATCTTAAAGCTCCTTAGTATTGGAGGTGGCATAAGCTCGAGTTTCAGTGACACCTTGGAGCAAGAGGCAGATGAAACATTCGCTCCCCGCTGCCGACGCTTTCCATGATAGCGTCATCTCAGCCGCAGGGGAGAAGTGCATGCGAAAGCGTGGCTGACTTCACTTAATTTGTACCACCGATGTGAAGATAACGCTGACATGGCAAGAAACCATATCATTTGTCGCCAACTCCCAAATTCACCAAATAATTGCTTTCTCATTTAAATTTGCCTTTTTCGATTGCCCAATTATTTGCAAAATTTTGCAGCCGCTTTCTGTGTAAGAAAAATCGATGAGTGACTGTACTTATCTGCATAAAAGGTCGCATTTCATTATATAACGAAGCAAATTGCCGATTTTACCTACTCTGTTATATCGAGGTTTAACAGTATTAAAAACATGAGAGACGGTTTCACTGCTCTAACCACGGAATAATGTGCGAAAGCACGATTGAAATGTCTTTAGACATTTCTGACTATGAACCCAATTCACTTTCCATATTTATTTCACACACATGCATGCATGCATGCAACATTGTGCACAAGGCAAGGCGCAAGGGAGGAGTGACTAAGCGGCGCAGTACGTGTGTACATTTTATTGGGAGCTTGGTAGATTTCCATGACGTCACGCACGGCAGTGCACGTGAGCGTCACACAAGGAGAATGAAGGCGGAGAAGGCTGTTTCGCAGGCACAGCCTTTTCCTGCATTTCACGTGAGGCTGTATGAAGAGGCTTCATACAGACAGAGGCGAAATCCAGGTTCATAGGCTAGTAGTGCTTTCGCACTAAATAAAGGTCAATGACTTACAGGTTGGTGTGGCCATGGATCCTGGATTATCCTTAGTGCCTGCAACCATGCCATCACCTGGGTTGTCACCTAGCATGGACATTGGTGGTCCACCTGAATTATTGCAAACGACATCACAGAAGGTGTATAACACACTTGAAAGAAAACAAGCAACAATGTGCAAGCACTGAGAACATAAAGTGGACAATTATCAGTATCGCTCTCTGTGTATGTAGCTATACTTGTAAAGATTCAACACGCCAACTCTTGCAGGCTTTGTCTGATGAGAAAGCGCCCAAAGCACACAAAACATGGGATGCCACTGACAACCGATAGGATTCGGGCACAGAAATAAATGTGAAAGGATGGTTATGCTTTCTGTTGCAATTTTTCTTCTGTTACAAATCATTGTCTGCCAGAAAAATTTTGAGAGGCATTGCGATGTCTAGTCTGTCAAGTGAACAAGTGCAAAAATCATGACAGCAAGTCAAGTGACAACCAAGCAGAACCAACAGACAGCAGTGGCTAGGAAGTCGCAAAATATTAACTCCTTTTTTTTTCATTTTGTAATTAAGCTACCTTATGATTGCAGATGAGGGTTAAATTTATGCCCAACTTAATGTACTCAGCAAAAAAAGTGCAACAAGCTGCTCTCAACAATAGCCAAAGCACACAGCCTCTACACCATCTCTAAGGGGCTTTACCAACCGAGCTGCAGCAACGGCTGTCCATCTGTGTGCCTTTCTGTATAATACTCAAGAAGAGGCGGGCATAAGCAGTGAGTATTGGTGCCGTTCAAATCCGTAGCAGTGCATGAAACCCCATTAAACTGCAGGTGCACTGAGGAACACACTGTTAGAAGAAGGCAACTGACCATCAAATGAGATTCTAACCTTAAGTTTTCTGAACACATTGCCTTCATTAAGCAAAAGTGTACCTTCGGTATTAGAGCATTAATCAAATCAAGAACATATATCTCTAAAGACGCATTATTAGCATTATACTTTGTCTTCGTTCACAGTCACATTAATTATGGTGTTGTTTCCTGGGGAAACACACATAACTGTCATATCTCGTCTATTCAGCACTTACAAAACCAAGCAATACGTATTATCACTAACAATGGGTTTTTCACGAATGCTACTCCACTACTTCGTGAAAATAACATCCTTGTTGTAACAAACTTGTTCAACTATCATCTAATAATTATATTTAATAAATTACTTACTAAACAGCTCTCATACCAATTCACTGATTCCAGGCACCTCATCAATAATAATACCAGGTTTGCATGTAACTCCAATTTTCCACTACCTATGGTTCATTCTAACTATGGAAAAATGACATCATCATTCGCTGCTATAAAACTGTGGAATGGTTTACCCGTCAGCATTAGATCTTCATCCTTTCATACATTTATACATGCCCTTAAGCTGCTTTATATCTGTAACTAAATTTACATCATTCATTACACTACATTTGCCATTTGTATGTATTGACAGTTGTTTTTCTATGCACTATAAGCTTGTATACATACAACTTGTTTTCGTTGATTTTATTTTTTCTATGTTGTATTTTCACGATTGTGTTTGTTTCTTTTAATTAGCTTGCTTTTCTTTAATACATCTCTACATTGTTATTATTAACCGAGGGTCCTATTGCAGTCTTTGACTTTGGGACCCTCGTATGTACACTGTATTTAAAGAATAATAAACTGAAACTGAAACCCTTGTATTCTGCTTGTGGAATCAAGCCTGCCACAGTCAAATCTCTTACTATGCAATCTAACGGAATGGTCAACTGGTCATTTCATAGTATAGTAAAACCTTGTAAAACCGCACCCACTTAAACAGTAGTTTTGTTTTAAAAGTAGTAAAGTCAAATCCCTGACTCAGCGGCCATTGAACATAATGCGCTTTGTATCCGCATATACTGTACCAGCTTACTGCATACATATCAGTTAACATATTGTGTTTCCACTTTTCGTCGCACAAACACAGCGGTGCATCATCTCCAGGGTGGCCCGGCAGAACAACAAGCCTCAGAGATCAGAACAATGGCCTCCAAGTGCCCTGTGCATTTGCACGTGAAGCCACACCAAGATTAACATAATTTCGCTGCCGCGAAATTGTAGCCCCCAGTTCACTTGATGAAACTGGGGGCCACAAATGCCACTGGGACAGACGGACAAAAAAACAAACATTCGCTTACTGTCGGACAATGGTGGGCCGGTAACAGGCGGAAGGCTTCCGCCTCCGTTGACAAGTACTCCGCCAGACGCGGCAACGTCTGCGGCAGAAACTGGTGTGCCTGGAGCACGACCCACGCTTCCAGCTCCGGCGGCTTCTGCCGGACAGGCTGGTGCTGCTTCCTTGGCCGGTGCTGCTTTGGGCCCGCACTCGTCGGCTGCTGCTGCGGGCTGAGGCTCGGTTGCCGCCTTGTCTACCGAGGGGGCCCCGTTGCACTTCATGTCGGAGCCCGGCCGAGGAAGGAGAACCTCGTGTTGCTCCCGCTCCAGAAGCCAACGGTTCTCCGTTTCAAGGTCACGCTCTTCACCTTTTAATGCCTGCACGCACACAAGAGTTCAATTAAATTAAAATGAGTCTTACATTATTAGCAGATGTGCTGTATACCACAGCTAAAAAGTGAACTAATCCTAACACTCTCAAATAGATGCAGTTGAGTTGCCTCATTCCAAATTCTTAGAAACAGCAGAGAGTTATTCAAAGTTATTCAATATGATACAGTGGGTTCATATCCAAACAGATATAAACAAAAACCAATATGCAATACAAAGCAATATGAATGAGCACATTTCCCAGAAACCTACACTCAGGATATCACAGTGCTAATTGTTTCGACCAATCCAACAAAGTTTGATTTGTTGCTGTTAATTAGATCGTATGGCATTTCTGTCTTCCATATTTGCCAGCCATGGACACATTGAACATCCTGTTAAGATTTGAGCCCCATAAACATTACTACATTGTGATTCACTTCTCTTGCATCCTGCAGAGTTGATGCTGGTAAAGCTTGCTTGAGTTTTCTTACCTTATTTCCATGGCATACCATATTACTTTTCATCTTATTATACTGTATTTACACGATTGCAAGTCGACCAGTTTTTCTAAATTTGAAAATGTGAAATGGGGGGTCGACTTACAATTGAAACCAAAACATGCCACCGCCAAAAAAGCTAGACCAACGGGAGCTACAATGTAGTTACAATTTTATGTTTGCTCTATGGCCCTACCCGTAGGTTTTCATTATCCCGCGTGTTTATTTGCTTTTCGGAAAAGATTTTCACAATTTTTGAGAGTTTTACAGTGCACACAACACGCATGAGGGGCTGTTCCATTCGCGGCGGCACCCTCAGAACGGTGGCACTTGAGGGGAGCATCGGTAGTTCATGGAAGAGCAGACACCGCTCGCATGTTTCTCTTTGCCAGTTGCGCTTAGCTTTCTCTATAGTTTGACGAAAGGCATTGGTTTGACGCGTTCCACTTTACTGTCGGCTACGTGCTACTTCTACTATGCTTCCTCAGTCGTCATGAGTGCTCCAGGCCGACTAATCATTCGGCACTCGTTCACAGCAGCGTTCAAGAGGGCTGCCATCCTTTACGCCGAAGAAACAAATCACTGCGCAGCGGGCCGCAAGTTCAATGTTTCTGAACGGATGGTGCGATAATGGCGACTGCCGCGAAGCGAAATTTTCACCTGTGATGGCAAGTGAGGAATTTCCCATGTGCCGAAGTTTGGGCGCTTTCAGGAGTTGTAGGCTAAGCTTGCGGCGTACTTCGCTGAAATGTGCGATCGGTCCCTGCCAGTGAAGTGCGACATGGTCATGAAACAAGCCCGGATCTTCACCTTTTAAGGACCTGCTTCGCCGTGAGTACGAGTGGCTGACGGCAGAAGACCGCGAAATTACGCCAACCGGACCTGTCAAAAGAGCTTCCCTGACGGCTGCGTGTGGCTTTGTGCATTCGGCGTGGGTTGCTGTTCCACAAGATGGCGTGGTGCGGTTGTTTGCGAAATGTGAAATTTCACAGGATGACGACGCGCTGTGGGACCGTAGCAACGGTGACGATGGCAGCACTAGTGAAGATGAGTAGTCCAGTGACCATGTCAGCTACTAATAAATTTTCGTTATCGAATGCGCTCTCGGCTATGGCCCCCCCCCCCACCATTTTTGTTTTTTTCCTGTCACGCAATATGGAGGGGTCGACTTACAATCATGTAAATACGGTACATCATGTACAGTGGACTGTCTATAAGCTGCAGCATGTGTGTAGATAAATACAATAATGACATGCATCAATGAAGGTGATATCTTCAGGTTCTGTCTAGGGGCTATGTCAAGCTGCCTAAAGCAGATTTTATCCCTGAAAGCCACGTAGCGTTTCTGCACGAGAAATAATGTTCACTTGATTACCATTGCTACAGTCACCCTTTGCTACAAAGAACACAATGCCCCTGTTTTTCCATAACACCATGATTGTGAGTACGATAGCACAAGACAAGACGGTGAAAAGAAACGAAACAGGATGGGCAGTTTCTTTACTTGTGTTCAGGTTGTCTTGCACTACCGCACTCGTAACGAATCATTACCAACTAGCTTGGTTTTCACTAGCACAATTGAATAAGAACACTCCCGAGATCAAACAGTAGATGGTGCCCACGCACCTGTGCCTGGGCCTGGACAATGGGGAAGAGGTGCGATGAGAGGAAGGTGTGCAACTGTTTCTCCCGCGGGTTGGAGGACTTGCGGAACTGCTTGAGGAAGCCCTGCCAGTCCGACACTGTCAGGCAGACACAGTCCCACTCCCGGCTGCGTTGGGGCTTCTTGGGGCACAGCTCCCGATACAGGCGAAGGTCTGCAACGGCAACATTGTATCTCACCGGCAAGTGATGCACTGTCCACCTGAAGAGGTTACAAAGACAACTTCCTGGCTGCAAGTCCCCGCATCTACCAACTTGGCCTAGTGAGACTTTAACCATAGCGTGCACAAGCTCATGAAAAATAGGCTTAGTAAAAAAAAAAATGCAGTGGCAGTTAAAACACTCAACTCAGGCTAACATCTGTGCTTTGTGTATGTCATAAAAAAATATGGTTGTTCAATATGGGTATTCAAAATCTGTGACATAGGCACACATGTTGAGCACGGTTGTGTGTCCTTGCTTGCATCACTCATTCATTTGCTACACGTCTGATGGATGCAGCAAAAGACTGGCATTTCGGGCTTCACATTTGGGATGTCATCTCTGATGCAAATTGTAAACTATTAATGTAATTACAATTGTAATTGTAAACACTGACCGGTAGAAATTCAAGGGGCTGTACTAGAACTCTCAAATCAAGCCTACACCAGAAATACCAACCGGCAAATCAACTTCGTCATTGCTGACCAGTGGTGTTTTCTTTTATTTTTAAATAGTAATGACAGTGAAGCTGTTTATGGCTAGGGTTCCGCAAAAAATCTGCATGTGCAAAAACTCAGCTTTCGAATTTTATGCAAAATCGCTTTAATCTATGCAGAATTCATTATCTTTTAAATGCGTATGCTGTAACTATCACTGATTTATTGTAACATCTATGTAATGCCCGTGTGGGCATTTAAGGTACTTGAAAAGAAAAAAGCCTATGTCTCATAACTTGGATATGCATTTTCAGTAGATTAGTTATCAATAGGCACCATTTTCAAGATCAGTAGACTCTCAGGTAGATAATAATTAGATATTTTTTTTTTTTCCTTGCTTACAGAGCTATAAGCCATTGCAAGAGAGTATGCGTCATTCATTGTCTTACGTGACAGACAAATTTCTCGTTGGGTAGGCACGTTTAGTAACAGAGGTTATATGAGAATGTGTGCGCGTACCTATCATCACGATAACCACCAATCTGGACAAAAAATTTGTTCGTAATTTTGTTCAAAATTCTTTCGTCACCTCTGCGTCGTGTGCTAAACAGGGGCCATAATCGGAAATTATCACTTTCAGCAATACTATTGCCTCGGCCACACCTTCGCCATCGGGGCGCGCTGATTGCCAGTATTAGCAAAATTGGGTGAGATGATTGGTGGGCTGAGCACTACATCATCTGATTTTGCTCAACTAGCCAATCAGCACACTAGTATCATCAACGCAGATCATTTCAGTATACGTCCTCAGCTTCGCAGGTCATCCACCTTCACAGAGTTTTTTTCTAGTGAAACAAAGTACATCAAAAATGATGCTAGAATACTACTGTGACATCTACGTGATGCAAAAGGCAATCTCCTGTTTTGGCACTTGAGGCCCTTAACACCCCTTGGGCTTGGTGAAATAACATAGTTTGTGGGCAGTGTACAATGCTGTGAACATCTCAGCCCAGTTTTGCTGTCATATGTGGCACATGGAACTTACAAGCAGAGTGCAAAGTTACCTTCCTCTCAAAATATGAGAGAAGCCTGCTCCTCATTCTCTTCTGGACACTTTATTTCATAATAAAGCGGACTCCCATACGCAGCTGCTATTGGTAGCGTAGATACCGCGACCGCCACAGGGTGCGCCACGAGTTCACTGGCTAAGGGCACTGCGGCTTGCTGAGGACAACCACGTTTGGCTTACATTTAGCGCATCATAGGCATGAAAATCAGGCATCATGATGTCTATTTAAACATGCAAAATGAAATTTCAACTGTGCGCCAGGGTGACAACACATAGAAGGCAGAGAGTAGTGGGCACGCTACTCCTCCATAGCCTCTGCAGTGCAAGGCATTGAAAAAGGAATGGGAGCACAGCAAAGGTCATGTTTGATTGCCCATAACTCCTCTTCTGCTGAACGCATTGAAGTACTTTTTGTGGCAAAGTATTTCTGAAACTGCCTATTTTAATTTCAAATGCCTTACCCCACTTTGATAAAAAGTGGTTCAGGGACTCTGAAGAAAAGTCTTTCACACAATTGTAATACAACAAGTAACAAATGTGCACTCACCTTCCAAGTACCAGTAGACATTGTCAAGAGCATCTTGGCCTACACGAATGCCACGCTATAAGAAAAAAAAAGGAAACAAAAGGACAAATAAATGCACACCCCACAAATTGTGCTTTCGAACATAAAGTTTGCAACTGTGACAGTACGCTGTGTTATTAAATGGCAGCAATTTGAGCATACAAGCTATCAAAGTCTAAGTGTTCAGGAAAAACCACATAGCCTTTCTTTCCGCAGACCACTTTTGCTACTTTTATATGCAACATGATTAATTAATTCATCAGCAAATAAGATCAACTCTATTTATTTACTGTGCGGTTTCAGAGTTAAACAAGTATTCCGGTTATTTCTTGAAGGTTCTATACACTGTGAAAACCAAATGCCTTCACGAAATAAAACCACTATGTCATCAAATGCGAACAACCCCTACTTTAGCAGCAACTGGAGGTATGCAAAAACACATAAATACTTTCAGTATCTCTGTAACATGGAACTGTATATATGTTGGCATGTTATGCTTATTGATTTCATTTAAAAGGTGGCTCTCATGGTTGTGGTTGTGTGCCAATTTTGAGACTTTCGTGTGATCATAGTATCAGCTATAAATTACAAACAAGACATAAGTGCTGTACTGTGTTCCACAGATGGCTCCAGCATAGGAGACCAATCCTGCAAATCAAATCATTCACTGCACAACAGTGAATGAAAACGCTGCTGGGAAAGACAGAGAGAGAGCTCACCAAATCCTCAGCGTCGTAGTGGTCGTCCAAGAATTCTGACAGCTCTTCTTCCCGAGACTCGTACGCATAGTCCAGTAGCCACTTGACAGTCAGGAGCTAAGTGGGGACAAGCAAGGAGACTCAAGCACAAAGAGCAAAGAACAGACCTGCAATTCACCAGACCTGCAAAATGGTGCACACACACACGCTAGGCAAGGTGATTACCATTGCAGAGAAGAGGTTGCCGCTACGTACGAAAGGAAAGCCGCGGCATGCCTTCTGGGCAATGTCCTTTACGATGTTCTTAAACTGGGCTACAAGTTGGCCAACACATCCAGAAACAACACACTTTCAGTGACTTTCTCATATCTTGTTAGGATACATGTTTCAGTCATTTATGCAAACAACTGTTGTCGATTCGGTGAGACAAAGGGGCAACAACAAGATGCTTGGAGATGTGTCATTCAACCTGTTGCCTAGTGTGATGTGGGTTTTTGAGTACTGAAATGTTACAATGTGCAGCACACATTCTCTGCTGGTCCCCATCAGACAGACAAAACAATGGTTTGCTGCTTTGACTAGCAAAAAAATTCTTCGCAAAGCAGTATGAATACTATTTAAAGTCTCTTGAACAGAAGCTGTAGTAGGGTATGGGAGGCAACAGCAGTAGGTAGGTGCACACAATGCAGCTGCCGCCATGCCTGTGCTGTTAATGAATCACCATACATAGGAGCGAGCCTCTTTAACCTGAACAATTGCAACATGTTGCTCAACAGCTATCACAGGCCTCTGTTATAACTTTTAGCTTACACAATAAAAATTGCTTAAAACTCGTTGCAACGCAGGTAGAAAGCTTGAATCATAGAATACATAGCACAAGTGCACTAATGTGCAATACAACTTCGAAAGCTAAAGCCCTGTTCAGTGTTTCTTCTTCATCTTTTTTTCAATGCGATAGTTTTAAGGGCCCCGTGTCGTAGAAAATCCAGCATCAGCGTCTTGCATCCGGCGTCGGCGATCAGCGTCTCATGTCGTTTTGGCAATATGAATTTCGAACCACGCGTACCCAGGCCCTCCATGCGGCGCTAGGAAGTTACGGAAATAACTGAATTTCCCAAGGTAAAATACCTAGAAAAATTGTAATGTACGACTTAAAACCTACAGACATAATACCGTCGGATTGTAATTTGAACATATGAGAGAACATAATTCTGTTATGCGAAAACTCAAACAAACCCCTCTTCCAGTGTTTCTATCATTCATAGACCGGCCACGGCATCCGACATTAGCGTGTGCTGGCGCACGAATATCTTGGAGGCCATGGAGCGGTGCAACTGGTTCCTTGCAACACTTCCAGATGGCGCTCGCCTCCACCGCATCCGTAGGGTGGACAACACAGCAACAAAGAAGGTCAAGCGGAAAGTCAGAGATGCTGAATTAATCTCATGGGTGGCGGCAATGGAAAAGAAACCTGCCATGAGTAACTACTTAAGAGGAAAAAACGAAATCAGGAAAGAAACCATTTATGATAACTCAAAGGGAAGCTCATTACTTTTCTAAGCGAGATTTGGATGCCTTAGAACACGCACCTATAAAGCGAGATATAAGAAGGAAGAAGAAGCATGTGCTTGCTGCGGTAAAGCTAGGGAAACTACGGAACATGTTTTATTAGAATGTGAAGACGTCTACCCAGCGGTCGATTTAGGCACCACTGGCCTCCTTGAAGCCCTTGGGTTCAGAGGGAGCAGTGGTAAAGCAAACATGTCCGCAATAGACATTAGTAAGAGGCTTGGTGGAAGAAAAGTAGGGAAACGACAAAAGACGGAGATGTACAAAAGCACCGTTCGCAATAGGGGATCAGAAAATTTCGGCGTGGTAGTTCAGAGTTTTTTTTTCCCCTTTTTTCATTGTTTAACCTAGGTACGATATTAGGCAGTATGATAGCAAGAGCTTGGTGGCGCAACCCACCGCCCTGTTCCAAAGGGGACGCTCATAATATCCATCCATCCAACCATCCCAGCCCACGCAAGAAACCACATTTCTACCAGAAAGCCTGCCTTCATCGCCAGCACTTCCAGGTAAACATTATGTTTACATACGCTGCAGTCGCCGGGAAGTGTGAGAAGCAGTCAGGGATCTTTGAATGCTATCGCGTTTCACCTTTAAAGGCGAAGCTTAAGCATCCTCCATTTTGTTTTATTTACTACCAGAAAAATGGGAGATGGATGACACCATATACATGGTAATGTCAGTGCTACACAAGCTATATATAGGCTATCAACTCGCTCTGCCTATGGCAAACTGCTCCTAAAAGTATCAAAAAGCACACCGAAGCTGTCAACAGGTTTGAAAAAAGTAGAGGCATTATCTAAGAGGCTTGAAGCTGGTGATGTTTCTCCGAGCAAAACTAAACTGAAGAAAGAATGTATACATGACACACCAATACATGACAACGAAAACACCCGACACGCATGAAATCAAACAGCCAAGTACTATTCGCATGTACTCCATCACAAAGATGGTGATTTGCCCTCACAAGGAAAGTAATCCCACCCTGTGCATAAATGTAGCAAAATTACTTTTATATGAGACATACTGATAGAGCATTGATACAAGAATTTACACGACACTTGGGCCAGTCCACTTCATCACGCTGTTCTCTCGCATATCAGACCACAAGGGATAGGTTGGCAAACCTCAGTTCAGAGTGAATTTGCACCACGAACCGAATCACTGACTCAAACTGCGGCCAAGCATGACATCGCCATGCTGCAGTGAAATGTGCTGTGGGCAGCTAGTCACGCGACACTTATGCACGGCATGATCCGATGCCAGTGAGACATGCCATGCTCATCCAGGATTGTCATTGATTTGGTACATCATATGAAATAGCTTTAGGAGCTACAAGACGATAAGTTCTTCTGCAGCTACTTTAACAGTAGAAGACGATGTCAGAATAATAAATTAATAAAACTTAAACACACCTTGTCTCCTGGAGAGAGGTCTCTCCAGGGTCCCTTTGTGAACAAAACCTCCTTCTCTTGCAGGAGTTCAGTAAGAGTGTCTTCAAAATTAGAGATCCTGCAAACCAAAAAAAAAATAAGAAGAGGGATCAAGTGCACTCTTCAATATTAAATTATTTTATACACAACAGATGTCACAAAACAAAGAACAAGTCCTGAAAACCGCCTTCAATCTTTTGAAGGATGAACAAAGCAAGGAGATTCCTCGTGTGTCTACAATTAATTTATAATTTCTGCTACATAGCTCAATAAGTTCATTTACTCCTGCCTCCCTTGACATAAGAATTGTCAAGGGTTGACCCCTTCGTAGTCATAGAAATTGTTTCTCACAGAATGCCTATGACATCAGCCCAGTTTGTTTAGTGTAATTCACAGTGCCTTCTAAAGACATACAGGCAAAGCCTAATCAGCCCACACAAACAGATCCATTGCAAAGAACAAAGAGATCTGGTAAATGTGTCTTATCGGAATTTCAGTGCAATATTCTTAAACTAAACAAATAAGATTTCCAAAGTATTGAGCATATAAAAAACATTTGTTTTAACAGAGTTCATCTGAAAAGACAGGTTAATGAGCATGAGTGGTCATTTAAGAATGGTGAGAATGCAATAATCCTTCATCCAGATACAGCTACAACACTGGCTGAATTCCTTTAATGGTTACTGACAGATAAAACAACAAAACAAAAAGCCTTCACACTAAAGTACCACCACCATGAAAAATATATGCAACAGAAAGGAAAATGCAAGATGCAAAAATAAAAGACTGCAGTGAAACCTACAAGCAGCATGCACATATTACAAGCAACCACCACTTTAGACAATCACAATGTATGGTCACCATTTGCATTCCATTCTTGTACTTTACCTAGCTGTTTATGGTAAAACTAGGTTATCTACATATCTAGAAGGGCAATCTAGCATAGCTTAGACTAATGTTTAGATTTATATGAGAACAAATAACACACACACACACAATTGAAACTAGGAAGACAGACAGAAAGCACTGTGTGTACACCTCCCTTTCTTGTCTCGTTTGTGCCTGCATCTGTAGACACACTAAAGACTATGAACCAATAAGCCCAACAACAAGCCTCTGCAGTTCTTTAGTGCCCCTTAAACCTCACTGCAATGCAGTGCCCGGCATTGAAAGCCACAAATTCTGGTAATAATTCATGCTGCACAGCTTTTGACATTATATGTAATTACGCTACGTTACACTGCTTACACATGGGTCCAGTGACATATTTTGTCATAACAGGTTGAAGCAATTTGAGTGGCTCAGAACTGTCAGAACACACTTTCGTGCCTCTTTCTATGAATATCAATTTTTTCTTATACTGATTTAACCTGGTAGAACCTGGCAGCATTGAAAGCACCATAAAAAAGCAGCAGAAATGCAATTTTCTGGAGAAACATTACAGCTATCGCATCTGACTTTCAAATAGTCTATACTACACATGCTAGCTATGCTTTCCCAATTGGAATAGCTTTCACCATGTTCCTTGCTCCATCGTTAAAACTAGGTTTTATCTTTAAGACCAGCACTATAATTTAGAAAATAAAATTCTAGCATCCACAAGAACCTCAACTCATCCCATAATTAAAAGGGTTTTCTTTAAGAAAACGTTTCCCATACAAGTATGAAGACAACTTTTGGGCTCATAAACAGCAGCCACAGATGACGAGGGGGTTTCCCTCCCGTTTCGCAGGGTGGAACGGCAGCATGTGCGACCGACACAAGAGTTCCGCCTATTCCAACAACTGTGGTTAACCACGCGTAAAAAAGGGCCAGAAAAGGAAGGGGGGCCCCCCTCCATGAATACATACATGGTGAAGGCATTCAGCTGTGTTAGGCAAAACAGCTGCAGTGGGGTCTCAATCGCAGAATGCCCCTTACACGATGGGTGCTGCTGCCGCTGCTGCAGAGGCAGGTGGCTGTCACAAGTGTCGCGTCAGGACCCTCACCTTCTTCTATGCCCCCCTCCCCACAAGAGGCAGCTTTTCTCTGTCCATTCATTGCTCACCGGGGGCGTGAAATAAGCAAAGTTTGGCACTGCTGTTTCCATTTTTCACTCTTCTCTCTACTCCTTGATGTAACCCTTTTCTTCAGCAATACCTCACTCATAATGAACTTGCAGTAAGTGTGTGACACATATGGTCATTGAGTATTGCTATTAAATATCGAAGTAAAATTTAATTTCGGAACATATTGTGTTCTCTAAATCTTGCTCATTTAATAAGTCAACACTTTGTTTTCGTTAAAGTAGCATTCTGCATTTTCTAATTTAGTCAATAAAATTTAAAAGCACAGTCACCAGTAAAAAGAAGTTAATACAAATTTACCCAAATATAGATTTTTAGGGTCTTCAGTTATGATCACGTGACCTCATTCACTTTACTGCACTGGTACTTCTCAGCAAACTGAATGATGTCGTAGCAACTAGCCCTAGCTGAAGCCTTATGTCACATAACAGTGCCGTGAATATGTTTGCAGAAAAAAAAGGTAACACGATGAAGGCATTCAATTGGCAACAAACTCCTCACACAACCTTGTCATTAAGCTTACATTTTTAATGAGAAATTTAAATGAACTGCTCTCAATAATGACGGAACGAGAAGTTGAGTCTAACCTTTTGCACGAAGTGTACAAACTCCTTCCTTTGCATTTACAAATGCTGCTAATTCAATGGAATGAGATGCCTGCAACATGCTTTGTGTGTATGTTGACTGCATTCTTGAAATTGTAGATGAGAAGCACTGTGAAGCCAGTAGTAGCTTCCGAGAGTACTATGTTGCTGTTGCAGAAAAGAGGAGCCGTGGCATGCAACGAAAAATTCCTCATGACTTGCACCTAATTACACAGGTGAGTCATTCTCATACTGTGCATAGACTGTGAACTCAGACTGGATCTACAGGACCTTCCTGTATCCAATGCAAACATTGAAAGAACACTATGCTTCTTTCTTCAATTGAGTAAGAGTGTGCAACAATAAACAACTCCAGCATTGATCAATATGCATTTATGCATTACAGTGAACTGTAATAACCATAAACCTTCTGCTGTTGTAAATGCTGACTCTAAATAAACATTCCTGAGGCTTGTGCATAAACGTACAAGTGACAAAAAACAATTCATTCACATTCACCAAGTGCCTCACCCGGCGTCCATGCGGCGGTGCACTACAGGCTATACTCCTCCTTTGGTGCAAGCAAAACTAAAAGGCAGCTAACACTAAAAAGGCCGAGAAGCTCCAAATTTCACTGCAGCACAAAAGAAGTCTCCAATAAAGTCAAATTCATGTGGAAAAATGCCTACACTGGAAACGCAGAGCCCTACCTGCAAGTGCTCCTGATGGTTAATGTGTGTGATATGTATGGTCACCAATGTAAACAGTATTTTAGTATCAGTACCACCATTATCCTCTTTCATACTACTGAAAAGCTGTAGAACCACTATATGGTCCGACCACACACTGGTGCTATATTTGGAATTATTTACTTAGCAGCACAATGTGCTATCAGAGCACATTGTGGTTTGCTAACGCACTGTGCTAACAAATCTTGCATTGTTATAGCGCAACCTTTTTGTAAAACAGTACTACCGCTCACAATTAACTCAAACAACCTCTGTAACTTACACAGGCGCTGATTTCTACCATTTATAATGGCCACTACAGTAACACACAAACAGCAATTGCCTGCCTCCTTCTTGCTAGACTTTAACATCATCTGCATATTATCTTTGTGTCTGCAGTAAGGTAGCCGGACTTGTGCAAAAGAATGCACCTTAAAGCTGAGAAATAGCAGTCCAGGTATTTTAGCTGCAGTTCTGCAACAGTAACTGAAGTTTTTATAATGAGCTACATATTGTATTGGAATTGGATAGCTGTAAACAGATATATGTATATTTTACTAAATGTGGCTTGGTTCTATGTTCCCCTGACTTAATTTTTTACTGGATTAATAGAAAACGGTGCCAAGAAAGTGGGTAAGTACTTCTTGTTTTGATGTGCGAACGGTTCTGTTCGCTCGGTCGTCAACCTTTGCCTCTGGGCGTTAGTGAGCAAGCCATGTTGTAGGGAACAAGCAGGCAGCAGGGAGAACTATTGGGGAAAGAGGGAAGGCCACTAGGGATCACACCTGGAAGTTAGGGAGAAATTAGAAATAAGGACGAGAACTGGAGGGAAAAATAAGCAGGTAGCAAAGCAAAAAGTGAGAGAAAATAATCATAACAAAGAAAACAAGCAAAGGGGTTCCAAAAGTGTCTCAGCTGCCATATTGGTATTTCTTAAAAATCTGACTAGTTCCTCTAATTCACTGCCACGTTCAGAATATAGTTTTTCAGCCTAGCTCTAGGCTTGAGCATGTTACAGGAGACCTAAATGTGTACTACCACTTGAATTAATGGTCAGCTTTGAATTAAAGAGTCAGCTTTGCTACGCTCAGAAACAAGAATCTTTGTTTTGTATTGTAATGTAGACAGACTTGTATGTCACAGAAAGAAACTTGGCAATTACAATTACCATTATTTCATTTAGAAATGTAATTTATTCCAATTATCAATTACTGCCTTAGGGAAGTAACTGAGCAATTACTAAATTGTAATCGCTAATTCTTACGCTACTCTTCTTCCAACCTTGATTAATAGGGCACAAATACAGTAAACAGAATGAGCTGGCCTGGCTCCTTCAGTGCGTCCTCAACAGCCCTTCACCTGTTTATATTCACTGACAATTTTTTTTCTTCAAGATTTTCTTCAATCGTCTCCCTTTGTTATACTGTCAAGATGGCAGCAACGACATTGAAAAGTTATTTGATGTGTATGATGGGGGGAAGAGCAACGTTGTAAAGAACAAGTAACCATGAGCACAAGATTGAAGTTACTCAATGATGCAATGTTCGCATCTGGGTTTTTTTATGAAATGCAGCAGGTCAGTGCTGCTGGGATTCAGAGCATGCGCTTATGGTAGATCTAGTGAAACAGCTGAAAAAATTGTCCTCAGATGACTTAGTGCCATCGACGTTCCATGTGGTCATTTCTATAGAGCCACAGCCGTGCCAGTTCAAATAATTAGTCAGCATCTGGTTGAACGTTAAGATGGGGAAACAAATAATGAGAATTCGGATTTGCTTGTCTGAACATGTGCAACTGCGAGGCTGCTGCATGGCACGACCACGGTTGTTTATTTCCAACCAAATTCAGGTGCTCAAAGCTGCGTTGCCTGTTACAACCCGTCTTGTGACTAAAGGAACTGGTTACGTGTAACTGGTTGCTGAAAAAAGTGATCGAATTACAGAGTATTACCGTGTAAAAAGTAATCAATCAATTCCAAAAATACCTGTAGCTGTATTTGATTAAATGTAATTAAATTTAATTCGTTACATACAAGTCTGACAGAAAAACACAAAGCTATAATAAAATGTGTTTCACTTCTAATGATATTTATGAAACACAAAGGCCCAGTCATTACATCTGGTCATCAATACAGCTGGACTGCAGTAGGGATGATACCTAGGCATAATCATGGATTAATTGTAGCATGTTAACGACAGCAACATGTCAATGTGCACACCACCACCAATTAGTAAGCTGCAAAAGCAGGGGAGGCAAGAGCCACATATGTCGATCATGCTAGGTTGGTAAATTATCATCAATAATTGAACAGAAGAAAAACAAAGAAAGACATGCTGAAATGAGGAAAAGAATGCAAACATAAGTCATAACAACAATGTTATTTTTTAATATGAAACATCAATTGGAACTGGTCACTGCATTCCCATGTCTCATATGAAACAATGCCTAAGGTTGCAAACATACTTCATATAATACATAATGCATACTTCATATATAAATATAATGTTTATAGTCAGCAGCTAATGCCATTAATGTCTCCAATGTGAAATGGGTGAAGTGGCAAGGTTAAAAAAAAACAATAATGCCAGAAATAAAAAATAACCAGCAGCTGGACTGCTTGCCACTAGGGCCTTCCCAGGGTGAAATTCACAGGGTCAACTTGTGAATTTGAAGTCATCCTTGAAGTCATCTCCAAAGATAATGCCATCAAGCACGCTGACAGATGGCCTCGACTGAGGCCACCTGCTCAGTGATCCACTGAGCAACAATAAAGTTTTTTTCTCTCTCTTTCTAAAGATAACAACGCAGAGTATAGCTGGCATACTTTCGTACAAAGGCCACTGTGCTACAGGGTAGAGAATACAGCATCCGCATACACAGAATAACAGAGTAGATTCCACGGAGCATTAAAAGTAACCATGGATTCCAAGGGGGAACTCACAAAACAGATGACTGCCGGGTAATAAACCTGAGCAGCCGAGCGCAAATGTCAGGAACAACCAGGCTCTCGGGATTGAGAAGTGCGTCTTCCAATTCCTGCACAGAGAAGGAGAAAGGTCCATGAGTGAACTTTGCTGCACATATAGTTCCGTGGTGCATATAGTAGTGATGCACACGTAATACTGCTGCACATACTGAGTACTGCATAAATGGGAGCACCAGGTACATATGACTCTTCAAACTAAACCACTGGTTCCTTCGCACTGAAATTTCATGCAAATGTAGCAATTCACAGTGGGTCCAACTTCGGTGTAGCAGAACAGTGGCATCATCTTTCACAACTATGGAAAATACATGGTGTTCAAAGTAGCTGTAGCGGATGGTGCCCCCCTTCCATCACAAAGAAATCGACACGTTTTGAGCGGTGTCAACCCAGAAAATGTACAGATCAGGCTTATTGTGGATGAAACAGGCAAGCAACAACCAGAAACGTAAGCAGTGCTAAATAATGAAATGAAATACTCATCTCATTACATGAAGCACAAAAAACTGCACACTGGGAACAAGAGTGTGCAACATTAGCAGTACAGAAATGTTTTGCATTCACTGACTATCCCTGGTGTAAAAATTTAATAGAAACATATTAAGGCATCTGCAATGTTTTACCAGGAGTGAAATGACAATCAGAAAAGATGCACACGCGACGAGTGTCTGCCTATGACCTGCAATGGCATGATACCATTATTTTACAAGGTCACTGTTTAATCATCTTAGTTATTGCTTTTTTTTATCTTGTACCCATTAACATATTCGCAAAGTAAAACAAACAACACGATTGTAATAAATCGGCGCCGTGTTTTTTCGCTCGTTCACCGTCTCCTATTCGCGCTGTCTGCACAGGTTTGTCACGACACTGTACCGAGTTGCCCAACCTACCGCTAGTTTACGGAACTCGAGGGGCGCTCGAACCATGACGGTCTTCAGTGACCGCATGTGTTGCAACGAGATTGTGCTTTTGGACGAAAAATCAAAGGCGAAAGGTCAGTGTCACGGTTCGTTCCGGCAGCGGTCAGAGGCCGACCGGTGACAGCGGTCGTCCGTCTGCCGCCAAGCGCTGCCGAACGTGTGTTATCTGCCGGTGTGTTATCCATCGTACTGTGACGCCGCGGGCAAACACGTCGCAAGGCGCAACACACAACGGGGCGTAATCGCGGCTTGTCTCGTGACCGCCGATAAACACCGATAACGGCGGCCGCGTTTCCTCGCGGAGTGGCACAACACAACGACGTAGACTACGGCCAGCTCGCGCTACACATGCGGATACGAAGGATCCATTAAAAATATATATAGTAAGCTGCGCGGGAAGGTCCAACTTTTGGAATAATAAAAAGAGGGCTCCCACGGAGACCAGAAGCTTGGTACGTCACAAAACGACGACGTAAAAGCGAAACACTGGCGGCATCGCCATTTGGGAATTCCCGCACTACGTCCCCCCTGATCTGGTGACTCATCTTGACGTCTGACTGAGAATGGTGAACTGCTTCTTAGAAGAAAGGAGGGAATGGGGGGGAAGGGGGGGGGGCGGTCATCCAACGTTCGAAAACGAACGAAAACTCTACATTGAAACTTTTCTAGCTTTATCGGGTAAATTGGGTAGGGTAAACCGAGAACCTCCATTTTAGTAGTGCTGACAACCCATACTTTTACCCGTTCCACCACTGTCTGAAGTTTACAAGCACTGTGTGCTCAGAGTGACTCCGCTATGTTATCACATATATTATGTGATAAAGAAAGCGAATAAAGTGTATTGATTTGCATTGTATTGTAACGATCGAACTAAAGCAGAGTTCCGAAAGTGTAACTAGTATATTATTTTAACAAAGAACTCGCACATAAAAATATACGGTAGAAGAGTAGAAGAGACGCGTAGGGTACAGCTAATAATTCGCATCACAATTTGTGTGAAGCGTCTCATATTAAGAGAGCTACGGACGATTACAAGTTACCCTCCTCCATAACCATGCATTTTCTCCTCAACTCGTTCGCCGAATGATCGGGGTTAAGCTCCGCCTTCCCTGGCTCTGCGCCATGAAGGCACGTCGTGTCGTCTACTTCCGGTTCTTTAAGAGCGAGCGAGCGAAGCCTCCCCAACCTCTCCGCCAGCTACGTAACAGTCGACCGCAAGCAAGAGCTACCTACCCAAGCAGTGTGAGTTGTTAGCATTGTGTCGCAGCGCCCAACGTGTCTGGTATTCCCGTAACCACAGGCGAGCTGAGCGTTTCAACGGATGGGTGGAGGCATAAATTCATGCTGATGAAGCAACTTCAGCGTAGACGTAGGTGAGCGGCCTGATCGGTCGGCACAGTCCAGCTACCTGTTGGCGCAAATCTTAACCACCCAAGAAAAGAGCTACTCTAACCAAGTGCAAAACATTCTAAACATTTATAAAAACAGCATGTTAACCCTTTGAGGGTCGATTTTTTTCGCCACATGCGACCACTCAGGGTCGATTTTTTTTATTGCACATTTAAATTCTTCAGAGGGAGCTATTTCGAAAAAAAATTACTGTAATTTTTCTAGGGTGACCGTAAAGTGAGAAAAAAATGTTTGGCGTTGGCATGTATGGACTGTTTATTCATGAAAAACAATAAAAAATAGCAAATAAAGTTATAAGATTTTTAAAAAGTTGGCGCATTGTTATACACAATGTGCACACGAGAAAAATACACAAGAAGAATGTGCACACAAAAATTTTTTGCAAGTCTCAAATGTTCCTTTTGCACTAATACTTCTTCAGCGTGTGGTAGTTCTTGAAGCATGGCTCCACGCAGAGCGGTTTGTTGCACTCAGCGCGCATGTACCTTGTGTCCTCGCGATATTTTTGCGGCCGAGTGGTGTTGGCGCAGACATGGCACCTCCTCTGGGTACTGCTTCTTTGAGCAGACGTGGGAGGCAACTTCGGAATAAAGGGCCAAAAAAGGAAACGCATGCACGGCGGCATCCTTCGTATGCGGACTCCTGTGAGCAACAACCGAGCGGGCAACAGGCGGTCACCCTTTGAGTGACAAGAACGAGATAGCCATCAGTTTCGCGAGCACAAGAAGCCGAAACCGCGTGCGGAACAAAACCGAAACTAACCGCCGCGCGCCCGCGAGCGTGCCAATGCGCGAGCGGTAGCAGACGCGCCGGAGCAAGAAAAAACTATAGAACGAAAACTGAAAGAGAGAGACGCGAGGAAAAAATTTCATGTATTCCCACATAGTAGCACCACATGCCAGGCAAGAAAAAGTTAGGAAATTAGCGCGCGTTTTAAACGTACAGACGGCGCCGTAAATATACGGCATCGACCATTTTCGGACCTGTTCGCGGCGCCGTATATTTACGGCGTCGACCCTCAATGGGTTAACGAGTACGCTCCTGCGAAAAATTTACACCAGCAACAAATAATACACTTCGTTACTGCTACTGTGTTTGGTTGAGCTCTGTGCCACAAGTGGCTGCACCGTGCATATAATTCACGTTTGCGTTCATCCCGTGAAACGGAACGGTCAAGCGGCCAGGCACTCTCCACTCGCCTGCGTTTACCCGAATACCAAACTCGCGAAATGCTATTAGAGACTTTTAGCGTGTCCGGTATTCGGGCAAGCGCGCGCGGTTTTCCGATTTAGCGGGGGCGTCAAGATGAGCGGCCAGATTGGTGGCGCCAGCTGGTGGCGCAAAGCTCAACCACACAAACACAGAGCTAATTACTATATTCTGCTTAGCTGCTGGCGTAAATTTTCTACAGTGGCGTAATCGTGTTCACAATTACGCCGCTGCCAAAAATTTGCACGAGTGGCGAAGCAGGATATGGTGAGTTACTGCAGTTTTAGCTATGCGTTTGTCTGGTTGAGCTCTACAACACCAGGCGGCTTCACCGCTCACGTTTGCTCCCCGACCATCCGGTAATCCACCCAAACCGCTCCCGTTTACCGGAATAGCGTACAAGCTAAAAGTCTCTGTAGTAATTCTCCGGTGTAAAGTGGCGGCCGCAAACGCGCAAATCCTGGCGCCGATCGGATACCGATAGTCCGATGCGCTGCAGCCGCTCCGCTCGTCTGCTGCCTTGTAGAGGGACACGTTATCGCTACTTGACATATTGCCAGTCACTAAGTTTGCAGCCCACAACGCAACAAAGGCGATTCACGGTGTTCACGAAAAGACAGACCGACAGTGACCGCGGAGCTCTCGTAAGACGGAGCACGTTGTGGCACAAGCAGACAACACTTGCTATGTGCCGGAAGTGCTTAAGTGTACTGAGAAATTGTTACCGCGCATTTTCTTTGTTACTTTCTTTTTACAGAAACAAATTAACTAACATTCCAAATATTACGAACAACATTTGTTCGCCATTAAGTTGGAAAGATTATCGATGACGCGCCCTGTGCAGCCAATTGGATAGCTAGCCCTACTGACGTCATTAGGACAATTTACGTCAAATGGGTAGGCACGGCTGAAAAGTGCACACTTTACGCGGGGCATTTAGATGTGTCAATTAATGATCAGAAGGACCTACTCTAACGACTCAGTACGTTTGTACAAAATCGTCAAAAGCGTTTCAGGGTCCCTTTAAGAGTGTAATCCTGTCGCACAACGATGATAATCACCCTTCTCGAGCGCATTACTGTTCGGCTACCTGAACACTCCTGACCGGAACGCCTACAGCGCCGTTCCTGATCGATTTGACTCTAAAGCTACAGTGGGCCTATGAAGGATGTGTGTGTGTGTGGGGGGGGGGGGGTCTCCGGATTAATTTGGACAATCTGGGCTTCTTTAACGCGCACCTATACCTAAACGGACGAGTTTTTGCATTATAGGCCCCCTCAAATGATAGCCTAAGCTCGAACCCAAAACCTCGTGCTCAGCATCGGAGCGCCATAGCCACTGGCGCAAGGAGTTACGAAACGAAATGAACACTACAGTGACGAGTACATGTGCAAATGCAAACTTACACCCCACATGGTGTAAAGTTCATTGTTTCTATTTTTAACAGTAACAATGTGCCCAGAAATGCGCAAAATATTTTTGCAATGTCTTTCATTGTCAAATCTTTCAGATCCCAATCATACAGAGTCGATCATTTTGGCATTAAAAAAAGGGGGGGAGGGGGGGAGGTCTACCTGCTTCCACAGCACTATTGGTGCCCACGTCAACGCAACTGTTTATTTCAATATTTTCTTCATTTTTTAATGCTAGGTCACGAGGCGGCTGAGAAAGGTGGCATGCAAGATTACAGGGTAAGGACTAAAACGAAAAAAAAAAAAAGAAGAAGAAGCCCAGCTGCCACTCTCATTGCCAACCCCATAGTTTTTGGCTCGCCTAGATCAGCAATACAGGCTGGAAAAAAAAAAAAGGAAAGGGACGAGAAAAAAGAAAGTTGCTAAAAAAAAATGACGAAACTACGGTAGACGCCAGCGTGACCCCACCGCCAGCAGCCGCCTTCACGCGACCTATCGTCGTTTCCGAGATGGCGCTACAGGCGCTTAGGTGACAAAGGAGAGCGCCAGAAGGCGAAGAGGGAGGGGGGGGGGGGGGAGCGCCAGCCTACGGCGGCAGAAAGCGGGAAGGGCGAAAAATCGATACCGTCCGTCCGCGACGCGAGAGTGCGTTGCCATAAACGCCGTCTCTCTAGATGCGTGCAGCGTCGAAGAGGCTGCAGCGTTACAGCGTCAACGCACAAGGAACCCAGGACACACATGAAACACGTGTTTCTCTCACGCAACGGTTTAGTACGCGCTAGGCTGTAGTGCTGTTTTAGCACGACGCGCCAAGAGGCCAACCTCACAACCCTAGACACTTGAGAAACGACGCAAAGGATCAGCCTACAACGTCAGCAGGGGCACATGTATGCGAGATTACTATGGTGGACAAATGAAACGCGAATTTGAAAGTGTTGGGTAGAACCATCGTTTCTGTGAAACAACTTCAAAGTACAGTTTTGCCAAAGAAACGCACGAGGCCGTCACAGGTGACCGTGTGCCATAAAACAATCGTAGCAGCCGAAATCATGGCGACGTCGCACTAGACGGCGAAAGCGGAAACGAAACGAACGCGCTCGGCCAGGCCTAACTTGTTCACGTTTCCTTCGTGCACGATGGTAACCCAGTTCGCAGAAACAACGCAGCCTCACCTCCAGCATCGACCGCTATCGCAGGGCTATGGAATCAACGAAAATGAACGGTAACTGCGCCACTAACTTGCAGTTCGACAGATTTGGTTAAACTTGAGGAGCACGCCTATGTAGTATCGTAGCAGTGATTGCAATCGGACAACAGATATAGTTCGACAGGCCATAGCTTTCATCAAACGATGTCTAACACGTAAATGCTGAGATGTGCTCTAAATGCTCCAAGTGTGGTTGATACCGTAAACCAGACAAAGCGATTAAGTTATACCTAACAGACTGCGAACAAACAGGTCAGTCAACGATGGCTCTACAATTCTAGGGCCGCGTCCAAGAAACGGCTCAGGAGCTCGCGAAATTCGGCGCTATATTTTCCCGCGCAGTAGTAACGGATTGCGGCGTTCACCGTGCTGCAACCATTTAGGCAGACCAGAAGTGCGGAGTTTCGCTCCAAGTCTCTCCCATCTTTCCCGCGCTCTAGGCATCCCCTTCTCCCTCTCTCCCGTTTCCCTCCCTCCCACGTCGCTCGGGCTCCAGCATTCTACTCGATTCCTCTCAGTATCGGCCTGTCTTTAATTTTATGATTTGCCATCCCCTTACCCTCGACTTCTCGAAGCGCCATATTACGTCGCGCGATCCAATCAGACGACACGCAGGCTTGAATCATAGCAGGAAAGAAAACTAATGTTAAGCTGTTCCCTCAGACATACACAGAGCGAAAGGGGGCCTACGAGCATCCTCCACCGCGCAATAGCGCGACGCAAAATTGATTAGGAAGCGTCTAGCCAGCCTAGTCCTGTGTTGATTCTCCGCCACCTCGGGTACATAAAGACTCTCACCGCAATGCACTGAAAAATTAAAGTCGATAGAGAGTTGCGGCTCACAGCGAATCGTCTAAACCTTAAGCACGGTATAACTAGGGTGAGGCCTCTACGTTTAGAACGTAAACAAACCGAAAAAGCTCTGCGCTAGA
The DNA here is from genome assembly GCF_038994185.2 of Dermacentor albipictus. Lineage (NCBI taxonomy): Eukaryota > Metazoa > Arthropoda > Arachnida > Ixodida > Ixodidae > Dermacentor > Dermacentor albipictus. Next base: position 12,395,421 of record NC_091829.1, read on the forward strand.
GGGAAAAAAGCGCTAAAAAACGAGCCTGGTGGCATGTGTACTTCCCCGTTTCAAAAGGAATGATTATCTCTTCCATCATCACCAGACGGAGTGGACATGCAAATATGCCTCCTGGTCACCAGTCTCGCTCGGTCACGCGACCTTCGCAATGACCCGCGTGAATGCGTGCTAAAGGTGGTACATCATTCATAGCACGACTCACTGCCGCTGCTGTTACTCATGTAAACTGTAACATCGCTGCTACCTTTCAATAGACCTAGCCTAAACCAAAAAGCGCGGCTGTCGAGGTGATGATAGGAATATTTATAACAGTTACCCTGTTTGGAGTGCGAAAGTCAACCGGCAGGCGTTTGCCGAAGTTGCCGGCTTTAACTGATCTATATCTTATTCTAGTAGCGTGCGAGTGCAATTAATTAATATCGATAATCAATCGGTAGCTCCTGGAGCTCAAATCTACCCAGGCCCTACGCGTAGAAAGCCGCGCCGGTCGTTGCACAGTCGCAAGGGCACTACATGATGTATCATCTCGGAAGAACGCCCTCTTTGTGTCCGCGCAGCCTTTCAGTTTCGATACATCATGCCCGCTATAGGAGCACGCCACAAGTGCGCCTTCGTAGTTGCGGCACGTAGGCATTCAGTAGTGGCCTCCGAGATCGTGACGGTGCACGACTGCGTTTGAATGATTGCAGACCTCTCCACGGGCGTCGCTATATGAAGTTATGTAACACCGAATCCAAAGGACGAGCGCAAATGAGACGGGAAAGAGGGGAATAAAATCACGGGGCCTTCGTCAATTCATCCATGTATATTCAACCACCCTGTATTTACCCCCCCCCCTCTCTCTCTCTCTCTCTCTCTCTCTCTCTCTCTCTCTCTCTCTCTCTCTCTCTCTCAATATATATATATATATATATACACACACACCCACACACACACCCATACCTTCACTTTCTGCGGCGGGAAATAAATGCGTCGCCATGGCAACCTGCCCGGCACTACTGCCTCAAAGCTGAACCAGACGCACTGCAGGATCGATAGTTGGGTAAAGTTACGATGCGTAAACTCTCCGGTGCCGCTAACGAAGTCGCTAACCGCTCGCGACCCCTCTACGTTATTCCCTTCACAAAGTACTCGAGTGTTAACCTTATACGTTCTCCGAGTGCAACCGCGGTTATACGGCGGCGGAGGGTTTGGTAACGGAGTTATTAGTCGTCTCGCGTAGTCTGCAAAAGTGGCGAAGAGCGAGACCTTGCAAAGCGAAGCCGCACTATCATTAGGGCATGTGAATCCCATCAACAAAATACGCGACCTCCCGACGCAGCACCACAATCTACCGTCTTCAGTACCATGCAGCGGCAGGATCAAAAAACGCAGACGACAAATTTGAAAAGCAGACAACTTGATCGCCGCGCCAACGCACACGAGCAAGGAGACAAAAAGGAAAAGGCTTATAAATAGACACGGAAGCTTGCGGATGGCAACGAGTCTATACCACCGCAAAATAGGATCATCCGATCCATATATATATGTATGTATATTTATTCATTTTTTCCTCTCCCGCGAAATCCTCTTACTCGTCTATACAGAAAACGTTGACACGGCACGGGCACGCAAAGGCAGCTAGTCTTTTGACTTTCCCGATCGCGCCTGGCACAGAATCGCTTGCTTACACTAGCATCTTTTGACGGCACCCTCTCCGTCCATACGCAGGCACGCGCAGAGTGCAGAAGTAGGTTTTTCTATGACTCCAAAAACCACTAAACTGTACAAAGCCACGAAACGCTGAATCCATAAGACGCACGTGGGTATGGTTTATTGCTTCAGTTCTGTCTGTAAAAGCGGTAGACGTGCGCTTCAGAGCGCAGATGAACTACATGACTCGGATCCCGAGATTACTTCGTCTCCGTCGACCCAACAGTCGACAGAAAACTCTTCCACGAATTGAAGCGAAAAGTGCATATTTACATTGGAATTAGGCATGCAAAACACACCCAGTATTCGTTTCAATAAAGAAAAGCACAAGTGTCAAAACCATATGATGGATGATCAAGCGCGCTCGAACAACACGTCCGCAGCATGCGTTTCCCGGTAAAGATTACGGTTACGTAAGCTGTTGTTGCCGGGAAGCAGCAACTATAGCATACGAAGCATGGAGTGACGTCATTACACCTTCATATCTAAAAGAGGGCCCGCCTAGCAACTGATTTCATTTGTGATCTGATAGCGCTACGGGAAGGCCACGCATAGTCAGGACTCCCGAAGAGCAGCGTGAACACGATGATGAAAGAAACAGCGACGTCTATATGCACAGCGGCGTCACGCTCATTTAATTGTCTTGCTGTCAATCATGTAGCGCGCTGCTCAATCGTTCAAGGCTACGTCCCATTGGTCTATCGGATCAGGCGATACCACAGCTTCGCTGGCAAACCGCCTTCACAGCGTGGATTGGAGCCCACTTTATTGATGTTCGTATTCATCGTAAATGGAAAGGAAATGAAAGCGGCAGAAAAAACAAGCTGGCGAACGCGCAGTCTCTGCACGACAAGTGAACATATGAACACTTGCTGCGACATGCTACGAAGTTGGCAGGTCGCAGATTACGCAAATTTGCAAAGCACCGACCTACGCTTATTTCGCGGAGTAGCAAAGCACCAAAAAGTGACGTAAGGAGGGAACACTGAATTCGAAATCGACAAGCAAACATGTATGTGTCAAGCCAAACAGGGCTGGGAATCGCAGGATATTTATCAGATTGGAGCCAATGTTTCGACAACGGGACTTTAGGCCGCGATGAAGACAAGTGCCCATTGTTAGATATGGAGCTGGTTCCTGAGGCTACTTCGAGTTCCCCAAACCGCTTCGAGTGGCAGCACAACTAATTGAGGAATGCAGAGGCAGGAAAGCGCATTCCAGAGAAGCGGCCGAGCAAACAAGTTTAAGGCAACAAGTTCGTGCGTCGCCGGGATTAGAAGGGGGCCTGGGACAATGGAGCGCAATCGACCCCCTTCGTCTTTGAAGAAGGCTGTTGCCACCGCTGCGGAGCCGAGTCGCCGGGATTTGCAGGTGGGCGTCGGACAATGGAGCAGGTGCAGCCCCCCCTCCTTCTCCAGCCTACAAGTGGATTGCCAGTCTGCGTGGCAAGACCGCAGAGAGCCCCGACAGGTGTGCCACGCGACACGGGCGCCTACCATTGGCTGCAAGTGGCGTCATCGGAGTGGACTCTCCCATTGGTCAAACATGACGTGACTTGCAGTGCTCGAAGGGCTTATAAGAAGCCTTCCAGAGAGACCTGAGGATTCTGGGACATGCCCTGATTCCCTGATTCACCTCTCTCGAACTTCTTGCCGCGGGCCGCAGCGTCCGAGTTGCTGCCGGCCCGTAATGTCTGTACGACTGGTACTTGTCGCTCACGTGCCCTGTACATAATGTAAGAATAAAAACCTCCCAAGTTTTGTGGGTTTCCATCCCGAAGCCCGTCCTCCAACCCCTACATCTGGTGGCAGCGGTGGGATCGCCTCCGAATGCATCAGCTGGTGGCAGCGCTACGAATCAACCTTCGTCGAGAGAGATCGTAAGGAACCGGGAAGAGCGAAGAAGAGAGAGCCTTCGTCGAAAGAGGTCCGAAGAGACTGGGAGTATCGAAGAAGGAGCGAGCCTTCGACCCAGAACAGCGGACAAATGAACCGGATGGCAAGGTGCTGCAACCGTAAGTGAGCGCGTGGTTTTTTTCCTTATGATTCGCCAGACTCAAAGGTTGTGTGTTCAATTTTGATAGTTCTGGGAATCGGGAATTTGTTGCATTGTGTGTTTGCACAAATTAATTAAGGAAAACAGTTTTAACCACCTGTCGGGGCAGCTGCCATGGATCTTAGAAGGTTGACGAGGTTAGACTTGTTGTTGGTGTGTGACGATTTGGGAGTTGAGGCGGACGAACGGATGGAAACGCCAGCTATCATAAAGGCGATTCAAGATAGTGGCAATGATGATAAAAGCATTGAGCTTGCTTGGGAAGTGATACAGGAGCCACGGGAGCGAGAGCGTCGTGTACGTTTGCGAGAGCGTCGTGAGCTTAGGAGTGAGCGTCAGCGTGAAGAACGCGAGAATGAACGGAAGCAGGAGCTTCAAGAACTTACTCTTAGGTGTCAGCGTCACGAACGTGAGAAGGCACGCGAACGTGAGAATCAACGTAAGCTTGAGCGAGAGGAAAAGTATGAGAGAGAGAAGGCAGCACTGATCAAAGAGATACAGTATTGTGATCAGATATTGGCACAGAGACAACGGCTGTCTGAGAATTCTGTAGGAAGTACAGAGCGAAAGAATGAGGCAGCATCGAGCGGATTTTCGCCAGAAGCCGACAAGAAGAGTAGTGCCTGTGAGATTAGCTGCAGAGTCATAAGTGAAGGGAAAAGGCTAGCTGCTAACGATGCCTTAGTGGCAACAGAGGCCGTTAAAGGCCGCAAGGAGAGCGACGAGGTGCTGTGCCAACAGATGACTGTAGAGACAGCTAGGCCAGCTGCGAACAAATTGGCACAGTTACCGAGCGTGTGCGTCGCTGGTAATGTTAGCGAGGTTGCTAGCGAAGAAAAGGGTACTGCTGACCAGACAGAAGCGAGCACCCATGTAGAGCCAGATGTGCGTGCAGAAGTGAAGTGCGAGCTGAGCGGTGCAGTTGAGGGTAATTCTCAGGATTGCGAGCTGCGTAGCTCAAGAGAATACAACTGCATTGTTCAGGGATCGGTGCGGCTCTCCGCCAGTCTAGATAGCCTAGATAGGGATGATTCCGTTATTAATCATTCGGACTGTGCGCGTGAGACAGCGATCGATACCGACGGGCTGTGTGCCGATTCACAGCGTGCGCTGGGCAATGTAGTAGAGGGCAGTTCGCAAGAGTGCGAGTTGTCTTACTCGAGTAAAGCCTGCTGCATTGTGCCAGAGTCGGTTGAGCTGTCCGCCAGTCGAGGCAGAGAGAGAGTAGATTTAAATGTAAATCACTCAGACTGTGCGGGTAAGAGACCGATCCGGGCCGACGAAATGTGTACCGGCCAGCACGAGGCACGAGAAGGCGACATGAAGGCTAGTGCAAAGAGAAAGCGCCGTAAAAAGAAGCGCTGTAAAAACCGAAAGTCGGTAACTAATGAGGCGCCGCCAAAGATGGCGAGAAACCCAAATGGGCAGGGCGCGAGGAAAAAGGTGCGGTCGTCAAAGACGATGTTGACGCATCCAGAATGGTCGAGCCACCGGTCAAAGGGGGACCGCGAAGAATGCTCTGCACGGACGCGGACAAAGGGCACGAGGCTGTTAATCTCCTCGTCGTTCCGTAGTTCTTTTCATAGCTCAGCGTGCAGTTCGAAGAAACGCAAGGTGGCAGGACGAGACCAGGTGGGGAGTAGCGACGCGGTCAATCGAGTTTGTGTTGAAAGCGGGGCGCGGGGACGCAAATTGGCAGTAGACCGTAACGTCTTGGGGGAGCTGATAGTGAATCAGCCCTTTTGTTGTCTCTCGGCAGCCAGAGTAGCTTTCAGACCACGTCCACCCCGGGTTAGACTCAAAGTATGAGTCATACGTAAGCGTTTGCAAAGGGAGGCCAAGAGCGCTTCCGTAGAAATGAAGTGTTTGTTTTTTATTTTTGAGCATCGGAAAATTTCGCGATTTGAGACTAGAGTTTCTTTCAACGTGTAAGGTTTGAGCTTTGTTTGTGTTTTCGTTTGAGAAGCTCCGTGATTTGAAAGACGCGTTTGTGTAAACATGTAGTCTCGCGAGATGCTCATTAATAAGTAGATAGGCTTTTTTTTTTCTGTGTGCGAGTAACCTGAAGGTCAAGGTTATCGTTCAGAGGCCTATGGTAAAGCGCGTGTGTTATTTAACCTGCTTTTTATGTGTTTTTGAATTTTCTAAGGTTAAGCGCGTAGATTTTCAGTGAGTGCATGATTTGCACTGAGAAGCGTTCTTAGTTCCATTAGCGCATGTCCTGTGTGGACGGAAGGAAGCAGATTTATGACTGGGTTGCTCGTGTGTGTTAGGGCAGCCGTATTCTGACTTCTCTGATAAGTATGCGTGGAACGAGTTATTAAGACGCATTATTTTAAGGGTTCTGCGGAGTGTGTAAGTCCCGCAAGTTTAATTGTTCGTTTATGTCACGTGTCCTGTAGGACTTTCAGGAAAGAAACGTGAGTAAGCGTAAATGAAAAGTTTGCCTACAACGCAAGTACGCGTTTTGTTTAGTGACCACAAGGCTAGTGCGCTTGTGATTACGTACATGTGAGGTTGACCAGATTGTTCAGTGGCACCAATACGTGCGATAAGTACGCCACTGCGATAGATTGGAAACATGCTGTTCGTGTAGATAGGCCACTTAAGTTATGTTCGGCTGTTTTCATTTGTTGTTTGCATCGTCAGCGACCCTTTTGTTTTGCAACAACAATAGTACTCTGGTCTTGTCGGCAATCGAGGAGAAATGGATAGCTGTTTGGAAGGGTGGTTGGAACTGTTGTCAAAATTGGGGAACTAAAAGATCAGGGTTGATTTTGACTCAGTAATAGCCTGGCGAGTCAGGGGTGAAGAGCCTGCGCTTACGCGTGGTGCAGCGCTGTGTTGTTTGGTTTGTTTGACGTTTGTTCTCCGGGGCCTAGGATCCCGAAGTTCGTCAAACGAGGCTCGACCCCAGTACCCTGCAGCTTCTTTCTGCGTTCCTCCTGGCCAGCGAATTGAGTTCACCGGCCATTCAGAACAACCGGGGCGAGGACGAGCTGTTAGATATGGAGCTGGTTCCTGAGGCTACTTCGAGTTCCCCAAACCGCTTCGAGTGGCAGCACAACTAATTGAGGAATGCAGAGGCAGGAAAGCGCATTCCAGAGAAGCGGCCGAGCAAACAAGTTTAAGGCAACAAGTTCGTGCGTCGCCGGGATTAGAAGGGGGCCTGGGACAATGGAGCGCAATCGACCCCCTTCGTCTTTGAAGAAGGCTGTTGCCACCGCTGCGGAGCCGAGTCGCCGGGATTTGCAGGTGGGCGTCGGACAATGGAGCAGGTGCAGCCCCCCCTCCTTCTCCAGCCTACAAGTGGATTGCCAGTCTGCGTGGCAAGACCGCAGAGAGCCCCGACAGGTGTGCCACGCGACACGGGCGCCTACCATTGGCTGCAAGTGGCGTCATCGGAGTGGACTCTCCCATTGGTCAAACATGACGTGACTTGCAGTGCTCGAAGGGCTTATAAGAAGCCTTCCAGAGAGACCTGAGGATTCTGGGACATGCCCTGATTCCCTGATTCACCTCTCTCGAACTTCTTGCCGCGGGCCGCAGCGTCCGAGTTGCTGCCGGCCCGTAATGTCTGTACGACTGGTACTTGTCGCTCACGTGCCCTGTACATAATGTAAGAATAAAAACCTCCCAAGTTTTGTGGGTTTCCATCCCGAAGCCCGTCCTCCAACCCCTACACCATGTGGCGAAGTGGGCTCTAGCGACATCCCTTGTTCGACCACGGCTGATGGCTACACGCGGATCTGTTGCAGCAACTCTGCCATGAGGGGTCCAAATTCGATCTGGAATTATCCCACAGCTCCACGGTGTCATCGGTCTTTCTAAGTTTTCAGCATTGTCTGCTTCCATTAAATCGCTTTAGCCTACAGCTCGCGCGGAAGCCGTATGTGTCCACATATCGAGCTGGAATAACTATCCAGAACGTACGTGTCTCGCTGAGACTTAACACCATGACATCTCGACAGGGACACATTTTGTCTTTACAATAGTACTCTGAAAACACAGATTGAAGATTCACTGGTCAAGAAGGCGTTCCATGGCAACGGCCGCATAGGGTATACCGTACTCGCAAGTATATATTAATGGGAATCTTTAATTAATGCATTGACGGAACGCGAAAAGGAATAGCGCTGTAATAGAATCGCTACGCTATCCCGGCCTGAGAGTGTGTCTCTGTGGGTTACAAGACTGCATTTAAAGAAGCGGGCGTCCGCGGGCAGGTGGTGCAGAAAACAGCGTCGACGTCAGCAGATAACAGTATCAGATCAAACATCGCGGGGCTATTTTCTGCCTGCGCGCGCCCTTGACCACCGTTGTCGCGAGAGACTGACCGACAAAGCCAGAAGTTGTCGGCTCGGTCAGCCCTTGAAAAATGGCCAAAGTACAGGGCCAACAAGCGAGAGAGAGAGAGAGAAATTCACGCGCCATGTCCGGCGGTGAAAAGGTGCGGTCTTTCATACGCGAGCTTCTTCATGATTTCGCAAATTCCACGTTTCAGGCCTGGCACGGCAATACACTGCGGTGTTCGCAGCCCGAAACTCGATATGTCAATAGCAGGGGCCATGTTATGCAACGATTCTTTTCGTCTTCCATGCTTCACCCGTCACGAGTGGTTTAGTGGCTATGGTGTTGTGCAGCTAGGCACGAGGTCGCGGGATCAAATCCCGGCGGCGGCGGCGCCCGCATTTCAATGGGGGCGAAATGCGAAAACGCCCGTGGTCCCGTACATTGGGGACACGTTAAAGATCCCCTAGTGGTCAAAATTAATCCGGAGTTCCCGACTACAGCGAGTCTCATAATCAAATCGTGGTTTTGGTCCGTAAACCCCAATTAAATTCCAGAAAACCCCAGAATTCAATTCTTCAATTCATTAGGTCCTTTGCCAGGACGTCATGCCTCTACGAATTATGAATGGTCACTCGTTGCGACGGGTGACAAGAAACGAATAGAATCCGTGGAAAAGAGTCCTTACATAATAGGGCACCAGGGTGTACTGTAAATTAGAGGATTGTTTACGAACTTCTAGTGGAGCTCATACTCAGCGCCGACACCGTAAAACATTTAGGCAATTCGTTTTTGCCCAAAACCAGTTTTCTGTTCTGTATAGCCGGGCACAGAAATTTGTCCTGGAACCCCATAACCCCTCCCGCTCTTCCACCCACCGTTCAAATGCCAGCCGAGCAAGACAGCTACGGTATGGCCAGCAACAATCCGTCCTTCTTATTCCTTACATAGTTTATTAATAAACACCCACTTAGAACAAAGAAGGACACGAAAAGAAGACATATCTGGAAAGCTCCACAAAGGCGACTTTGCCCGTGTTCCAGTGTCGTCTGTTCAACTCTCTTCAATGACAGACGACATCGTAGCTGCAAACGTGTCTATACGTCGCAAACGCAGTCCTCGCAACCCGGCCTCGTAATTGGCCGGCGCGCGCGATCTCGTCCTTTCGCGACGCTGCGGCGATTTGGCGAGACAAAGGTGAGCTTTATGGAAAGTCGTATCAGGGACTAAGTAGGTGAGGCATGGCCGAGCGTTCGACCTCCGGCCAGGCCGTTGTTGCTTCAGCCCCTTCGGCGTTGCCGGCGCTGCGCTACACAGCCCGCTCCGCTGGTTGCCGGGTCTTTCTCGCTGCCGTTGGCGCTATATTTAGGGGGCCGAGATGGGGGAAGAAGACGACGTCGCGCACGCGCTCGCATAAGCGCCCTCGTCGTAGGCCGAGCAGCATATTTCCAGAATGAACGCCGTCGCGCAGCAACGGCCGCCGGTAACGGGAGCAGGCGATGCGGAGGCGCTCGCCCACCACCGCGCGATTCTTTTCCGCCGCTCCCGCGGAGCCTTTCCTCTTCCGTAACGCGGGGGTGAAAGAAGAAGGCGGGCACTTACGCAACGCACACTAACAGGACTTGTTTCAAAGGCGGCGACGTGGAACAACAGCGCCGCTTAGATAACGGATAGTCAACGCGCCCCCCTACTGTGACGTCATCTGGGAAGGCCGACGCCCGAGCCCCTTGATAACTACGCTTTGAAGAAGCATACCGTTGACATGATGATGATAACAAGATCGCACGAAGCAACTCGCGAGTTAGCGCGAGTTGACTCGTATGGGCTCCTGCACGTGAAGCTTCTAGTGATCCACAGGTAGCAAATATGCCTCGGGCCACCATTTATACATGTTATTCTCATAAATCATCGAAGAGTAACCGAAGTGCACGTAACACGTATACGTCCTCAACGGCGTCATGCTTTCTCTGTCTCTCTCGTCACACTCAGCCATCGCGCGCACTTGTTGGTGGCGCAAGCAGTGGGGAAACACACGTCATCTCAGTCCACCCGAAGTTAGCCGCGCTCGAGTCACGGCTCTGCCTTGGTCGAAGCAGACTCGAGCATCCAAGTGCTTCGAGCTGTCGACTAATTCGCGCTACGGTCTGCTAGCCACCTGGTTAGGCGGAGCGACCGCCTCGGAAAGGCGTTGGCCCCAGCTTCGGTCCCCGGACCATGCAATAATACCAATTTTTTCTTCAACTGCGAAACTTCCTTTCTGAGAAACCCATTGCCTTTATAGATTTGGTGCAATAGTGAGGTGGATGACAATTTATAATTTTGGTAGTATATATGTGAGAATATATGTACATGTGCGCATCGTTGTATGCACGCGGATATATATGCGCTTGTATTTTTTTTATCCGTTGCCTGTCAGGGCTCTGCCAGTAAAGCCCAATGCGGCTTTGGCAGGCCTGATGAATAGCAGTTGTAGGTCAACGCCGTGTGTGCCCCATCCTCTTTTCTGCGTCCTACGTCGGTAGCGCCGTTTTTTAGACGTTACGTAAAACCACCAACTCGCCCCTATCGGCCGTTCTTCTTCTGATGAATGTGTTGTTTTCCAAAAATGTACCGATCACATCGGCATATTCTACTTGTATACTCAAAGCCCCGCCACTCCATTCGGACAGCGCTGGTTCACCATAGGTCGAGCTCTTTCGGAAACCTCGACGTATCAGTCATGTGGAATCGAACGCGCGACCTCCTCATCAGCAACGGAACGCCGGCATCAGCAACGAGGCGCCAGGCCGCGGCGCTGGGACTCGAACACCAAGGAAGCAACAAACTCACCTGTTCATTTTTTTTTAAATTATTCTGCGGCTTCTTTTTCTTTTTTTCGTTTTGACTCGAAAGGCGAAAGGCAGCGAACGCGTGCGCGCGCGTTGCCGGCGCCGAGGGGCCTATCCTCTCGAAATAAAACGCCGGGGTCTGCCGAAACACCGAACCGGCAACACACAACGAGGGTGGGGAAAGCCACAATGGAGGAGGAGAAGGGACGAGGTCCCACTAAATCGGTGCAGCGTTGTGCAAGGTGGAGCTCGCGACAGCCAATGAACAGAGAGAACGGGCAGATGCACAGTACACTGTTCCTGCGCGACGTGCACGTAGCGCGCAATCGCACGCGTCGTCTGCTCCGCAGGACAGAAGCGCGAGACGGCTTTCAAAACGCGCACTTAGAGCTTCCCTGCCGGATGAACAAAGGCGGTGGCTTTCCTATGAGATTTACGACTCGAAGTTACGCCATGGTTTCAATAGCACGGGACTCCAGATCGGCTTTGCGCGTCACAATGCAGGTTCTTCATTACGGCACGAAATGTCTCACCACGTCGCCATGTAAATCGCCGAGACGAGAGTACCAGTCATGGGAAGTAGAATATTACAGCTACTGACGCACCGCGATCAAATAGTCACTGGATAGCAATGCGTGAGCAGCTGAATTTTCGAATCCTGACAGGCACTACTTTCTTATTCATTATGTTGACCACCTTAAATGTTTCTCGCGTAGCTTCTCTAGTAATCTGCTCCAAAAAAGTACAGGAAACTGACGCCGCGATCGGTCAGCGACCATGTAAATTACTGACTTGTCTATTCTTCCCGATTGTGGGGTTAATTATCACTACACACCATGTTTTTTCCCCTAAATGCTTGAAGGCAGCAAATTTCTGCGCACATGCATAACTACTGCAAACTGGTTCACTTATAGCGGAATACTATGATGAAAATGATCAATTAGGTGGAGTCCAAATCGTAGCCAGCAGCGACGGCTCCCTTCGTTTGAAGCCGAAGTGCAACAGAAACCGACCTCGAAGGCCACGCTTTTGCGTACAGCAGGCGCCAGAAGAGGCGAAAACACGTCACGGCCGCCATGCTTCAGATATCCCATTTTTCTGAAGTCTCAAAGTCGTTAGAAGCCGGAAAAACGAAGTTCAGGCTAGTCCACGTACACTATCCATCACTCCCAACCTGGCTGAAACGCCACACTTGCAGCTTCCGTAGACACAAGCGCCAGAAGTTCGCTCTAGTAATTTTTTGCACGAAACGCTGTGCCTTCAAGAACACTGCACGGAACACGGGCGGCGAGGGATAAGCGGCGGGGAGGGGCGGGGATGCCGGTGGTGACGTCTGCGGCACACGGCAAGCTCCCACAAATAGACGGAGGGAGCCGAACGACGACGCTCTTGGCAGCGGAGTCCGAATTCCGCGAGGCTCAACCTTCTCTCTCACTCTCCCACCTTCGATTCTTTTTTTCTCATCCGTTCCGCCTCCGATGCCACAAGACCCGCGACGCAGGGAGGTGACGGAAGGGGATAAGACAGAAAGGGGGGCGGACGCAGGGTATGTGGCGCTGCACCCGCCGCCCTACGTCTTGCTAAATTGCTGCAGCGTCACGAAAGAACGAGATCGCGTCGGCCAATCACGAGACATGGGGCGCACGGACGTCTGCATCGTAGACACGTTCTTAGATAACGTCGTCATGTGCTATCGAAAACAGCAGACGACACTGGAAAAGGGACAAACTGCACTGGCTCCTCGTGGGGGAGCTTTGACGAGCGCGTATGTCCGTAACTAACACGGAGTGGTCTATGCACAGGGTCATCGCCAGCGAATTGACAGGTTGGCACCGATGGATCCAACCTGGCGGCACTCAGCTCCGGTCGTTCTCATTGATTCAGAATCCCGACATCTTGCCCACGATGACTTTCCAGTTTATTTGTTTCCTTTGTTCTTTTTTTTCTAATGTTTTTTTGTTTGTTTGTTTGCAAGTCCGGCGGGTTGCGCCCTCCAAAGCTTGATCACGCTAACCTACAATTTTATTTCTTTGTGTATGCGTTTCACTCGTGCGTTGACCACCGTTGCGCAACCCGCAGCGTTATTGACTTGGCGATGGCTGAGTACTTACTGCGGATTTCAAATGTTGGCAGTAAGCACAATGAATCGCCCGTTTAGCGCGGCCTTCGCGTCCCCTGCACCCATTTAGCTCGACCGTCCGAAGCCACAGGAGAAGCAAGGAAAGGGAAGCTGAGGGAGGGGGGGTGAGGCAGCGAAGTGTTACGGCATTGGGTCCGCCGCACCACGACGGTGCGCCTCTCCACGAAGACGAAAACGAGCAAATGAGGGAGGGTGCAACTCCATTCGATCTCCCCAGGGGGCGCCCAACCGACGACGACGTGTTGCAACTCCGGAATGGCGGGCATTCCGGAAGATTTGCATCGCGGGCCGACCGGCGATGGAGCGCGAAGATTGGGGCGTGAAAGAGGCCCGCCATGTGCGGAGCCTTTTGCGTAGCTAGCCTTTAGTAAAGGAATGCGCAGTACAACTGAACACGACACGTGAATACGCAAGCTTCGCTGACGCGAACTCGACGCGAGAAGTCGAGGTGCTCAGCCCGAGCAACCTTCTGCAGGAGGGCTGACCCAGGGTGCCTCGATTCGCTCCTCCCCCGCCGCTCCGGGGAAGGAGGTGCGCATAGAGGTACCCTAGGTTGACCAAACTCGCCTCGACGCTCGCTCGATCCAATCCGTTAGCAAATTCACACGAAGCCGAGGTCAACGCGTTCGATTCGACAAGCCGAGTCGGTATAATTTAATCCTTTTTTTTTATTTATTAACGTACGCACATATCACCCAGTGGGCATTACAGCGCTTTCGTGTAAACGTAGCAAGACATACAACACACACACGTATTGTGCTCGTTACCTGTCTATAGCTACGTTTATATGAACACGATAAAGTCGGGTCGCGTCGGCTCGCTCGGCCGAAATCCGGTGGTCGCGTTCAAGAGAAAACCTAGCGTCCACGGCTCGGTAATGCTAATAAGCGGGCACAGCTGGACAGCGGTAAGGCTACGCTATAAAGTGATCGGATACCAGGAGGTGATTTGATACAGGTCGTGAAACCCGGTACCGCGGATGTAAAATTTCGCCATATCTTGTAAGCAAAATTTACACAAAGCACGATTTGCCCAATCTGCCGTAAAACACTAAAAGAAGCGTAGCATACAGGAACTCGGCGCGCATTTGCGTCTCCTATTTAAAGGGGTAAAAGACACGCGTATCCTTGAATTGAATACAGGTCAAGCCTCTTTCTTCTCGCCAATGTCCGCTGCCAAAGATACACGAGCGGAAGTTTTCTAGGGCCGCCCAACCACGCCACATCGCTCGGACGACCAGGCACATTCCGTTTCAGCAATGCTCGCTCGAACCAATGACGCCATATCTCGAGCGTATGCAGATGTTCCGCAACCTCGCATAAATTAGAACGCGCGCTACAAAACCCCCCCATGGGAACGAATCGTCGCGTGGAGGGTGAGAGACGGCCGCAACACGCCGACTGCCGCCGAGAAAAAGAGGTCCCTCCTCCACGTTAGATGGATCCGACAAAGCAGGGCCGGCGCCGCGTTTCACATCTCCGCGGCCGCGTCGAAATGCGGTCACCTAATCGGTCGCGAACCGGAACGGCGACCTCGCGGTGCAGGGGGGGTGGCCGGCAACAAAACAGCTGCAGGGAGAGAGAACAACACATCGCGCACGCACACACCGGCAACGGTGCTCCCCCTTCCAAGGGCGAATGCGCGACTTTTGCGACAACACTATCCAGAGGGACTTCCTCTTCGCCCTTTTTCTTTCGTTCCATTTCCGAAATACCTGCGTTTTATTGCGCAACTTCCCGCCGTGGCGAGCGGCGAGGAGGTCACTGCCGCCGTCCACTTCGCTTCACACTTGGTGTCCGATTGTCGCCCCCCTGTCGCGTAAAGCCTGGCCCCGGGGGGAAAAACGATCTCGCTGAGGGTCCATTCACACAAGCGGATAGCGATGATACGGAGCGCCGTGGAATGGTGCCGGTGCTGGAGGAGGCGTCATCAATGAGTCTACGAATGCGGTGGCGCTAGAGTAGAGTGCGTTTGAAGGAATTATCGGTACAAATGAGCGAGCTGAATGCACCACTACTTACAATGTGTAAGTGATCGAGTCAGGTGTCACTGTGCCAGTGAGGGAATGATCAAACGTTTCAGGTGAAGAGGGGTGAACGACTGAGCGAATTATCCAGTAAGTGATTACAGCATGTGAACCAGCGATTCACCTCATTATTGCGAGTGAGGTTATCAGTGCGAAATGCAGAGTGAATGATTTGAGGAAACAGCCGGACATAACTGGTGAAAGGAAGTCAGTGAGGAAACGAAGCGATCGCGAGAGGGAGTGACGAAATGAAGTGACGCTATTTCGGTGCACAAAATGAGCGACATCGTCGACCGGCAGCACCGCGCTTCGTGCCGCTTAGAGGGCGTCACCCGCTAAACTGGTTTCCATAGCAGTGAGCTTCAAATTCTAGTGCCAGTTCAACGGTTCGTAAGGCCAACCCTAAATGTCAACACGCACAAACACGAGGTAGGTAAGCGAGACGCCACCTTATACATTCCCCAAAAGTGCCACTTCATAGCAATATTTTTTTAGATGACATTAAACTCCGCATTCGCCCGCAGTAAACCGACTGAAAAAGGTCGACATTGTATGTCGCGAAATCCGAAAGTCAGGAAAGCCCCAGGAGCGACGAACGATCACACGGCGGAATAGTGATCCGCGCGCTGACCTTCACGCTTCACTTGGCATGCACCTCCACACACGAGAGAGTTTGAGCGTGCCAATACCTCACGCCACAGTCTGTCATGCGAGAATCACTAGTGGGAACACCTGCGCTAGCGTCTACAAAGCTGCAAGCAGGGCGGTTCAGTCGACACTGGAATCATGGGGAGTTCATATTTTTGACCAAACCTCGTCCTTCTGGCTCCAGTCAGCTTTGTGACTTTCCAAATTGATAATTTTCCACAATATATTGCGTTATAAACACAACCATCCGAATGTGCGCAGAGTCAATTTGACTTGCTGAGCTTATGAAACTACGAGTGCTTGGAAATTTAGAAGAATAAACGTAGTAAATAACGCTACAAGAACGTTCGAAGCACTGACGTATCCAGAGAAGGGCCCGATCCCCCGTCCCATTTTCGATGCGCATTGATGAGGGCCTCCGACTCGTGGCTACTCTGGATCCAGCCCTGGTTTGAAGCCACAAGCACAAAGATTATAAGAGCCCGCGCGCTAGCGATGGGCGCGATTGGTTAGAATCAGGCTTTCGTCAGCGAAAGCGTCATCCTGACTAATCACGTGAACGGTTCGTTTGTCGAACCGTTACTAAACCGCACCCCATCATTCCCATGGCACGAGAACGATCGCAGCGCCAGGGATCCCCCTAGTGGATTTCGTAGGAAACTCTAGCAGCTGTCACACGTATCGACGACCGTGCGGTGCACAACACGTGAGCAGTGACTGCGATCGTATTTCAAAAAAATAAATAAATGTAAAGGCACAAGCATCCGCCGAAGGCAGCGGAGAAATGAACAAATAAAAAACCTAGCACCACCGAGAAAGCTGGCGGGGTCGAAGGACGCCGTTTTGTGGAAGGCGGGATTCCCGCAGGGACGATGCGAACCACGCCGCCGGCGGAGCAGGACAGGAGGGCGCCGGCACTGCCTTTTTCCGCCGCCCCTCCCGCACCTCGCGCGAAGAAATCGCCTTTTTTCCACGAAAAAATAAGAAATAAACAAAACAGCGCGTGGCGGCGCGAGACCGCCCCGCTCTGGCGAGCCCCTCAGCTCATCACCGCCGCAGGGATGCGCTACGGAGGGACACACTAGCCAGTGTCTGGCCTGCCCGCGCCTGAACTTTGGAAAGGAGAAGGAGCGGGCGCAGGCGTTTCCGTTGCGGCCACCCCGCTTGCCGCCGGAAAATGTGTGCCCCGGCGCTCAATTAGTTCTACCCCCTGTATCCCGACGACGGTGTCTACTCGAACACAACAATGTTAGAATGAAAAGCATGCACAGCATACCCGATTAACGCAAGCATGCTAGGTGACTGTCGCCGCCCCGTCTCAAAGGGCATGCGAATTAATTATCATCATCATCATCATCGGTCGTCCAAGTTGACGGATATGCTAAATCTACCTAGCGTAGCACTACCATACTGTACATCTATCCATCCTTCCGGCAAGCCTGATTACGCTGTTACCGTACGGCTCGATCTGACCCAGGGGCGTTTACACATGCCGGACGACCGGTCCGACGAGCCAACTCGAGCCGACTGTTTATGCAAACGCAGGTAGAAATACGACACTGCAGAAGGCAGGAATTGCAAGTGTTCACGAGCCCTTCACGCGAGAACAACACAGCGCAATCGTGAGTATTCGCATGTCCCTAGACGAGAGCCGTCTTGTTACTCTCGAGTAGCCGCGAATGTCAGAGCACGCACATTCGCCCAACCCAGTACAGTCGAGCCTCAATTTAACGAAACCCAGTTTTACGAGATATTCGATTTAACGAGTGATTTCAATTCCCGGACACATAACCATACGACCTAATGCTTCTGTTTTGGCTCGTAATTAAATACCAGGTGTTCATGCGCGTTTCCTATGGGCGGTTCGAAGGATCTTTTGTGTATAAATCCCATGTACTTGTCTGCACAATAAACAGTCGAGAGTTAGCGCTCACCTTAAAATTAAGTAATTACATTATGGGGTTTTACGTGCCAAACCAATATCTGATCACGAGGCACGCCGCAGCGTGGGATCCGGAAATTTGGACCGATTTTTGTCGATTTGCGCCACAGTGGCCACAGTCCTATGGTGTTGGACTGCTGAGCACGAGGTCGCGGGATCGAATCCCGGCCACACGGCGGCCGCATTTCGATGGGGGCGAAATGCGATAACACCCGTGTACTTAGATTTAGGTGCACGTTAAAGAACCCCAGGCGGTCGAAATTTCCGGAGTCCTCCACTACGGCGTGCCTCATAATCAGAAAGTGGTTTTGGCACGTAAAACCCCATAATTTTTTTTAGTGGCCACAGTTGCTATGGTCCGTAGTACAGATCATTTTTAGGTTTTATAGAATTGTTAAACATCGCCCGTGGCCGATAAGACTATGTGCAGTGAGCTGGAATACTCAAAGAGGCGGGCATTACCTGCATGAGAAGTCAAGGCACGTATTCAACTAATTGATGGACACTCACGAATCAGCAATTGGTTGACTATGTGTTTCGATTTCTCGTGCAAGCATTGTCCACCGCTCTGAATAGTCCAGCTCACGAATGGAATTGTGCCATCTGCCAAAAGTGATTTTTTTTTCTTTTTAATTCTGTAAAACGTAAAAATGAGCGCCCCGTGTGATGGTATTCCCAGGAGTCCTTTAAATGCGCTCAATCGACCGAAACAATTATCAAATCACCCCCCAACCCCACCCACTTCGTGAAATCAAAACTTCACCTGCAGACCCGGCGGTGTCTTACGCACGACGAAAACGCGCCGATTTCACGCGTGGCTGCCGACTCACCCACGTGAATGCGCGCGCGCGCCAGATCGGCGAGGCTTGGCCGACCGCGTCCTACGCGCTCGGTTGCTCATTCGGAAACTTGACCGCGCGTGTGTTCGTGGCAGCGATTCATTATTAATGCCAGCAGTCATCGTGTCGTTCCAGTCGGCGTTTGAACGCTGTCGCAGCTGAATTTGTCGCTGCGCGCTCGACGTCACTGAGGGCTTCGGTGTCAGCGCGGTCATTGTCGAATACGCCGCGGGCTCGACAGTGTCGGAGGGTTTTAGCTTGCCTGTTCGGGTATTAGAGAGCTTTAGCTTGCCTGTTTAGGTGCCATAGAGACTTATCTCGTCTGTTAGAGAGCCTTAGCTTGCCTGTTACTGCAGAAGTCCCACGGGGGGCTTTTCTATTTTGCAATATTTCCTACCGGCTACAGAACAAAACGAGACAGCCCTGACGCCACAGCCTTCGAGATCTGTTTCTGTTACTCATCTCGGAGGCAACCTATGTGTCCGACCAATGAATGGACCGAGTCGACTGAGGCGGGCGGCGGTGCACGCTGTGACCACCCCGAAAACTCGGCACAGTGGCTGGTTTTACACTTGCGAAACGGCGGCGACCCGTCAATTTTGCAGATTTGCAGACTATTTGCAGATTACAAATACAGAGATAAATAGAGATAATTTGCAACAACAGGAAACAAACTTTTGCGACTTCGTAGATATAGCATTTCAAACCATCTGAGGCGTTTATTCAGAAATGGGCTCGGTTTTCAAGGCCACGTGACACGTTTCGCCGCAGAATGTCGTCACCTATCATTTTGGGTACCTGATTAACGCACGCAGTCTAGGTGATCGTTTGTCACCGCCCCGTTTCAAAGCGGACGTCAATAAATCGCCATCAGCATGACTTGCAGTGCGGATTAAAAAATATGATTCCTTGTTTTGGGAAGTTTTTGGGTTCTGAAAGCAGCAAATCTGTCCCTTTGGAGCAGGTTTGGAGTTTGAATTGTTCGTCTTGGAGCAGCTTGGTACAAGCCAATATAGGTAGGTGAAATACAGGCAGATGAAGAAAAGGCGTTCTTTACTTGACTTCGCAGAACATTCTTAGGTTACGCCAAATTACTGCGGAAACCCGCAAACGGAGCAAAATTCACGACAGGGAAAAATTGTCATCCAGCCGAGTGTAGTATGAAGAGACGAAGGAAACTCGGGCGGGTTTCTCAGAAACCCCCGTTAAGTTACATACCCTATGTGCCAACTAAATATTGACCCCCCCCTCCCCCTCCCCTTCCAAAAAAATAAGCAACAATCGAGGACTTTCGGCGAACAGCATCCACTCATGTCGATAGGCTCTTGTTAATGCTAGTCGAATTTTTCTAACTTTAATTATAAACAACCTCCTTATATTTAACTATAATGAGCTAGCATTTATTACCTTAATTATTCAATAAGGTGCCAATGCAAAGGTTGTGGAATACGTCGAGAAATGACCACTAACAACTTATTGCAACCTAGGTAGTGCATGGCATTTCTTTTTTGACAAAAATAAAAAAAAATCATGAAAAGGAAAATTTTATATGATAACGCGTCCCAGTAATACAAGCGGCCTCAGAAGTAGACGTCGTCATCTAGTACATTATGCATATTACGACCGTACGCACCTGGGCATCGGTCTCGTAACGCTTCAAGAAGCGACCTTGGACAATCCTTCGCACCCAAAGGACTGTCGCGACTTCTGTGGAATCTCACTCGAAAACGAAACAAACGATTCGACATTTGTGATCACGCAAGCTATGTGGGTTACGAGACTGCTCCTCGTTCTTCCCGGTAGGGCGCGGCGGTGTTGCCGGCCGTTGCACTGCGCCATTCACGATGCTCCGAGAGGCATCGCCGTCCGTCACAATGCTAAGGGACCGCGCACTGCAGGTGGCCGGCATTGCTCGCAGCCCCGTTAAAGCAGAGCTCGCTCGTCGCCCGTGCGCGTTCTCGTTTCGAGCCGTTCCGATTTTTCCCCGCTACGCGGAGCGGCGGCCCCGAGCAGCACGGGCTATGTGGCACACGAGCCACCACTGGCTACGCAGGAAACAAACAAACAAAAAAATTTCCGAAGAAAATAAACAAATAAGGTACGAAGGCGAGAAGAAAGGGAGGCGGGCTGGCGTCTGCTCACGATCCTTCGCGCCCGCTGTACTCGCGCCCGCATGTGCCGGTTTCAATAGTACGGCCGATGACGTATACATTTTTTGCTTTTATTATCGTGCAAGGGCCAGCCAGGTACGATCAAAAAGCGCCGAGACAATGTCTTTGTTTTAAAGCCGCACTAAAGTGAAGCAGTAAAACAGTTTAAACTGATATAGCATTCTTTCAGAGGGCTACGAGAGAAGGCACAGTTGAGGGCCCCGGATTAATTTTGACAACCTGGGGTTGTTCAACGTTTACACAAACTGAAGGTGTCCAAATCCAGTGCCCAGCGACAAATGGGATGCGCCGGGAACACGGCATAACCACCATGTTTTGGACAGCACGTATTCGAGCGCATCGTTCTGTTTATTAATTTAGTATTCAGCATTTAGTATTTTGGGAATGGCCGAGAGCGCGATGTGCGACTCCTGTGAGTGCGAGGAAACCATCGAGCACCTATTGTGCACCTGCCCTCGTTACGATGTACAACGCCTCTCTCTGCGGGGCAACTTTACACCGACTGGACTCAAGACTGTTCACCGTGGCCACACCCGTCACTGGCACGAAAAGCGATTCGTGCACTAGTGCAATACTTGAAGTGCACCGGCTTGAGAGACCGCTTATAGTGTCCCTGTGTATAGTGGCACTCAGTGCTTACTCTATCCCTATCCCATTTCCCCCACCCACAGTGTAGGGTAGCAAACCGCGTTCTCTTCTGGTTTACCTCCCTGCCTTTCCTGTCCTTGCTCTCTCTCTCTCTTTAGTAGAGAAAAAAAAAACGTGAGTTCCTCGTTCTCTACTAAATCCGTGTGTCACCGGCCACGGCCCAACAGAACGACGAAGCCACGCCAACCGTAGGCCCCCCTTCTCGATCTCTGCTCGCTTCCATCGCGGCACACTCCGATGGCGCCTGCCTGTATACCGCTGCATTCGCCACTAAAAGCAGCCGACACCGCTCGGTGGTTGCAACGGCGATCTCGCTCGCCGCTGCCCCCGCATTGAAATGCGCAAGGACAAAAGGGGCGAGGAAATCGGGCAAAACGAAAGAACAAACGGGCGCCAAGGCTCCGAGGGACGACGCGCGGGCCGACCGTATCGCGCGGCGTCCCATTCTCCGGCCGGCGCCGCGCGCTTGCTATCCGCGGTTTCTTCCGAGGCAAAACGTCGTAAGCTTCGATCACGGCCACCGGCGACCAGCACGCCGCTCGTTCGGCGGCCCAGTTAACGACAGCCAAGTTTAAAACATCCACGAGTCGGGCAAAGAGCGCACCACAACAACGGCAAACCGTGGCGCTGCGATCACTGGACCACCGAGGGGAATTATGGGTAATGCACGTATTTGTGCAATGTTCGTACTTGTGGCTCCAGACGTTCTCTCGCGGCTGTAGAATTGCCACGCTTTGCTTTATTAGGGACTTTCAGAAACACGGGACCCAAACATAGTGGGCACTACGGGCCACCCGTACAAAGTTTGGGTTTTTGGATACGCAAGGACGATCGGGGATGTAAACGGGATTACCGCTTGCGGAATACCCGAGAGGCATAAAAAAAAAAGCAAAAACGTTCGTAGAGACATCTCGTGACGTTTTGCACCACTACACCGCGTAAAAATTGTGTTCGTGTTACAATGGCATTCTCGTCGAAAAAAAATTAAAATAAAGGAGGCTGCATGTTAATTATTACGTCGCTGTCGACAATTTTCACCAGCATCTAAGTACAGTATGGTTGGTTCCCAGTGGCGTAGCTAGGTCGTCTGGCACGCCCCCCTCCCCCCCCCCCCCCCCTAGGTGTAGTCGAGGAAGGCGAGGATATCGACAATTTTCAGATGTCTTTAGACGTATATGACAACCCCCCGTTGCTACGTCCACTGTTGGTTCCTCCAGTAGTCCCCTCTGGTAAAACTCTGAGGCATCAGGTGGCGCGACTAACCCGGTCGCTCGCGTTTTCGCATCCAGTTGTGCGTTTGTCCGAAAAGGGCAACACATTTACCGGCAAGCCAAAACTCCCAAACAAGGCCGCGGGCGCGGGCATATCAAAAGCGAATTGTTGCACTTTCGATCGGTTTGCAAGGTTAAGGTATCGCGCCAGCAGATGCCACGTACACAAGTGACCGCGATGCCGAAAGCCTAGTGCACGCATCACTCGGACGGAACGAGAGTGAAGAGCGCGTCCCCCTGCGTTGGCACGGGAGGCGAACTATTGGGGGGCCTAAATGTGGCACCCTCCGGCAAAGCGGGCATCGGGCGGTTTTCAACCACGACACTGAGCTTATCACGCGGCCGTCACTTCCGCTTGCGGTGACGTCCCGAGTCGTTTTATCCAATCCGAACCCACGCGGCGCTTTCAACAGGTCGTATAAAATAAACGCCGTAATTAAATATTAAGAACCACCAAATACAGGAAAAGAAAAAGGGACGTGGGATAACGGGTTTCCTGCGGCTGCACTTAACGAAGTCCCGACATGCGCGTGTGTGATCACCCACGGGTGGGTCACTCGTCATATACCTTCGGCGCGTCGCGACGAACTGGGGACTGCGCTCCTTCGATACTTCCTCGAGGTACGGTGAATCGAGAGTAGATGACATCTAGCAAAAACGTCGCTTAAACAGTATTTAAACAGTCCACGTGGACTTAATTGCCTTTAGTGTCCCATTAAAAGGCTCCTCACCAGGTCTGGCCATTTTGAGCTGACAAGTGCAGAGCATGCATTACGCGATAACGATCGTGCCTGCAAAGTATTACATCGCTAGGCGCCAAAACCGAACGCCGTGTTTTTCCCTTCTCCGGCCGCCGCGCTCCAAGCCGCAGGATGGCGTACACGTGCTAGTGCGCCTACGTACACGTTTTTGTGCTGCGAATTATTCAAGGAAACATCTGTCATTTGTGTAGTATGTTGCTCGAATAGACGAATTAAAGCTTAGAGAAATAATAAAACACACAAACCGAATGTCTGCATGTTTTTGCTTTACCTCGCATCGCTACAAGAGAGATGTACTTCCGTTTGGTCTGCTTGTTCCCCCTTCGTGCAGTCGCGGGCGCAAACACCGAAACTATGCCATTTTCTACGGTGTTCCAGCGTCCGTGATCATGCTCTGCGATCTGCTTGTTCTGCCTCAGTATTCGCGTAGCATTGAATTATACCACTAGTCATGTGTCCTTGTACACAGCGCGCAAAATCGTGCGCTGCGCGAAACGAGACAATCGCAACAGCTCGCACACCGCACCGTCGACGGAAGTGCGCAGCGCCGAAAAAAAAAGGGGGGGGGGGGAGGCGAGGAGAAGTGACGTACGCGTCACGCGATCCCCGAGGTCCGGTAGGGGAGAACCGGAAGGGGAGAACAGGGAAGGATTTTCGCTTGCGGAGGCTAGGCGGGCCGAGTGGAGAGAGCGGCTCGCTTGGCAGTGGAGCTCGCCCCCTGAAATCATGGCTTCGCAGCACTGAAATAGTTCTATCTCGGCTATTAATGAGCCGATTTGAAATTTTTTTGCGGCAGAACGCTCCCTAGAGGGCACGCAACAACTTCCAGCGTATAGCAAGAGCTTGGTGGCGCAACCCACCGCCCCGTTCCAAAGAGGGGATGGCATCCATCCATCCATATAACCAAAATTTGCTATGGGGCCTGGTGAGGGGCCCTTTAGGAAGCCTTTACACGGCCGTCCGGCGTAGACAAATGAACGCCCCACCAGCGTCGACCACCTTATTCGGAAGGTCGCGCCGCCAGCAACACGGGCGCAGGCGACCAGCTTCCCAACTTCTGCTCTCTTTTCCCTTCTAAAACAAGCTCAAAACAACGCGTGCCGTCTGCACGAGACGCCCATCCAAATACGATTTCAACAACGCACACCGTAAGATCCCCGTAACCGCTGATAGTCACTATACCGGGCGCCTGAGAGTCTTAGCCCCGACGTGTATCATATGCATACAGACTACGTTTACAGGCACCCGGCAGATCGGGTCGGGCCGAAATCCGGTCATGGGCTTCGTGTGCGCGCTAGCGGGTCGAGCCGTGCGAGCGTCGAGTTCTGGCAACCCGCCTGAAGGGGGCGGCGGTTCACTTGCACATACACGGTCGATTAGGGCTGCGTCAGCTCGGCTTCCGAATCGGCCTGCTCGCGTCGACTTGGTGTAAAGAAATCTACGCCAATCATTCGCATCGCACCTGCTCCCTTTTGGCAGACAGAATTACTTGAGTGTCAGGTTCAACGACCCGAAACTGCACGCAGGGTCAAGGTGCACGGGCGTTTTTAAAACGAAGCTTTCTTTGCCTCTTCGACTTTTCCACTGCTCCTGCTGCTGCCTGGCACACCACGTTGGGGAGTCATTCAGAGCGTGTGTATACGTTACAGGAGCGCGGTAAAGAATAAATACAAGTGGTTCATGTGGGGAAAGGAGGAAAGGCTGGCACTATCTTCTGCAACATTTGCGGGAGCACGGCTCAGCGCGGCACGATAAAAAAAATTATGCAGGTCCCACGCACTGCGGGAATCGATGCAAGCGAAGCTTTCCGTGCTGGATGCTTTGACTGACGATGACTAGCGGTGATATCGACGGCTAAACCTTAATTTCTTCCAACGTTTGGGCTAACACGAAAGTGTTAATTGATGTTAAACGTTACCTTACGGGCATCACTGCTGTTTGTCTGCGTAGTACACAGACAGGGAGAGGTGTTTGCTTGAGGCATTGTTGCGCGACACATTTCATAACCTCCGAGAGGGTTGAGCATAGTCGTTGCCTCACATGGCACATCACGTTGTCGCAGAAGTATTAAACTTGAATTGGAATATGGGCTGTACGTGCCAAAACCACACTCAGATTATGAAATAAACTAGATGAAAGGGGGTTAACCGAGGGGCCCGATTTTTATTAGTCATATCATAAGAAGACAACAAACACTGACACCAAGGACAATATAGGGGAAATTGCTTTTAAATTATGGTGTTTTAAGTGCCAAAACCACTTTTTGATTATGAGGCACGCCGTAGTGGAGGACTCCGGAAATTTCGACCACCTGGGGTTCTTTAACGTGCACCTAGATCTAAGTACACGGGTGTTTTCGCATTTCGCCCCCATCGAAATGCGGCCGCCGTGGCCGGGATTCGATCCCGCGACCTCGCGCAGGGGAAATTACTTGTGCTTAATAAATGAAATAAAGAAACGATAAATTAATGGAAATTAAAGTGGACGGAAAAACAACTTCCCGCAGTTGGGATCCGAACTCACAGCCTTCGCATTTCGCATGCGATGCTCTACCAATTGAGCTACGGCAGCGCCGTTTCCCCATCCACTTTCTTGGGTATTTGTGTCCTAGTAGAACCCTGGGATTGTTAGCCAGCGCCACCACAGAGAGACCTTGGCGGCGGACGTGTAATGTCCTTTTAGCCGCAGGCGTGGTCATTACACGTGGTCTATTTGGTCATTACACGGTCTATTGGTCATTACACGTGGTCTATATCATTACACGTGGTCTATTTGGGTGAAGGCAACTGGTCAATAAACCCACACATGCTACCTGAAGGCATCAATGTTGCCGGATTCGTGACCCTCGTTATGTAATAAACGAAAAGAAAGGGGGTTACTCATTACATGACTCAGATTATGAGACACACGGTAGTGGCGCAATACGGATTTGACACCGCGACATTCTTTAACGTGTCCCAAAACCTAAGTGCACGTTCGTTTTCAATTTCGCCCCCGTCGAAATGCGGCTGCCGCGATTGGGATCAAATCCACGACCTCTAGCAATGCCATAGCCGCAAAGCTAACGCGGCTATGACGGTCGGCCGCTTCCGTAGCGTCGCGTGGACCCTGCGGTGCGCTTAAATTAACGAGGCTCTGCTTCTGCACGCTCTGCGTAGTTTGTCCACGCGACATACCTGCATGGTGTTTATTTTTCAGTAATAGCAGCAACGTACTGCATCGTACCTTGAACTTAAGCTTGTCCAGTTTTCCCGCTTGCCTTCTCACATCGATTCTACCCCCCCCCCACTCCCTTGTATGGGAACTGCCTCTTCTCCGCCCTCCTCCCCACAGTTCTATGTCCCTTCTGGACTCTCCCCTTCGTGGAAAAGGACGCGCTGCAGTTGCTGCAATGCTTCTGAAGGCAGTCACGGATAATTACAGCAGTCAAGAGGCTAAGTGGCGATGGCCAGGAAGCTCCGGAGGGCATTGTGCACATTCGACGCGGTGGGGTGAAAATGAGTTTCTAGAGTCGCCGTTCCTGCTCTAAACCTCTCCCCGACGCGGTAGCAGCCCACGGCAGCAGCAGCAGCGGGAAAGCCGAAGGGAGAGGCAAAGAAAGCTTCGTTTCACCCTTTCCATCCTTCGCATGTTCACAATACCCTCTCCAGCTCCCTCGGCGCCCCCAAATTATCCGCTTGACGGCTAAACTTATCCGTGCCCCACGCTTAAGCGTTGCAAAAACTGCAGAGCTTACCTTTCCGATAACGTGCTAGATGGAATGGCACACAGGAGCGGGAGAGGTGGCAGAGAATGGGTGGCAACCAAGTCGAGAAACAAGTGGATAACAGACTTCCGCAACTCTTCGTTCGCATTTCCCATATAAAAGGGGGTGGGGGGGGGGAACGCTAATACTATAGACATGACAGCGGTTGCGGGCAAACTAGGTAAACATAAGTGCACGATACGGCACGTCTCTGCTATTTCTGAACATTCAATAACCGGCAAATTTGTAAAGTGGAGAACTTACGCAGGCCGCACAGAAGCAGAGTCGCAGGGTCTAGGCGACACAACGGAAGCGGTCGCACGTCGAACAAGCACTTCCGTGCCCGCCGCGGAAGCTTTGCGGCTATGGCATTGCTAGAGGTCACGGGTGGTGTGATCCCGACAGAGGCAGCCGCATTTCAACGGGGTCGAAATAAAACTGCTCGTGCATTTAGATTTATGGAGATGTTAAATAACACTACGGTGTCAAAATTAATCCGGAGTCCGCTACTACGGCGTGCCTCATAACCCGATTGTGGTTTTGGCACGCACAGCCCCATAATACAATTACTTCTGCCACAATGCGATGTGCCATGTGAGTAAATAACAACGCTCAACCCTCGCAGTGGTCATTAACCATGGCGTTAAACAACGCATCAAGCAAACACCTCTCCCTGTGTGTTCTGTGCACTACTCAGACAAACAGCAGTGGTGCACGCAAGGTAATGTTTGAGATCAACTCACCACTCTCGTGTTAGACTAAACGTTGAATAAATCAAACATTTGCGGCCAATATCGCAACTAATTATCGCCAATCAAAGAAAACAGTACAGAAAGCTTCGCTTACATCGATTCCTAGTGCGTGGTACCCGCATTATTTATTTATTTATTTTTCATTCCTCAGCCGGGCATCAAACCGGTGACTTTGTCCTCGGTTGCAGAACACCGTAACCACACAGACACCACGGCGAGTCGACAGAAAGGCTTGCCGTGCGGCCAGACTCTTTTACGTACACTAATACAGCATCGCTAAAATTCCTTCTTAATAATTCTTGCGACTTCACTCACCACAAATAAAAACAGCTGACTGAGTGACTAGAAAAAAAGAACTGAGTTTCTACTCAGTTCTTTCTGGAGAAAAAAAAACTCAATAAATACCTGCAATGGCCGACCGAAGCGGGCAGATGCTCCAATATCCAAGCGCGACTTCCTAACGTCGGCGACAATACCACACTGATTTCGCGACCCACGCGAAAAGTGAGAAGTAAAGGTGTCCTTCCGCGCACTGGAGAGAAAGTAGTCCCTTCACCGAACAAGACGCGTCCCGTGACTGAATAGACCATTTCCAAAAAATGCTGCTGCGCATGCGCGAGAAAGGTAGTTCATAAAGAAAATACTCTAGGTCCTAGACCCGTACAAACAAGAATTGTTCCCACTTTACAGCGTCACCTGTACCATTGTCAAACACTCCACATGCGTCCGCTCTGCGGAATTTACGGTTTGCAAAATAGTGAGCGCCATCTGGCACCCAACAGGCGAAGCTGCAGCGCTCTGCGTGCGAGAGTATGTGGCTAGAAAGCGAGTTTCGTTTCTCGGCTTCTGCCCGGCCGCAGACGCGGCAACCGCGTGTGTTCACTGCGGCAAAAAATAATTGAAGACGCCGTCACTCCGTTCCAGTTTTCGTACACGATATGGACCTCCGACTTCTCGACGCGCGCCATTCGAACTCATCCTGTGTGGCAGTATCTGCTTTCTCAAACCGCCACTATATTCGCCAGGCTCATCGAGGCTCGGCGCTGAAGGAAGATTACATTAAAAATAACGTATGTTAAAGATAACGTAAGTCAGCACGGGACTGATGCGACCGACTTGCACTCCTTCGACATTGAGCAGAGCGCACGTCGCCGAAACACACTGCCGACGAGTCGCCGCGTGTCCAGCTTCGCTTTCGCAGACTGGCCGCGCGCACCGGGCAAGGCGGCTCGCCTTATTTGCTCTTCGTTGCCGACCGAGTACAGAGAGAACCAAGTCTGCGCTCATTTAACCGCGACATAATTGTCCAGACCCTAAAATGCTCACGAAAATACACGCTTTACGACTCGCGGCATTTTCATTGGAAGCGCCGTCGGCTGCTCCTTCGACAACCTGGAGCTAGGCCTACCGGCTCGAGCGAACGGGGGCTGCCAACGAAGTCAGCGGGCCGAGTGTGATGCTCCGCTTAGGAGAGCTCACCGCACTAATATGGCCGAGCTGCAACAAAGCAAAGTTTGACGGAACTGTTTGTCTTACTACGACGGTCCTTTTTCGCGTACTGTAAATGCGGAAAAGTCTCAACCGGCGCGCCGTTCTCTCGACTGCATGCACTAGCTGCCACCGATGAAGACGGTAGGCCTTGCTTGCTGGCCGTGGGTGTCGCCGGTTACGAAGAGGCTTTTGCTAGCAATGGAACGCATAGTTTTTTGTCAACTCTTTAACGCATGCATGAATATTAAGAGGCTAAATGAAAAATACATTTGGATATCTGGATTTGGAAAAGAGAAAACCAGGCGAACTCCGTCGCACGGTGGTCGCTGCGCTCTGCCCGTCGGCGACACCAGCTGCCCTCGGATGGTGCGTTTCGATCACTTCCGTGGCATGGTGCTGGCCGCTTATTGTCACATGAGGCGCACTTTCGACATCACTTTATAATATTTGTTATAATTACATGTCAGCGACAACTGAGTGACACCACTGTGCTTTCGCAAGCTCTGTCCGTCCTCGTCCATCGCGAGCTTTCCACATTTCAAGCAAAATGCGGCAGCGTTTAAGGGCGTCTCGAAGCTTGTAGGCCGAAATAACCTAGCGGCGCTGGCATGTGACAATTTAGTAGCCCAAATAGCGCAATGTAAATCGCCTCTGCGATGCGTAGCGCAAGTTGCGCGCTGTGATGGCATCTCCGGCCGTCGCTTATACATGCTGCTTTCCTCATCGCATGGATTCGCGCAGGAAGAACACCGCCAAGAACGAGTGAACAAGCGAAACACCTCCCCGTGTGTTCTGTGTACTACGCAGACAAACAGCAGTGGTGCACGCAAGGTGACATTTAACCTCAACTCGCCCCTCTCGCGTTGATCTAAAAATTGAAGAAATTAAACATGCGCCGTCATCATAACCACTAATTATCGGCAATCAAAGCGAACAGCACAAAAAGCTTCGCTTCCGCTTCTTTTTTTTTTTTCATATGGATTCGTACCAAATAGCTCCCGTTCATGCCGTCGTGTGTTACCATACACGATCGGTGCCGCGTGTTACCCGCTTAAAGCACACAAAGCTACGCATGCGTGCTGAAAGGGGAAGCCGTAGCCCGCGACCGAGGCGCTGTAGGACCGAAGGCCACGGAAACGACGAAATGCCCCCATTGCGGGGACAAAGGTCACCAAGTGCAGGTGGCGACTACTCGGCGGGCGCGTACACCAGCCCAGCGGAGCAAGGCGAGCTTTCACGGCTGGTCACGCCCGAGTCCTCCGTTCATCGCTTGGCTAAGCAGCACTCCACCCGCGCTGCACGTGGCCGCTTCTTTAATCGATTCACGTGAAAAGATGGTTGAAGGAGGGATGTCTCTCGAGCCAGCGTTTTAATAATTGGACTTCGCAGAGGCAACAATTGCCACGGGTGCTCGATGAAAACACGCAGGCGCGAAATCGCCAAGCGCACGTGTGTACAGAATGATGACAGAAGTCAAAATGTTTAAAACTGGCTTATTAACACGGCAAGCTTGGCGAGTTGGTGATTGAACATGTTCCTATGGGTGGGCAGCGCAACCCGGACGAGAGGAAGTACACAACACGAGCGCAGTATTGTGGACTTCCTGTCGTCTTTCTTCCGGGTTCCGCTGCCCACGCATAGAAACATGTTAAAAATGGCCGCAGAAAGGGGTGAAGCGGGGAGGTGCAGCTGATTCTTTCGAGCGGTCGTAAGAATGCGAAATAGACAAAGAGTCCGCACATGTAAGCAGGGACTGTCAATCGCAGGGGCCTAATTTTTCGTGACAGCAGGAAGTAGAGATATTCTGTTTTGACAGTTAAAAACACTAGCAATAAAAAAAAACTTACGAAAAAGAATAACAGGAAGTGAGTTGTGTCAACAGACTTATATTGGAGCTCATTGCTTTCATTTCACATTTGCTCCGCTTACTCAATACGCTCGGTGGCTATACGGCGTTGCGCTGCTTAGCACGAGGCCGTGAGTTCGATTGCCGGCCACGGCGGCTGCATTTCGAGAGATTTAACGCAAAAAAGAAATGCTCGTGTACCGTGCTTGGGGTGTGCGGTCAAGAACACCAGACTGCGAAAATAAATACGGCGGCCTCCACCACGGTGTCCTTCATAGTCCACTTTTCAGCTTCTGGACGCTAAACCTTGCAACATACTCAAACACTTCTCACACTGCTTTGCACTGGAAGAAAAACATAACGTTATGCATATTTATCACATGTAGAATAACAGAGAAAATTAATGTGAATGATATGTTAATTCTGCCCACACATCGCAAAACAA
This sequence comes from Dermacentor albipictus, assembly GCF_038994185.2. Classification (NCBI taxonomy): domain Eukaryota; kingdom Metazoa; phylum Arthropoda; class Arachnida; order Ixodida; family Ixodidae; genus Dermacentor; species Dermacentor albipictus. The sequence goes on from NC_091829.1 coordinate 12,427,011, forward strand.
ACGCCGTATACAGAGTGAAAATAGTTAAATCACTGCCTCCCGTCGCTGAAAGCGGGGTATGTAAATTCAACAGGAAGCGCACGAGATCAGTTAAATACCTTCAGTCGCTACAGACTCATGAGAGTGAACATAACGTCCTGATGAGTCGCATTTTATTTAGAAACACGAAATTACCCCATGTGTCCATACTCGCCTTCGTTTGAGCCACGATTGAGATAATTTCATTACCCGAAAAATAAAAAAAGAACAGGCCTAACGCTAACGATTAATTGTTTTTGCATGGTAATATTACTGTATGAAAACGTATTTTGCCTTATAGACATTTATTAGGTGTTGCAGGCAGGAAAAAAAAAAGATAATAAAGCTTGACACGTGCATTACTCTCGCATAAGCACTTTATTTTTTTTTTTTTTCATGGCTTGCTCCGCGCCCTTGACCTAACGATGCGTGGGTAGCTTTGCCATCGGAACGTTTCAACGGTGAAAATAATTGTTTTAGTTTGATACAGATCAGATGGTGTAGATACGCTTCGACACGAAGAACTAATCATGGGGTTTTAGGTGCCAAAACCTCGATTTGATTATGAGTTACGCCGAGGGAGAAAGTGTTCAGACAATAAAGCCGAGTAAAGCGTAGGGGGAAGTCCCCTGCGGTTTCATTTTACGTGTAAATGATAAGATAAATGAAACAGCCACAAGAAGTGAAAGCCGGCCGGGGGGATTCGTGATCAGCTGCAGCGCGACAGAAAGACAAAGGACTGCGTGTTGACTTCGCTCCTGCCCTTCAACTGTCGCGCTGTGGTTAATAATGCCACCGGTGGGAGCCGCACCTCCCCGCCTTCCGCGCATGACCTGCTCTACCAATTGAGACGCATGGCAGCCAGCCACTATCCTGTACGTGTGCGATGTCCAACTCTAATGATGATTTGTTGGCGTCTACCGCAGTCTAGGATGCCGCGTATCTCTTCGTTAAAACCTCTACATCTATACCGTACGGTGACTTAAGCTTGTAACGATTCTGCATCTTTCACTCACTTCACTGCTTCCATTTTTTTCCACCGGTACTCTAAACGCATCTTACTTATTTCGACTGCTGACCAGTTAATGGTTCCATACGCTTGGATCCCAGCGCTTCTGGAAGGATACCAACGGGTCTCGCTGGCCGAATGTCTTGGCATTCCACTACGACGTGCCGAGTCGTTTACGGACTGCAGGGGACACGTGCCTCGTCCCGCTGCCAATACTTGTTCCAGTATGTTTTTTTTTTTTTTCCTTAGGCAATCAGCTCAAACAGCAAGGCACTGCCCCTTGTGTTACCGTAGAGATTTTTTAATTTCTTTCTTGCCATTCTATTAGATCTCTTTTCTGTTGTTTCATCCTTTGCACGTCATTTGCCGTCTCTGTTTCTCCCGCTTGTCTGATTTGTCAGGTGTCCAGTGCTAGCCAACGCCGCTCGTGGCCGTCGAGCGCAGGCGTAACGTGACCAGAGAGCACAACGCCAAGCTACGAACGATTCGCGTCACAATCGTGCGAGCGCCCTCTTCCCGTCGTCTCGCGATAAGACTGCGGCTCAAGGCAGGGAGTCATTGCACGCAAGCCCACGACTTGCGCCCGAGTGCGTGTCCGCACGGAGGTTTCGTGGGCCCAGCAGCGCGTCCCGCCGACCGGCGTTGCGTCACGCTCGTTCCTCTGCACCGACGGAGAGAAAGTGTCTCGCTGCCACGGACGAGCTCGGCACATCTTGGCACGCCGATACGCTTCGGGGTCAAAGTCCACTGAGATATCTCGTAATAAATCGCGCATTTTCTCCGCTTCTTTTTGTCGCATTTCTACATATACTTAGGGTAAAGGTCGTCGGAATCCGACGATCCCTTTGAAGTGTAAAGTTGCTGAAATCACCGGATATTACTGTCTAAGCAACCGAATAGTAGCATTAGCGAACGGAAGAAATCAAACGAGCAACACTTTTATTGAGCTGGCGTCGATAACTGTGTTTGAAGATGCGATAACTGTGTCTGAAGATGAATTATCGCCGACGTATTCTGGCAGACGGCAGGACAACGCTTTCTTCCGCGCTTTTTTCTTTTTTTTTTAACTTCGCGGAGATCACGTACTCATGCTACCATTCCCTTTAAGATCGCCCAAGTCCCGCGCACTGCGGTAGTCGCTCATTTCGACGAGACACGCGACGCGGACTTCTTCGTAGACGAGCGCGTCACATACAACTCGGTGTCGGGCCAGCACCTAGCTGCCCGAAACGGGGAAAGTCCGCGGGCATTGTGTTATCGAGTTCGCGGCGCAAGCCACATTACTGCTAAGGGAGAAAAATAATCATTATGCAGCTCCCACGCACTGTGCGAATCGATGTAAACGAAGCTTTCTGTACAGTATGCTTCGATTGATGATAATTAGTGGTGATATTAACGGCGAATGTTTAATTTCGTCAACGTTTAGTCCAACACGAGAGCCGTGAGTTCATGTTGCCTTGCGTGCACCCCTGCTGTTTGCCTGCGTAATATACAGAACACAATGGGCAATGTTTTTGCTCCAGACGTTGTTTTGCGCAGAGGGTTGAGCAAATTCACAGCGTGACATGCCACGTCGCAGTGTCGCAGAAGTAGTAAGGCACGCCGTAGTGTGGCCTCTGGATTAATTTTGACACAGTGGTGTTCTTTAACAGGTCCTTAAATCTAAAAGCGCCTTTTCTTTTTTCTTTCGCACCCGTTGAAATGCGGTTGCCGCGGTCGGAATCAAACTCTCGACCTCGAGCAAAGCTTTCGCGTCGGGCACAGAAGTGTTTATCTGACCTGTGTCCGCTTCCGTGGCGTCGCCTAGATCATACGGTGCGCTTTAATGCGGCACTGCTTCTATGCGGCAGGCGTAAGTTGTCCGCTTGACAATTTGCATGGTGTTTATTTTTCAGGAATAGCAGAAACGTACCGTACCGTACCTTACACTTAAATTTCCGTTTGCCCGCAACCACTGCAGTGTCTACAGTAGTGGCGTTCCCTCCCGTTCTCACGTCACCTTTCCAACATCCCACGTCCCCTTGTATGGGAAGTGCGAGTGAAGAGCGGCAAGGCTGTTATTCACTCGCTTCGCGACTGCGTCAGTTCTACCCATTCCCTAACCTCTCTCTCCCTTTTTCTCTTTACACGATTATTTTACTAACGTCCAAGTCCACACGTTAGTAGAAAGGTAAGCAGCAGAAGCTTGATGTGGGCCCGAGTTGGTTTCATATACTTGCAAGAAAACCAGCGCTACAAAGACGCGGATTAAATGAAGAACATGTACGACGGACAGGCGCTCCCGTCGTAGATGCTCTCTTCGTCCGCGTCTTTGGAGCGCTGTTTTTTTTTTTCTTCAAGTGGAAAGGTAAGCGCCTCAATTTCTGGAAGGCATTTTTTTCTGCGGGGGGGGGGAGGGGGGGGAAAACGGAGGCGTCACGGATAATTACACCTGTCAAGGGTCTAATGTGGCGACAAAGTGGCTCTAGAGTCACTGGAAAAAATTTTTCCAGCTACCTAGAGTAGCTCCAGTGGGCATTGTGCACATTCGACGCGGTTGTTCGCTTGAAATCAGGGGTACCTTCAGGACTCCATGGCAACCAAAGGTCAGTGGCACGCCTCGCATTGGAGGCTCTCGGGAAAACTACAAATGAAGCTGTGCAGGGTCATATGGGCTGGACAAGTTTTGAAGTGAGGGAAGCTCACAGTAAAATGAATTATGAAGAACGACTGCGGAATATGGAAGAAAGTAAATGGGCTGGGAGAGTGTTGAGGTATTTGTACAGGAAAAAACGTTGATTCACAGTGGAGGTAAAGAACTAGGAAGCTTACCAGCAAGTATGCGGCCTGTAAGCTGAGCAACACAGCAACCAAGAACGTCAAGCGGAAAAGCAGAGACGTTGAAATAATCTCATGGGCGGCGGCAATGAAAAAGAAGCTTGCCACAAGTAAATACTTAAGAGGAAAAAACAAAATCAAGGAAGAAACAATTTATGATAACTCAAAGGGAAGCTCGTTACTTTTCGAAGCGAGATCAGGAAGCCTTAAAGCACACACCTATAAGGCGTGACATAAGGAAGAAGATGCATGTGTTCGCTGCAGTAAAGCTATAGAAACGATGGAGCATGTTTTATTAGAATATGAAGATATCTGCCAAGCGGTCGGTTTGCACTGGCCTCCTTGAGGCCCTTGGGTTCAGCGAGAGCAAGGGGAAAGTGAACATGTCCGCAATAGAGATTAGTAAGAGGCGATTGGAAGATTGGTGGAATTAGGGAAACGACAAAAAACGGAGACGTACAAAAACAAAGTTTACAATAGGGGGTCCGAAAAATTGTTTATGGGAATTTATCGTGGGTTTTTTTTTTCCTTCTTTTTCTTGTTTAACCTAGGTAGGACATAAGGCATGTATAATAGCAAGAGCTGCGTCGCGCAACCCACCGCCCCGTTCCAAAGGGGACGCTCATAACATTCACTCAGCCTAATATATTCATCGTTACGTAGTGAGCAATATGGTCGCTGTGGTAGCATTGGTGCTGGTTAAGATAGTACGGGTGAAGGGCCGTCATTTAGAATCCCCCAAACTGATGACTTGGAAGTTGGTACCTGGGCGGCCACGTCCCGCACGCTAGCATGAGGGTTTGAGGCCATAAATGCTCGAACATCTGTGCGCAGGCTAGGACTCAAAGATGGAGTCCTCCGCCGCTGTTTCTTGAAGCTGCCGGCTTGTCTCAGGTTTTCATAATTTCTGATGATAGTCGACGCGTTTGGGCTACAGCCACACTTCCATGACTTTTATATATATATATATATATATATATATATATATATATATATATATATATATATATATATATATATATATATATATATATATATATGCAGCCGTCCTCTTGCTGCCATTTGAAGATCCCAAGGCAAGAATAATGTTTACCTTCTGCACATTAAAGAAACACATGGCGACTGGCACGAAACAACACGCACCTTTAAACCTTTGAACTGACGTCAATTCGCTTTTGTGGTGATAGGTTTTGTGGCGACAAAAAAAAAAAAAAAAACATCCGGTGCATTTTATCTACGCTAAGACAACAGCTATCACAGCTTGTCTCCGACTAACACCAAACGCGACGTGTTACTTCGGCCGGGACGCGGCAGATAAGGCACCAGCTCGATCACGATGTTTTATTTTTCTTTTTCTTTATTTCCTTTATTTCGTTCTGGATAACTGAGAGAGAGCCTGTTCGAGGTAGCAGCTTTATTATCCGGATGGGAGCGCAGTCACGTGGTATTCTCCATATTTCGCGGGGTTTATTCATCAGTCGGAAAAAAATTTTGCACGCAATTATTACGTCGCTGAAAATATCGCAGTTAGATGTCCCTTGGCTGTACCTTCAAATGCCTCACTAACACTTTGATAATTAGAATAGTACGTCTCGAGTTAATTAGAATGACCTTATTAAATCTCAGTAACAAACAAAATTACTGGCAGTTACTCCACTGTACTGTAAATAATATCAACTAGGTTTTGTTTGAGTAACGCATTGCTCTTTTTTTCAATCTTAGTGCATGATAGTTAATTGGGACACCCTGTATATATTTATGACAACTGCATGCAACTGAGGATGTTGCCCTCCCTAATAAATGTTGTAAATTATTAGATTTTTTTTCATGAGTCGTTAGTATTGATTACAGAAAAGAGAATCAATACTGAGGCGCACAACATTCACATGCATTTCACACACCATTTATAAAAGACTGCCGAAGGGGTCACTGAAGTCTATAGGTAAATTTGTTTCAGCGTCAAAAAAGCATGCGAAGCAATTTGAAGGGAGGTGAAATTAAAGCAACATATTCATGCTCTAGGCATAGGCTATCCGTAACTTTAGAAATATTGCAGCTCTTTCAAAAATATAGTAAACTTTGTCCTGCGTGTATATTTAAACATATTGCGCGTGTGCCTGCTGTGTGCATTTGTGTGTGCATCGAAAACAACGTTTAAGTGAGAAAATACGGAAGGGGACGCCGCCGCTAGTGCTTCTAGTGTGCGTGTACCCCTTGCAAGCTCATGGATTGCAAGCTCAGGGCAAAGGGTCTGTGTATGCGACTCACTCCAGTACTCAACACTGTCTTGGGCCCGTAGCAGGCATGTTGTGTCCAGGGACGTTCAACTCAGCTTCACGGTTTAGCAGTCAGCGACCTTCTCCTGTAGGCAAATGCCAGTAAACTTCCTAGTATTCTGTGCTCCTTCGATCAGGAGAAGGCGTTCCATATCATTAGCCATAGGTGCTTGTTCCGGGTTTTGGAAGACGCTCGAGAGGCTCATGTCATGCACGACCGACATGGCCGTTTGTGTGTTGAGTGCAGTAGCTCAGTCGCGCTGCACCACAGCAGCCCCCTTGTCCGGGAAGGACCGTTGGTCCGAACCAAAGCCCCCCACTTCCCCACCCAGTCAACCCGGGTAGAGTGCCGGGGTCAATGTACCGCATGATGCTGGGTTGATGAGTACATGTAAGCCCTGGGACGCGGCACCTCCAGGTGCCAAGTCCTCTTCCCATCTGACAACGGCACCAATGAAGTGAACAGATTCTTTGCTACTGTTGTTCATCATCACGATGCCCGCCTTCGCCGTCGTTTCCCGATTCTTACGGTGAAGACCCACTTCACCCGGTCGAGATTGCATCAGCGCTCGTTCGTCTGCACGCTGCATACAGTGGGTCGATACTGGGCCATGGGTGCATGCACTCCGGTAATCGGCAACGGCTATCAGTCGCTGCCTCATTTGCATTCGTTACGATGACCTAGCTATCTAGCTTGCAACGATTTATCGCGATCAGCATCGCTTAAGACAGGGACCCGAGGGAGGAGACGTGCTTCGCCCACTGCAACATGGGCTGCCGAGATTGTGGCCCGGACAGCGTCGCCTCGTCGTCGTCACGGACATCGCCGTGCAAAAGTTGGAGGCCGCAGCTGTACCAGAGGTAGCTTTGCCACGTGGTAGCCTTAATTGGCGCGTGCCGTCCTAATGGAGCGGGCGGCGTACAGCGGTCGACGACGCTCTAAGGTCCCTCGAGACCCTGCACCGTTCTGTTTTGTTTTAGGGCATAAAGTGTTTCCTTTGAGTGACTCTTCGCAGTATCCGTACTTCTTTTTTTTTTTCCCCTTCATCGTGAAATGCCTCGCCACGGCCACGGCCACCGTCTTTCTTTCTCTTAGCGGACGCCACAGTGCCGCTCACGTAATACCGACCTCGTCGCAAGCACGCCTCCAGATGGTTTCGGCGCAGATCGTGCGGTGGTTGCTATCAGGAGGCCGCTCCGCGACCAGGTGTGTTTTCGAGGTTCACGCGTTACGGTGAAAAGGAGAACGCATTCCACACGCAAGTTGCCCCGTGTTGCTTCAAGGACGTTGCTTACTTAGCCAGGGCTCGCAAGGCGCCCGGAAACACAGCACCGAGTCCTCACTACTCGCTGGGAAAGGACATCCGGTAACCCGCGAGCGAGCGACGTACGCGATGTTGCATCTCTCTCTCTCTCTCTCTCTCTCTCTCTCTCTCTCTCTCTCTCTCTCTCTCTCTCTCTCTCTCTCTCTCTCACACACACACACACACACACACGCACACACACACACACATTATATATATATATATATATATATATATATATATATATATATATATATATATATATATATATATATATAGAGAGAGAGAGAGAGAGAGAGAGAGAGAGAGAGAGATATTAAAGCCAACAGTCAATAGGGGTACGAAAGCAAAGGGCGAAGTGCTGAGTTGTTCGTTTCAGCTGTTCTAGCGAGTCAAGCGCGAAAATCACGACTTCAGCAATGAAGGCCACGAAAACGCCAAAGACGGAATTGCATTCCGAGCGCCACATTGCGGTCGGCCTTGGAAAAAAAGGAAGACACGTCGAAGTTGCTTACAAATATATGCCAGGCTGTCAACTCTAATGCGCAGCAAACAAAGAAAGGCGAGCGTTTACTGTGTTTCTCCTGGCTCAAAATGAAAGCTAGGCATTTTTTTTTCTTAGCCAATTAACACCGACTTATCATGCATTTTTGCACGCTTCAACCGATCAATAAGGGACGCAAAATGCTTGCGTTGCCCTTGCGTAGGCAAATCCCACTGAGGTCGCAGCGCAAATTAAGTTTCGCGTACGCAAGCCGCTTGCGTACCCTAATCTGAAACTACGTCGTACCGCCTCCGCCAGGCGTACGAAAGATAACGCAGAGCATAGAGGGACGATATACGCATTCCCTCTTGGGGGGGGGGCACGCTACTAGACAGTCTCAGCTTGTCCGTAAACGTGTTAGCGTCTGATGAACACCTGGGCCGCTATAAGGTAAAGCTATTCCAAACTTTCTTATTCCAATTCCAAAAAACTTTCTTGGGCCACCCCTTCTTTGCCCGTCTGTCACGCGACGTCACGAAAACCGCAATAGCTCCCCATTTGATATGACGTGTACGGACTGATTATGCATGATTACACTGAACAAAAGAAAAATAGTTATTTCTGATTCGACGTTCTTCCGCCATTAGCCCTTTGCTATTGGTCAAAAGTTTTCTGGCTGCACCCATATCACGCGACGTTCCCAAAACTCCGAAAACTCACCGCGTCAAAGTGACGTGTATACGTTAAAGATGCATTAATATGCCGAACAAAACTGATTTTTTTTTCCTGAATAGTCGCAGGCTGCTCCTTTCCGAAAGGAATGAAAGATGGCTGCTGCCGATCGGTCAGGCACTGGCTACTCGCACCTGCCGGAGAGCTTGGGTTTATTTGCGTATAATAAAATTTTTTGAGTGGCCGTGTGCCGTTTTTGAGCGCTTTCGGCCAACTATCTTGCTGAGGATCCGTTTTAGCGGCATTCTTAACCTTCCGTTGCACGCCGCAGCGATTTTCAGCCGGCCTTCGCAAGCTAAGCAAGGAAAAGCGGACCAATCGAAAACGCCGACACCGCCCTCTTCATCCGGTTATCTTCGGCCTCATCGACTTGTCTAGTCTACTCTAGTCTAGACTTGTCTAGTCGAGTGTCTAGACAAAGAGCACGCAAAGCTAATGCTTCAGTGACCCACCATATCCTACTTAACTGCTGGTGTAAAGAGTTGGCAGCGTCATAATCGTTAACGTGCAACACTCTTATGAATGTTCTATCGAAGATGAGGATGACGCGACAAAAAAAAAATCAAACGCACTGCAGTTGGATAAATCGTCCCAAGATGTCGCTACCGGGTTTGCTACTGCCGTCCACGGCCCCTTGTAATCCGTAAACGCCAAGAAGAAGCTACATATTGAGAGCTCTAGTTTGTACGCAAGCTTCTTACCGTTTGCGGATCACTGGGTTGCCGGCGGGCGTAAGCGTGGGCGACCTAAAGGTTCCAGTGACTTTAGGGCGACCGGGTCGATGGCGCCTCCCGGCGGCGCAGAGCTTAATCAGGAAAGCACTGAGCTCTGAAGAGTCGCCAAGTGTATTCTACTTCACTGGAGTAAATTTTTGGCAGCGGCGTAATAGTAAACACACTGCGTTTTAAATGCCTTTTAACGCGACAGCGTTAAGGAGCTCGTGTCGCAGAAAAGCCGGTGTCGTCGGCGTCGGCGGCGTTGGCCGTGAGCGATAAATCCCAGCAGGCACTTCATGATTAAAACAACTTGCAAGACGGGCTGGGTGGGAATCGAACCAGGGTCTCCGGAGTGTGACACGGAGGCGCTACCACTGAGCCACGAGTTCGATGCTTCAAAGCGGTACAAAAGCGCCTCTAGTGAATGCGGTGTTGCCTTAGAAACGAGCTGTATCTACGACTCAGGCGTGCGTCGACCCCTTGGCGGGTCGACGGGAACGCTGTCGCGTTCCACTCTTGAAGGCGAAGCTTAAGCGTCCTCCAATTTTATTTTTCGACAATGACACTCACGTAACATGGATTAGACAATTTTAGTGCGTCCGGTATTCCGGCAAGCGCGGGCGGTTTGCCGGATAAGCGGGGGCGTAAACGTTAGCGGCCAGATTGGTGGCGCCAGCTGGTGGTGCAAAGCTGAACCAAATGAACAAAGCCAATTACTATATTCTGCTTAGCTGCTGGCGATATTCTGCTTAGCTGCTGGCGAAAATTTTCGACAGCGGCGTAATCGCGTTCACAATTACGCCGCTGCCGTAAATATGCACCAGCAGTGAAGCAGAATTTAGTAGGTTACAGCAATTTTAGCGCTGTGTTCTTCTGGTTGAGCTCTACACCACCAGGCGGCGGTACCGCTCCGGACGCTCCTGCCCATCCGGCAATCCGCCCAAACTACCTCCGTTTGCCGGAATAGCGGACAAGCTAAAAGTCCCTATTATGTCTAAGATAATGGGGTAATACCCTCGAAAAACAGCTGCACCCGTTGGGGTGTATATTTGCCACACAACAATAATTGTCATCTGTCTTGCTTGCGTTTCCTTTCTTGAAAACGCTGCGCTCGCTACTTTCCTGCGAGAATGCTCTGTCGTGCCGATAACGCGCATGCCGTTCGTGACTCGGAAGTACCGTGCTCGCAGCTTTAAAGAAAGGAAATGCGGTCAAGACAGATGACGATTACTGTTGCGTGGCAAGGTACGACTCAAAGGGTGGTGTACTTTTGCTCAAGAGTGTACACCTCTCGGGTAACCAGGCAAAGTGCAAACGGCAACACACGCCTGCGGACACGCTAAATATCCACTTTTTTGAGACGCCCAAAAGGTGCGCACGCGTGCGAGGGAGGGGGTTGGAGAGTAGCGCGCTGAATGTCAAGGAATGTTTTTCACCGGCGACAAAGGCACGCGTCTCGCGAATTCAAATGCTGCCTCCGCCGCCGGCGCCTTTATCTCGGGACCAGCACGACACGGGTCCGCAAACCGAACCGAGACGACGTATCTCGGTGTTGACAGCCCGCTGTCAGCAAAACGGAAAGTCGAACGAGGACAGCACGCAGGCGACATGCTAGACGCGGAGGACGTCACCGAGTATTACACAGTCCGATGAACGCTGGCACACATCTCTCTTGCCCCGTTCGGTTTGTGTACATTCTTACAGGAAGCACGCCGAATATGCCATACATTAACGCCTACCTAAATTTTCCACTGAACGCGTTATCACTTTGTGTACACGTACTATTTCTGATATAAAACAAAACGAAATAAATTCCCCAGTGCACATTCTACAGTCGCTGTCGGTCTCAATCCAAACAAGTCTTTGGCGGCACTGCGTTTCTTCTGCGGGCGGACACACAGAACATTTGGTCCGCTTAAGCCTCGAAGTCCAGACTATATCATCATCATAAGCTGAAACGCGAATAGAGAAAGAAAAGAAATATCTGGAGCACATTTAGCGTGCAATCGAAAGTGCGGTATGAAAACTCCATACTGCCGGCTTATTATACAGGGACAATAAAGAAAAAAAATAAAATAAAAGTGTAATTCCTAAATTACGCTTCTACTGTTAATGTTTCTACTAATTACTGTTCCTAAATTACGCTTCTGAACATTAGATTGAGAGGGCGCTTGATAAGCCAGAAAAGGCGCATGGGCCCTTGCTGTAACGCCTTTTAGGAAAAGCGGGGCACTCACTGAATAAAGAATAAATAAAGGCCTAACAAGGGGATACGGACGGCTGTGAGGGAGGGGAGACGCCCGGACATGCAAAGACACTACCATAGTGCGCTCCGATAGTTCGGGCCGCGTTGTAAAACTAAACCATGTACTCGTTTTCTTTTTAATATAATCTTTCTTTTTTCTTTCTGTTCAACGTCGCTCAGAACCCTTCTTGCATCCGGCACCTGGCACGGCATCTTCGTTGGCCGCACGGACCCCCCGACTTTCCCGACAGCGTCTCCGCAGAAAGACAGAGGCAGCCTGTCCAGTGTCGACAGAAACGCTTCGCGAGAGGCACACCCGCGATCTCGGAGCCTCCGAGAATGTCGGCGGCAAATGCACAGCCAACGTTTATTGCACAGCGGCTCGGCTCCGCACGCTCTCCGGAACAACGCGCGCGAGCACAGCAGGGCCGGCCTCGGCGCATCGAACGAAAGCGATGCATCGGCGAGAGAGAGAGCGGAGCGAAATGAAAATATTTAAAAGGAAAGAAAGATATCCCGGGCAGGGAGAGAGAGGGAGAGGCCGGGGCGAGGGAGGCAGTGAGTCCGCGGGCGGCCGAATTCGACCGGAAACCTGAAAATCGTGTTTGGCCGACCTGACCGCGCGTCGCATGCCGCCGGCAGGAAGGCAGGTAGGTGGCATGGGCGCGCAAAAAAGCACGCGGCGGCTGCCGGCGGTGAGGCAGCGCGAGCAAAGCAAAACTGCACGAGAGTGTGGCACGCACGGCTGCTGCTCTGCACCGCCGGGTTGAGGAATCGGCGTTCCTCGGAGGCAGCACAGATGCGTGCAGAATACAGTGCATCTCGAGGCACATGAGCGGCACTAATTCCCTGGTCGGCGTAAAGACGGTCGCGAGTTTCAGCAATAAAATTTGTCGCAAGTTAGCAACCTGTGTGCATCGCTTGTTTGTTTGCTTTTCATTGTGTCCACGTCTGTAATTCGCTACGTAATATCTATCGATGGCATTCCAACAGCCTCAATCGAGTGTAGGGAGTCCGATCACAAAGATTCTGGCGGAAATGGCACTGAATACTATTCATTTATACCCGCTGTAACTTAAAAGATATCTTTAAAGTGCGGCGGAGACGACAAATGTCTTTAGTGGGATACTTGCGCACGTTGTTAACGATGCTCCCATCAAGGCGCAGCAAACTTGCAGCAAAGTGCGACAACCAAGGCATTGATTTCATAGAACATAATGATTTTTGCAAATCACAACGATTACTCCGTTACCGAGTTCGACTGCTTGATCACTAAGTCATCTATACAAACTTCTTCGAAGCTAGTACTCTTCCTGCGTATTTTCATCACTAGAAGACTTTTCAACGGAAGACAGCGAAAACGTGGATTTTTCCACGTACAGTAGAGAGTTTTAGAATAGGGGCCCCAAACGTTTTGGGGCCCCAAAGAAATAGCGAGGAAACCACTGCGCATACGCGAGACGCGAACTGCGTTTGGGTTTTGCGTTGGGAAAGATATTTCACCGATTTAGCGGCAGCCCAAATAGCGGCCCCAAAAGCTTTGCGTCAGCAAACATGGAGGATCACATCAAACGACGGCTCTAACCTAGCACCAAAGTGGTTTCGATTCCTGGACACGTGTGAAGTTCGCAAGCTAGGAGAAGTGACTGCGGTTATCGCTTTCTCTCAACCAGCGTGTGTTATGAACATTGACTCATTAGACGCCGCCGATTCCGAATTCTACAGTGGATTTTATGGCTCGTAGGCCTAACACGACTAAGCTTGGCTGGTGAAGGCACGTAAAGTTGGTTTGCTCAAAACTAAGCCCAACTAATTGCTTGCTGCTTACAGAATAACCTCTCAATTGTAATTGTAACCTCTCAATTGTAATTGTAATTAAACGCGAATACACGCAAGTGAAAAATTACTATTCCTATCATAAAATTGTATATTTTATTTAATTATTTCGAATAGCTTTTCTTTGACGCCGTAGTGGCTCTGTCAGCGCAAGACGGTATCTGCAAACGCAAAGCCGTTGGGGCACGCAAAGTCCTGCGTGCCCCAACGCTAACACCCGCAAAGCTCTTTGGGGCCCCAAACTATTGAGGCCCCTATACTAAAACTCTCTAGTATCTTCCGTAAAATTTGACGCATTATTCGTACAATTGTAAAACGGGCCTGAATTCGTAATCTTCACAGGCAGGTCTATTTATTTATTTATTTATTTATTTATTTATTTATTTATTTATTTATTTATTTATTTATTGACAATGTACCCACTACCCTAGAGGGAACCTAAACAGGAATAGAGCAAACACCAAACCACATAACGGGAAACAAAAAGAAAAAGAAAAAGACTGCTCAATTGTACTTTTGGCCATGCAGACTAAATTTGAACCAAAAATAATGAAGTGTTATATGAATTAATTAGTTTCTTAATCAGTATAGTTATTAATCCCTAATTAGTTTGCCGAGATATCCACAGCTAGAGCTCTGCTCCGGCGTCAAAAACGCTACCTTGAGTTTAATAAGCATCTTTAGGTATCAAATCCAGCGTGTTAAAAATGATACGTCGCGCTTTTTGTGGTCAAGCAAGCAAAGTTAACAGTTGACGACCGTTCAGACGCACCCGCTTAAGCGAAATTTTCGGATATGTGTAAAAAATGTGTGAACATTCAGTTAGTTTAACACAGACTCAATCAAAAAAAAAAAATACGCTTGAGACGAACCGCTGATTCGGTTAAGCCGAACTTCTGCAGCCGACAATCTAGTCGTCTCAGCGGGAGGCCCAGGTCGGATCACTCGGAGGAGGGGACTCGATCAGCTATGCCCGAAAAGCAAATGATGCTCCTATGCTAGCGTCATAGATTACGTGGAAACCTGCAGAGCCGGCATCACCACAGAAGCAATAGTGAGCCATTCACAAGAAATCCGCAATTCTGCTGCCCTGCGAGGCTGTTCAACAACCAGAAACTCTTGTCCATGGACTTCCAAGTGCGGTCACCCACGGGAGCTATGTTGACATGACACCGACAAAGCCGGGTCGAAAACCGGTCGTCGACTTCGTGTACATTCTGCAGCGGGTGGTGTCAAGTCGAGCGTCGAGGCGCGTTCGATCGCAGTTCGATCGAGTAGCACGCGGTGCGCCGACTCCGTCAACCCGCTTGGCGAGAGGCACGTAAATGCGGTCGGGTCGGGACGGGTCATCTCGACTTTTGACTCGACCCGCTTGCGCCGAGTTCATGTAAACAAAATTATTGATTTATCTATTGATCGAGCGATCGACTGGCTGTTTAGGGGACTCAAGCGGCTTGCGCCGGCTTGCGCGGCTTGCGACGGTACTGCGCATGAGCACACGGTCCTGCGCATGCGCAGTGCTGTCACCCCTAGTTCTTGCGTACGCAAGTCTCTTGCGTCCCCTAAACTAAAACTCTCTAATAAAAAAACCGCTTACGCCTTGATCCTATCACTGCAGGTTGCAAGATTTTTGTACGAACTCTACGGTTTCTCGCGCGTAGGGAATTCGCGTTCAAGAGAGTACAGCGGCTTGCGGGAGTATCTCGTGTGCACTGCGACAACTGCACTCGACCCTCCCCGCCCCCTCCACTCTACACCTCTTACCTTTCACGTGTACAGAGGTTTGCAATAGATTCAGTGCGTTGTCGCGAATCCACCGATCCGCAGTTCTACCACAACAAATTTTTCTGGCAAAAGAACCAAAAAAGAAGTGCGAGCCGTAAAGGGGTACACATAATAAGCGCGTACGCCCTCGAGCACTTAAGTAGGTGCACAACGAAAAGTCGCTTCCGCCACCCGTGCAGAAGAAGGACGCCACGAGCAGCAACACGGCTCCGCGCTTGCACGCGAGCTCTCAGGTGCGGCGACGCCACGCAACATTACAACACAGCACCAGACGTGATACGCACATATACGCGCGCGGACAGAAATCAAAGCCCGGCGAATGCCGCTTAAAAAACTAACCCGAGAGAGTAGAAACGGGGAGGCGGCGCTCTCAACGTGACAGCGGTGGGCGCGAGCACACACGCAGTCAGCGAGAAAAAGGGGGAGGCGGGGGAGGGGGCGAGCAGAGCGTCGCGGCGCTACGACACGCGCGCCCTGGCTGGCATCGCTGCAGGCGCCAGAGCCGTCGGCGACGCCGCGGACACACGCGCCGACTACTGTGCAGCCGCGGATATATCGACTCGAGGCGGCGGCGCAGCGCTAGACCCGCCCCCCCTCCCACGCTCTGGCCCACGGCGCAGGAGAACCGAGGAAATGGGGAAGGGGGGGGGGGGAGGGGGCTCGCGCCCCCGAGCCCAATCAATACGGCCACCGCTGCCACCGCGCACTCGGGACCTAAGCAGCGAAAGGGCAGGCAGAAGAGGTATCGCGTATTACCGGATACAACCGTCACTGAACTGGAAGCCTCTAACCCTTGGGGGCCCAAGTCCGATTTCCCTATTCAAATACGTGTAAAACGCTGAAATGCTCTCGTTAGAAAACAGCTCGTCCGAATCGGAGTATCGTTTGTTGCCGATGCAAAACATTTAATTGGGGCAACAAATTGTTTACAAAAATGGCGAAACTCGGCGAGTTTAAGTACGCAAGATGAAAACAACAAGGACAAATTTTACAAATTATTTACTTTACGCTGGAAACCGATATCGTAGTCATGTAAAGTGCATCTGTTAATCTGAACATCTCGAGTGGACAAAATGCAGTATATACGTTTATCCTTCGCACAAACGTGCTACAATGTTTACGGCAGCTTTGAGAGCGCGCCTCATCTATGCCAGGTCACGGATGCGGCGCACGAGCACCAACGCTGCCCATCCGCCAGTCGGGCTGTGACGACAGCGCGAAAAACGCGGCGGCGATCGCGTGAAACGCGCGTCACCGGTGTCCAAATCCACGCCCGAGCGACATCTCCGTTCGAGTAACAGGAACCGATCTCGAAAACTGCTTCAGCTGATGGCATTTGCCGAAAGCGATTGCGGGAGCCGAAAACACGGCCGCCATGATTTAGAAAGCACCCATATAGAATAAGCCGCTTTTTCATTTACCGATATTCCGCAAGAAGTAAATAATTCAGCACAAGTTCCGCCCACAAAGCCGCACTGCATTAGCCCTTTGGCTTCTGCGCTACAAAACGTAGACTTTGGCGCTATAACGTAAAGCTATTTAAAACTTTTCTATTCCAATTCTGCAATCAACCCTCCAAGATTTGTCAAAAACTTTAGGACCCCCCCTCTCACCTGTCTGTCATGCGACGCAACGAAAACCGCGATAGTTCCCAATCTGACATGACGTGCACACACTGATTATGCATGACCCTATCGAAAAAGGAAACTACAAGAACTAACTGGCTGGGGAACATATGGAAATTCTCTCTCGAGTTGGGCAGCGGCGCATTCGTCACTGCATTCTTGGACTGTCACCCTCTATAAGCCAGCGCGAACTCGCCCAACCAAATTATAGCACTCCGCTGACTGATCGCGTACATGGGACGAGACCGAAACGCGTTATTCACGCACTTTCTACGTGATGGTCAGCTGCCTGCTGCTAACAATTGCTCACGTACTACGTGACGCCATCGGTCGAAAATGATGTTCCCCATCCGCCTCCACGGCCGCGAGTGGCGCTGGCTAACCCTCCCAGGGTTGTACAAACAAACACACAAAGATGCGGACGCTGAAACAGCCGCAGCACAATTGTTAGCGCAGACAGACAGACAGCGCAACGCACGCGTAATACGGAGTTTGTGGGTTCGGTTTCCACCAGCGGCAAGTTGTTGTTGCTGTTGCTTTTCATCCACTTTCGTTTCCCTTTGGCTTGTCATCACTTCTACACTCCAAAAAAAAAATAAATAAAAGTTTCCCTTCTGTTTTCTTTGGCTTCGTTATCTGCTGGATTCATATGAATGTGGATAACAAAATTCGGGCCCCTCAATTGCCCTTCTTCTCGTTCACGTGCCAGTTCCGCTACATACCACAACAATGCGAGATCGGGCAAGTTCAAGTTACATGCCCACGCTTACAGCGCGCAGAAACCTCGCCCACAGAAAGGATACAGGACGAACGCAAGCGCTCGCCATAACCGTAACAGCAGCACGTCACACAGTGCACCGCGAGTTCCGCGGGGACCCCGCGCTCGGAGTCTCGGACGGCGGCTAACACGCGAGCAAACGCGGCATGGCCCACGCCGTGAAGCGCCCCCACTTCGCTCGAACGGCGCGGTGCAGACAAATGTGGCGCACGCACACGTCGCGCTATCGAAATTGCCGCCGTCGAAGTTCCTCGCAACTTGGAACCACTCCAGAATCAATTCCGCTTCTCACACGACGACGCACACGGGCCCAACCGAGAGAGGAACGGTATCCCAATAATGACCGGCCGGAAGATGCGAAAGTACCGTCGGCCTAAATTGAAACGCGAACAGGAAATAACGGATGTTCAGAACGCACGTTACGCGCAGTGCGACCTGTGGTCGCTCTGCGGTTGGTTTCTAGACGTGCAGTAGTCCCGAGTAGCGTGCTTTTTTTTTTCTTTCTTGAGTCTGAATTGGGCCACTGTTACAAATGGCCTGGAAACGGAACGATACAATGGAGCAGTTTGGTTCGCGTTTGAATTCTATGCTCATAGTCTCATACACGAAAGCCACGAGGAGCCATGCATATTCTGCTGGGGCTGTCACCGATGTTCAAGCTCCTTTTCTTTTTTTTTCTTATCGCTAACTGCCAATGTGCCAAGAGCTTGCCTTTGGTAAGTGCATTCGCATCGGTTAAAGATAGAGGGAGAGAGAGAAGGGGGGGGGGGGTGGATGAAAGGAGATTAAACTGGGCAAAACATACAGCGAGAAACAGAGCTAGTAATGTGTTGATCAGTATGCGAATGTTCACTGCCATTACCATTCGAAGTGAAAGAACACAAATGGCAACATCTGCAATGACTCGTGTATGATCGTTCTTGACGCACAAGGCGCCCACGAGTGCGCGGCATCCACTACAGTTGCCCACTTGGCGTCATGCATACCGGTTCGAACCCACGTGCACTTAACGCGTGACGAAGGTCCAATACGGCGGCGACGAATAAAGCCAGTCAAGATTGCCCGTAACGGTGAAACTATCGAAACAGCGCGGCGCATTCAGTGGGAGAAAGATGACGACGCCCCCTGACCGAGACCTTGGAAACAGTGCGCGAGCAGCCGGGGTGTTGGGAAAGCCCGCGCGGATGACTGGGTTGAGGCACCGCGCCTGAGTCATCAGCCGCCCGAGGCCCCCACGATTGGGCCCCTCTCCCTTCTCCGCGGCCACGCGCACAGCACCAGCGACCCCGCAAAGCGCTGGCATGCCGGAAGATCCGAGGAGCAGCAGCCGCGCGCGAAATATCGTGGAGAGCCTCGTGAGCAAGGGGAAGCGACGAGAACGGCACACATCGTCGACTGAAAATTCAAATGCAACACCGTCCTGCTAGAGCGCGCCTAGCTCCATGACATACAGCTGTGGTGCCGGCACTCGCAGACCGGAAAATCAGCCTTTCAAGCAAGAGATCGGGTGCAGGTTGAGGGTGAAAATGATTGATTGATTCCAAAGCAAACACTGCGGCTAGGTCAAATACCGCAATGTAAGGTTTATAGTTTATCGTGACCACTTGGTGTTCTTTATCGTGCATCTAGATAATAAGACACGAGAGCTCTTGTCTTTCACCTCCACTGAAATGCTGACGTCGCGGCCGGGATGGAACCCGGGACCTCGGACTCAACATCTCAACGCCATAACTGGGCTATCGCGGCGAGTACGTGTAATCTTCGTATTTGGTTTCAGACGTTCTTGCGGGGTCGTTTATAACGCTTTCTCTGTCTAGCTAAACGTTTCTCTAAACGCATGAAGGCAATAGGTTTCTGTTAATGTGCATAATCATTGTAAATCGTTGAATTCGTTAGGAATATTCTGAGAAAAATTATCAATTCGCAAAGTAACAAAGCCTTTTGAAGCCAGAAGGAAGGAGTTCATAGGCAAATGTCATGTAACACCCGTGATTTGGTTTGGCATCTTTTATGGCTTAAATGCATATTAAAGAGCTAAAAAAATTAAGATGCATTAGTAAATTACTCTTCTGAAATACCCAAAAGAAAAAAAAAACAGCGAAGGTACTCTTAGCACCAGAAGCAGATTCGGTGAGCGAAAAAAAAAAGTGGCGACGCCGCCTCGACGTTCCCGAACGTGCTCGCCGTGACGTCACAAATTTTTACGTCTGCTCGGGCCCAGCAAAAATTTTATCAATAAATATGGGCTACACTGCATTCTAAAAGAGCCAAAAGGCTGGACTTAGCAAGTTGCAATCACATACACTGAGCCAGAACAGCCCAACTATGAGAAAATACTTTGAAATCCGTGACGTCACACTGACATACCGAAGCTAGGGTTTTGGCGCGAAATTAAAAAAAAATACTGAAACTTCGACATTCACTTTCTTTTCTAATAATCAATTTACCACTTCGAAAATAACGACAATCGAATTTTCACGAATTACTTCATCAGCCTAAATTTAAGCTTTCACTTTAGTGCTCCTTTTAGTGTCCTTTACTCTCCTTGTTTGCATTAGGCCTCCGTTCACGATACAGTGGCTGCTGTAATGTTTCATTTATTTAGTGATTTATTTAAACATATTAATTCAACACAACCTTGGAGGGCCCCTAGAGACATTCCGTAAGTGTAAGGTGGCAGAGCAAATGCAAGCATGTCAGAGTAATTTAGTAATACAGCTTAACACGACACACGTCGATACTGTCCCCTTACTCTCAGCTGGAATACGCGCACGAGTGCCGAGAGAGTGTATGTGACACCTCGCGCGCACGGCAGTCGCAGTCGCAGCTGGTTCGGAGGCATCGACAGACGCCCGTCAGCCGAGCGGAGTCACGTGCGGAGAGTTTAGCCGCCTTTTTAAAAAAAGAAATAAAGAAGACAAAAAAACACGTCAGCGCACGACGGCGTGTGCGCGATGCACATGCTGGGACGACGCGGCCGGAAGGAACCAACTGGAGGGGCGGGGCTGCACTACGCCAAATGGCACGAAAGGAAAAAACAAAAGAAAAAAAGAAAGCGACAGAAGCAAGCACACGTACGTTTGTGCACTCAGCTGGGGGGGTGCAAGCACGAACCGCCGCGATTTCCGCGCCCTTGCAACGACAGTCGCGCGAGTCCAAACGAGCGGGAGGATCCACATGCACGTACAGTCTGTCGCAAAATATTCCGGGACAAATAAACGATACTACTGGAGTAACACCGTCTCCCCTTACAATAAGCAGGGACATTCCAGCTAGACTGCGGCAGTAAATTACATATTCAGAATGCCGAAAAACTCGATCACAGCGTGAGCAGCGGCTTATGATACGCCGCGAGATAGCGAGAAAAAAAAAAACGAAGAACGACGAGTGCCAACGCCCCGTTGAAGTTGCCGCCCCAGCTCGTGACATAGCGGATTCCAGCGCTTCCAAGCGAAAATTTCGCATAGCCATATAGCCAGGTTCCTGCGTGCGAAATGTCACTCAAGGTCGCTCTACGCTTTTGCCGAAATATTTCCTGAACCTTCAAGAAGCGCGAGGGCACGCAGGAATTCACGATGTCTTTCTTTGTCAGTGTCTATGCCTTTCAACCATCTGTCTTTCTTCAACTCTCTACCACCTACAAGAAGAGATAAGGACAAGAATAAACTCCGGTGTCACCACGGGCAATCACCAATGCACAAGAATGAGCAGTGACTGCTTTCTCCTGTCACAGAAAGTTTCGCAGCTACACAGAAAGGGGCACAAATATTTCCAAAACACACGCTGAAGCCTACAACAGCAAAAGTATTTGTAAAGCTGGCTCCTCTCCATGAGGCATCTTCATGCGGAGAAGCCAGCTCCCACGAGGAGGAGGAGGAAATAACTTTAATGTGTCCTGAGGAACCCCTCCCCACCCACTCTTGGTTTAGTGGGCGGCAGGGGTCGCGGGCCGCACCCACGTTGGGACGGGAAGCCCGTGAGCCTCCGCCCTTTCGTGAGCCCTCTGGACGGCCCGGAGCTGGGTCTGGTGGTCGTCGCTTTGCAGGGCGTCCACCCAGTCTTCTTCTTTAGTGAACACGGTGCCGCTTAACGCGGAGCATTGCCAAAGCATGTGCGCTAGCGAGCAGTAAGATTCGCCACAATCCGGACATTGCGGCTCTACTTCTGGTGAATAACGGCTCAGTCTGCCTCTCGAGGGGAACGACCCTGTCTGAAGCATCCTGAATATCGATGACTGTGGTCTAGTGAGTTTAGCGTGGGGGAGTGGGAAGGTCCTCCTCGACAGCTGATAGTGTGTTGTTATTTCGTTGAAGGTGAGCAGCGGGTCTCGGTGCTCCCCTCCCTCCCCGCCACCTCGCTCGCCACGATCGCCGCGGTGCGTGAGTCCTCGCGCGCGTCCGTGCGCCAGCTCGTTGGCGTTGGGAAATTCGGGATGCACGTCGGCCCCCATGTGGGCTGGAAACCATTTGACGAGGTGCTGACCCGCGGCTCCCTCGCTGCCGAGGACGGCCGCCGCTTCCCGGGATATCGAGCCCGAGGCGAATGCTCTTGCCGCCGCTCGCGAATCTGTGTAGACGTAAGGACGTTCGGGGTCTCTCATTGCCATGGCTATTGCCACCTGTTCGGCCACTTCGGGCGTTACCCCCTTGACCGATGCTGCGTTAATTATTGTGCCATCCCAGCGTACCGAGACGGCCGCGTACCGGTCGCTGCGCCCATACTGGGCCGCGTCTACAAATGCCGCCAGGCCCGGGCAGTTGGCGATCGATTTCAGCAGTGCTCGGGCCCTCGCCTTTCGGCGCCCCTCGTTGAATTGCGGGTGGACGTTTCTCGGAAGCGGTTCTACCTTGAAAGTGCCCCTTACCGCCGCGCTGAGCGCAATCTTGTGTGCGTTGCACTCTGCCTCGGCATTTATCCCTGCTTCTTCTAGGATGCGCCTGCCGGCCCTGGTGGTCGACAGCCGCACGACCTGTGCCTTGGTCTGCGCTTCGATGATTTCTGATAGTGAATTGTGAACCCCTAACCGATCGAGCTGCTCCGTGTTTGTAGTGATCGGAAGACCTAGCACCCTTTTGACGCTCTTGCGCATCAGTGTCTCTATTTTGGCCGCGTCTCTCTTGGTCCATTTTAGCGCCGAGGCTACGTAATTGACGTGACTCATGAGGAAGGCGTGGTAAAGTCTGATGAGACTGCTCTCGCTGAGCCCTCCTCTGCGGTTCGTCACCCTGAGGATCAGCCGGAGCATGTTCTCCGTTTTGGACGTTAGTTTCATGACAGTTTGTGTGTTACCACCTTTCGCCTCAATTAGCAACCCCAGGATTCGTATAGTGTCCACTCTGGGAATCGGCTGGCCGGCATTCGTATGTAATTTGATCGGTATTTGATCGATCGGCGTCAAATTCCTCATGCCTTGTTTTGAGGGCCTGTACAGCAACAGTTCCGATTTGTTGGGTGACAGACGGAGTCCCGTTGCCTTCAGGTACTCTTCCGTTGTGTCCAGCGCCTCTTGAAGAGCCTGCTCGACTTCTGCGTCGGACCCTCCCGGGCACCACACCGTAATGTCGTCTGCGTACAGGGCGTGATTGACGTTGGTCACTCTCGTCAGCCGGTCAGAGAGCCCTTTCATTGCCAGATTGAATAATAGTGGGGAGAGCACCGCCCCTTGTGAGGTGCCCCTCGCGCCCAGCGTGTACCAATCGGACGTGGCCTGTCCAATTTTGATCGTGGCTTTCCTGTCTCTGAGGAAGGAGCCTATGTAAGAGTGGAATTTCCGGCCGAGCCCCATCATCGAGATCGTTTCCATTAGAAATCTGTGTTTGACCGTGTCGAACGCTTTCGTTAGGTCCAGGGCCAGTATGCCCCTGGTGTCTCTGGTCATGCCGTCAATTATATGCTTTTTGAGTAGCAACATTACGTCCTGTGTGGAGAGGCCCGGTCTGAAGCCCACCATGTTATGTGGGAAGAGGCCCTCTCTCTCTATGTATCGGGATACTCGGTTATGTATGGCATGTTCGGCCGTCTTGCCTACGCACGAGGTGAGCGATATTGGCCGCATGTTCTCCGCCGCAAGTGGTTTACCGGGTTTCGGTATAAGTATGACCGAGGCCTCTTTCCACACCTCTGGTACTTCTCCCGTTTCCCACACTCTGTTGATTTCTTCGGTGAGCTTCTCGACCGACCTTCCGTCTAGGTTCCTCAACAGTTTGTTCGAGACCCCGTCCGGGCCTGTAGCGGAGCGTCCGTTGAGGCCTTGTAAGGCATCCCAAATTTCTGATTCCGTGAAAGGCGCGTCGAGTTCTTCGACCTCTGCCCCGGTGTATTGTGGATAGTCGCCGTCGCCTGACGGGCCCAGTGGCAGATACGTCTCCGCCAGCTCCTTTAGGAACTCGCTTTCCGTTTTGCCCTGCTCCTTTTGCTTTTGTAAAATCCTATCGATTGCCAATCTCTGACTTCCTTTGGATTCTGACAATCTCTGACTTCCTTTGGCTCCCACGAACGCTTCTTTTTTTTTTTTTTTCACAGCTACGCACGCACGCAGGGACAGCATTCGGGGCGCGTTTTGGAAGTACTATATACAGGCCGCAACCAGTTATTCGTTTACGGACAAGCTGAAACTACGTGAAA
Source organism: Dermacentor albipictus (assembly GCF_038994185.2). NCBI lineage: Eukaryota > Metazoa > Arthropoda > Arachnida > Ixodida > Ixodidae > Dermacentor > Dermacentor albipictus. The sequence goes on from NC_091829.1 coordinate 12,451,260, forward strand.
TTCGGGGCAGAAGACGGCGCACACGACAGACACAGCGAGTGTCTTACGTTCCGGCGCGCCGCGCAGAGAAGTGCGAGAGGGAACGCAGAGGAATCATTACTTTACCTCGACAACACTTGCGGCTTCGTTCGTTCAAATTTGCGCAGAAGGAACACCACAGTGCGAAACTACCCGCAGCGGCGGTTCTGTGGCTATGGCGTTGCACTGCCAGTGAGCACGGTGTCCCGGTTTCGATTCCCAGCCAAGGCGACCGCGTTCCGGTGAGAGGCGGGATGCAAAAAACGCTCGTCTATACTCAGAGGTCCATTCTATTCGCCTGCACTTTCTGAAATAGTTCACGAGGTGCTGCACTTTGCTATTCGTTTCACCAATTCAACATCGCGGCATCTCCAGGTCGCCATTAATTTCACCCTGTGCAGGCTTTTGTGAAGGCCGAGTCCCCAGCATTCACTGCACTCGTCAGAAAGGTGGTGCAGCATTCGTGCCGTGCCGGTTTCGAAAGGATGTGAAATTTAAGAGCACATTTTTTAAAACGACATCAGGCGGTCGAAATCAATGCAGCGCTTCTCACAGACTGTGTTGTTATTTATATGTTACACATGGTCATTGGATTTGAGAAGAAAAAAAAAACATTGAATCGATCTGCACGGGTAAAGTCTTTCAAAACACGTCTTCATTCATTTGAGTAGGGCGGAGGGGGAGGGGGGGGCAAATTCGTTGATTATTGGGGAAGGAAATGAAAGCCAGCTTTCTTGAATTTCGCGACGACACCAGAGGGCGTCAGTGTGACGTCACGAAGAACTAAGTATATTTCTCGTATTCTGGTCGTTTTGGCGGAGGACGGGTTCTCGAAACTTGCAAGCCCGAGTACTTGGCCCCCTTGAAATGCACTTCAGTCCTTTAAGACCGATAAACAATTGACTGAGCGTGATTGGCCGCTGCGACAATAAATGAAGCCACCGTGAGAGGATACATGAACTCCACGGCGGCGGCATCGTCTCAGGCGTATTTCGTTCCCGTGAATTTTCCGGGCTTATCCAGCCTTCTCTGACGGCAAGAGCGGTCGTCCAGCTATTAGTGTATGCGTACATTACTAATACAGATGAACTTCATATTCCTGTCTGTAGTTAGCCTTTCAAGTCCGTCGTAGCTTGATGTCCGTCGCCAGCTCCGAGCTCCGCGGCGAAGCTCCACGGTTTTACCAAGACACCGAAAAGGTACTGCTCGAGCAAGATGAGGAGGTCGCGAAGAAAAAGGAAACGCGAGATGCTTTCTCGATCTTCCCGCGGTGTACAGCCGAGGCCAGCTGTATACAGAGTTGGACGAAAGGAGAAGACGGTGCACCAAAGAATCAAAATCGAATGGAAATAAGAAAAAGGAGCGAACGAAAGTATGTGTACGACGAAGCGAAACCAGAGCCTCGCGCGCGCCAGCGTGCTAGAAGAGCGGCACTGACTGTATCGATTCGGTGAGGGCGACGGAACCGGGGGAGGGGGGGGGTTGCTCTCGAATGCGCGAACGGCGACAGCCCAGCGAGCCGAGAACGAAAAGGACAGCCTAACGTCGACGGTTCGAGGAAGCCGGGCGTGCCAAGGAAAAAAATAAATAATAACCGCACAGAAGCTAGAATTCAAGCGCCAGGAAAGAACGCAAAGAAAAAAGAAAGGCAGGTTGAAAGGAAGGAAGAAGAGGATAAACCACGAACCAAAGCGGTGGGGAAAAAGGGAGGCAGGCGAGCGGAAAAGAGAGAGAAAGAAAAGTGGAGGGGGGCTGCAACAAACACACGAACAGTTGACGACACGCACGCTGTTGTGCAGGGCTTCGTTAAATGTGTGCACTGTTGGGGACACTGGCACCTGGAAGTGTGACGCAGCAATTATGCATTGACGGCGCATTTGCCGATGTACATTCGAGACGTATACCCAGCTAGCAGGTTTTCCCTGGCTGTTTCTATTAAAATTCGCCGGAGGTATATGACAATGGAGGTTTAGGCGCAAGGAATAAATTTGGTGGTTTCTAGCATGCCAAGTTACTGTGCCATCCGATGAACTTTTCACCAACTACTGCCGATGCCCTGCAAATCAGGTGGAAGGAACTGTCAGATATGACCGAATCACGTGTTTCACGATTTTCCAAACACCCGGAAAAGCTCTCACGCTCGCCAAGCCCGCGAAAAACAACCATTTGCGGAGTGCGTAAGTTCGCTTAAAGCTCGGCTTCCTTCCGGCGGACTGCTAGCTTCGCCATAACCGTTGCATATAGGATATTTAGTCAATGCAACCGGCATGAAATCTTTTTGTTCCATGCAGAACTGACAAGGTGCTCGAAATTTTCACATTTTCCTTTATGGTCGACACCGTGAACAATGACGACGCGGTGGTGGTAGAAACATTTATTGCCAATGATATGAATGATGGGCCCGGCGCATCTGCTTCACGCAGCGGGATTCCCGCGGCACATAACCACTCAGATGCGCACTCCTCGATGCTGCTACGTTTCACACTACGAGTTAAACGTAATGCCATTTATCCGCCTGCCGAGTGAGGTGGGGTGAAGCGCACCGCGAGAGATGACTGAAATACGCGTGCCACGCGCGTTGCGCTGCTCTACTCGAGGTCGCGGGTGCGATGGCGGCGGCAACATTTCGATGGCGGATGAAATGCACAAACGCTCGTGAGTGCACGTTAACGAACTCCAGGTGCTCGAAATAAGATCCCGAGTGCCCTCACCACGGCGTGCATCATAAGCATATCGCGCTGTTGGCACGAAACAATTTTAATTTTTAATATATGTAGTCCATGCTGATCATTTGAAGGTATCGGGACCAATACTTCTGTTGTTGGATTTTTTTTCCCCCGACGACGTGATCACTCACCCAGTAGAAGGGAAAGGGAAACAGGCTGCGCTACAGGCTACTGCTGTGATCAGCCGTTCACCCGCGACAACCTCCGGTCGCGGATAGCGCGATTACGAGGAACGAGCCGACGGCCTCGTCAAAATGGTTCTCAAAACCAAATTTATGGCCACCACTGGAGTACCTAGGTCAGGAGGGGACCAGGCGATTAGCAAGACAGAATACGGTCCTTCACCTGTCAGCCGCCCGAATTGGCACGTCCACGCCGGAGACGGTGTCAGTGTGTTATCCCACATTCCCTGTTCGTGCCCAGTGATGTGCGTGTGTTTCCGGCAAAGCTCTCTTCGGAGGGAAAGGGCAACAAACCCCCGGATTGGTGGGACATGAGGTCATCGGTCGCCTGACGATGGATTGGGGCAGGCGAGTGAACAATGACCACGCAGGGGATTAAAAAGAGCGACGGCGGCTGGAGTCATCGGCTGCTACAACTTCCTATCGAACCTTTTCTGTAGTACTGTGAATTTCCTTGTAAATATGTAATATAAACTTGCGCGTAAAACGTCCTGAATATCGGGCCCAGCCTCACGTTCCATCACTCCTCCACGATCAAAGTAGATTTCACATCTTTCACACCCTCAGTCTCAACACTACTTAAATGGGTTGGCGATTTTTAGGCGTCAGCTGTTTCGTGACTATACTCACATTTCAATCAATAGACGGTCGGTCCGAAGAACTGCGGTGAAGAAACGTGCTTAAACTAAACGGAATTCGAGGGGATCGGTGGTGTCTAAAACATGGCGCCTACGACGTGTTTCCAACACCGCAATTCCTTCCGGCGCATCAGCAAAAATATGGCCTTCGAGATCAGCTCTTGTCACCCAGGATGAGCCGTCGCTGGGACGTAAATTTGGGCACCAAATATTTCAAAGAAGCTGACACAGTATTTGCCAACCATTACCGATGCTTTGTAACGGTGTTTCCTCTAATATTAGGACTATTATCTGTAATGAAACCAGCACGCTTGTTTGTTATTGTTTTTTTCCCTTACTCCGCTGCTTATACACGGGCGAGAGCTGCAGACGCCGACCTCTACCTACGTTGGCAAGCATCGGAAGTAACATTATCGCAAAAGTGCTATTTTGGGGCGCGCGGCGTGTCAGCCTGACAGCACGCAACAGCTACGAGGGCTGGT